>NC_026001.2:88723875-89091375 GCF_000442705.2 Elaeis guineensis | reverse complement strand
TAAATGGGGGTTTGAGAATTGGTTCTTTTTTTTGGGGATTAGTTGATGCAATATTGGCTTAAAGGAACATGATAAGCCATGCTAGAGGAACAGAACTGCTAAAAGGTTCCTATAGAGAAAATCTCGAGCGCACTCATGCGGAATTAACAACAATATATCTAAACGTTAATCCAGTAGCAATCTTTGGTCCTACCAGACTGATTTTGGCTTCTAGTTATAAATTAGTTACATGCTAAGCATTTGGATCTTCTCCTGGACCCAAATTCCAATAAGTGCCCTTAATTGGAGTATGTTCTGCCTCAAATGACTTTGTCCATGGATTCATGCTTGGATTTGACGTCGTGGATTCCATCGCTGTGTTGCATTTGGACGATCTCTATGCTGATCATTCTTTTGAGATCAAGTGTATGAAGACACTTCATGGCGAGAACCTCTCCCAAGCTAGTGGCATGCTTTCCAGGAAAGGAGGCAAGACAAATTTTGCCATTGAAAATTCTACAAAGACTCGGATTGTCATTGCAGACACTAAGATCCACATCTTTTGGGAACTTTCCTGAACATTAAGGTTGCGAGAGATTCACTTTCTAGTATAGGTTTAGGTTCAGCAGCTAGTAAAATCTACTCCAAACTTGTAGCTATCACTGCTAGATTGGCAGAAAAGTATCAAATTCTATTTATATCAGAGTGTGCTATCTTTGTCCTGATGTAATAGTGGTTTGTCATTGACTTTGAGTTCTGGATATCTGCATATCAAATTGTCCCTACTATTGCTTTAAGCCGAAGTTATGCAACATGTGCCTTAATGCTCTGGCTTGTGAATTGGAATTTCCTTTTGGATGAAATTTTTCCAGGAAGCTGTATTTTCGGGACACTTCGAACCTTCCATTTGGATCATTTTTCAGCAAGTTTTGGAGATCCATGTTCTACGATTGAGTGAGTACCGCTTGAGAGATGCTCCCTCACTTCACTTCCAGTTGTCAGCAGGCCAGTTTGGGTTGGGGGCGGAAGTAAAGCTGCTAAATGCATTATCTTTTGAATAGAGTTGCACAGAAACAGGATCCGGTGCGACTTTTACACTGTAAGTATGGCACTATCATAGATAGCCACCACGTTATCCATCTTAGAGATGGAGAGCTCTCCTTCATCATTGCAATATGTCATGTGTTCTACTAATATTGGCTCGTCATATGCTAGGAGTGAATGAGAGCCACTCATATCTCAGATGGATGATGTGATGGCTATTTACAATAGTACTTGTTGGTGCAGAATTTCACCGAAGCCGGAGAAGCTGAAGTCGGGATGACCTCGGCCACCGTCGGGACCTGCAAAGGAAGTCTAAACCGAAATTAGGGATATTCCAACAAGACCCTCAGACGCTTAAGTCAGTACTCTGCTTCAACAGAATGGAGTGCTCGATGGAAGATTTTAGCAGAGTTTTGGGATAGAGATCAGAGCTTAGAGAAGAACGTATCTGAGGATCCTTATTTATAGACGGAGAGTATAACCGATTGACAGTGACGTCTGTAACCGCCGGGTAGTGGGTTGTTCAGAGCCGCCTGGAGTTTGTTACAGAGAGTAGTGGCGTCAGGGATCGTTCAGGGCCACGTGGAGTTGGTTACGGAGAGTGGAGTGGTGGCCGTTGTTGCGACTTACCAGAGAGTAGTGGAGCCGCATGAAATCCGTTGCAGAAAGTGGAGCAGGGTAGCGGCCCTCGTCGTGGCTTGCTAGAGAGTGGTGGAGCCGTGTGGAATCCGTTGCAGAGAGTGGAGCAGGATAGCGGCCCTCGTCGTGGCTTGCTAGAGAGTTCGGATCTGTCAGCTGAAGCTCGGCTGGGATGTCTGATGGAGTGGAATGGCTCTCTGTCTCGTCGATCCAGGAGAAGCTCGGACATTTTCGAGGTCGCTGACGAGTCTACTGTGGTCGGAGGCCTTGGGCGCTGAGGCTACAGGTGAGAACCATCTGCTGTAGAGACTCGATGAAGGCTTTCAGTTGGCGAAGTCCGATAGGAGCCCAATTCTAGGGAAGTCTGTCTGGGATTTGCTTGGCATGAAAGTTCGTCTGAAGATTATCCGTCGAAGAAATCCGGTTTCATGAAGAACTTGGCAGAAGGTCGGCCGGTGGTGGACTTCGGATGATTCGGGGAGGCTCATCTGCTGGAGGAGTATGAGGGATCCGAAGGCGATCGACCATTGTAGAAATTCAGCTATCGGAGCCCGTCCATTGCGAAAGCTCGTCCGGAATCCATCCGCTGTGGAAGCTCGGACGGAGTCCGGTTCTCGTGGGAGGCCGAAAGGAGGCCGCTTATTGTTGGAGCTCAGTCGAAGATCGGTTGTCGTGGGCGCTCGGAGTAATGACCTGGCCGGTGGATCATGCCCCATGGTAGAAGCTCGTTTGGAATCCGATTAGAAGAAGCTCGGCTGAAGTCTACCTATAATGGAAGTTCGAAAGAAATCTGTTTACAGTAGAGGCCCGAATGAAATTTGCTTACAGTAAAGATCCGGGGTAGATCACCCGCTGTAGGGGTTCGGTGTAGACCACTCGTAGTAGGAGCTCAGAGAAGATCGCTCGTAGTAGAAACTTGGCTCTCGCAGGAGCTCGGCTGGAACTGCTCGTAGTAGAAGCTCGACTCTCGAAGGAGCTCGGCTGGAACTGCTCGTAGTAGAAGCTCGGAGAAGATCGCTCGTAGTTGAAGCTCGGCTCTCGCAGGAGCTCGGCTGAAACTGCTCGTAGTAGAAGCTCGGCTTTCGCAGGAGCTCGGCTGGAACTGCTCGTAGTAGATACTCGGATATTGACGAAGTCTGGAAGGAGTTCGGAGAATAGTTGATCACTGTAGAAGGTCGGCTGGCAGTGAGGCCCAGAGAGCTTTTGGGGCGGCTCGGTAGACGAATGGAGAAACTCATTGTCGGAGAAGTCTGGAAGGGTCGGTCTTTTACAGACTTCGATCGGAGGGTATTTTATACCCAACACCAGTCTCCCTACTTTTGAGTTCGGGCTCCAAATGAGGGAAGTACAGAGAAATTCTCACGGCTGAAGTTGCCCCCCTCGATTGCCACACTCGGAGGTTGCCAGATATTTTGACGTTCGGCACGCTGGTACTAGAGCCTTTTCGAAAAAGATTTCTTCTTTTTGGAATTTTCGTCGGAGTGCTGTCCCAAGTACGACGCTATAATGGTTTTACTAATTGTCAGCCACCTTCAGCCGCTTGCCACGGCAGGTGGACCATGCGGCAGTCATGGACTGGCCAGCGGAGTCCTGCAGTCATTATTGCTCCGGACCCCGTCGCCTATTTAAACCCGTCTCCCCCCTTCAGGGATTTCACTTTGCATGGGAGCTTCTTCGGTCCTTCCCTCTTGGCCTTAGGCATCCTTCGAGCCGTCCTCATCTCTGCATCCCTGCATCCCTCATATCAGCCTGGGTTAGCCCAGAATTTTCTCCGCTTTGCGACCCCGTTCATAGATTGTGCCGATCGTCCTTCACTGTAGATATGGGCGTGGACACGGCTCGGACGTTGGCCCAGAATCTCAAAGCCCACGAGCAGGAAAGCGCTGTAACTTCTGGATCGGCGAAGAAGGCGAGGGTAGAGGAGACAGATCGATCGTATTTCGCCTTGATCGTCCAGAGCCCGTGCTGAGGCACATCTTCGATCGTGAGTGCTTTTCGGTGTGCATCATTGTGTGAGAAAACCTGACCTCAGAAAGAAGATCATACCCCCGTCACTGTGAGGCAGCAGAAGCCATGGCGCAAAAAGGATGGCGTCTACATGTACTTTGAAGATAATGCTGGAGTAATTGTCAATCCACAGAGAGATTGGAAGAAGGAGTCGGGTACTTAAAGCAATCCTCGATGATGGCTGAAATCGAGAGTTCGAAGTCCGATGGCACCGAGCTCCCTTGAAGCTCTTTTGCCTTGTATTCTTTTTCTTGTCATTTTCTTTTTGGACCTTCAAAGGCTCTGTAATGTACACTTCACCAATGAAATGAAAAAAAAAAATTTCATTACCTTGTCCACTCTTGCATTAAATAGTTATTTACCGAACTTCTTTTGTCTTCCATCTTGTTTGGCGTCGGCATTATTTGTGATTCCTCGTCTGTCCTTGTTTTGAGTCATGGTTTATCGAACTTCTTTTGTCTTCCGTCTTGTTCAATGCCGACGTTGTTCGGAGGTTCCTGGCTGTCGCCGTGTTGATTTGCCCCATTTTGTTCGTGACCATAGGTCTCTTCGAGGCCATTTGAATTTAATGCTTCCTTCCGATGCTCGAACTTGGGGATCCAAACTTCTCATTACTCTGAGGAAGTCGATTTGTCCTCAGCCTGTGTGAGTTTTCTTTTAGTGGCTGAGGTTTTTTTTTTTTTTAGGAGTATCCTTCCTTGTCGAGACGAGGTCCCTCAGATCTTCGATGTAGTTTATTTTCCACTTATCGTTGGTGTAGTTCGTCGCTATCTCTTTTCATCTCTCCTTTTCTTTTGTGTTCAAATGAGGGTCTTCCCTCTGCTCTCGATGGAGTCGTGAGAGTGTAGGGGAGCCGTTGGGGAGGCTTTCCTTCTTGTCCGATCGTGATCGATCGGGTCTTTGTTTGTGTCAGAACGAGGTTCTCCTCCTGTTCTTGACATAATTAATTTCAGCTCATGTTAGGACGAGGTTCTCCTCTTGTTCCTAACGAGGCTGTGGGAGCACATAAGGGCAGTTGCAAGGGCCTCTCTCCCCATCCGATCTTAAATAATGGGCCTTCGACTTTGCTCATGTTAGGACGAGATTCTCCTCCTGTTCCTAACAAGGCTGTGGGGACACATAAGGGCCGTTGCAAGGGCCTCTCCCCCCATCCGGTCTTAAATAATCGGGCCTTCGACTTTGCTCATGTTAGGATGAGGTTCTCCTCCTGTTCCTAACAAAGCTGTGGGGGCACATAAGGGCCATTATAAGGGCCTCTTCCCCCATCCAGTCTTAAATAATCGGGCCTTCGACTTTGCTCATATTAGGACGAGGTTCTCCTCCTGTTTCTAATAAGGCTGTGGGGGCACATAAGGGTCGTTGTAAGGGCCTCTCCTCCCATCCAGTCTTAAATAATCGGGCCTTCGACTTTGCTCATGTTAGGATGAGGTTCTCCTCCTGTTCCTAACAAGGCTGTGGGAGCACATAAGGGCCGTTGTAAGGGCCTCTCCCCCCATCCGATCTTAAATAATCTGGCCTTCGACTTTGCTCATGTTAGGATGAGGTTCTCCTCCTGTTCCTAACAAGACTGTGGGGGCACATAAGGACCGTTGTAAGGACCTCTCCCCTCATCCGTCTTAAATAATCGGGCCTTCAACTTTGCTCATGTTAGGACGAGGTTCTCCTTCTGTTCCCAACATGCTTGGTTCGGATTGTCGGAAGGAGCTACTCCCTGTCGTTAGAAGCTCATGTCAAAAGAAAAGATATGTAAATAGGAAAGAAACTTTTATTTGAGGCAAAGTTATTGGTAGTACATTCGTAGATTTTCCGAATTCCATGGTCGCGAAAGGTCTGCTCCTTCGAGTTCCTTCAAATAGTACGTTCTGGGTCGAACCACCTCTCTGATTTCATATGGGCCTTCCCAGTTAGGGGAGGGCTTTTCTTGATTCTGAGGTTGTGAGACAGCAGCTCGTCGAAGCACTAAGTCCCCCGCTCTGAAGGCCTTGCTCTTGACTCGAGAGTTGTAATAGCGGGCCACTTTCTGCCTGTAAGCGACCATCCGAACTTGAGCTGTCTCCCGCTTCTCTTCTAACAAGTCGAGGTTGGCTTTGAGATCCTATGAGTTGTGCTGTCCGTCAAAAGCAACAACTCGCGTCGATGGGAGTTTGAGTTCGATCGGGATCACGACTTCTGTTTCGAAGGCTAAGGCAAAGGGGGTCTCCCCTATGAGCAGTCTTTGGGTAGTTCGGTATGCTCACAATACATAATAAAGCTCATCTACCCAAGTTTCCTTTGCTCTTTCAAGTCTCGCCTTGATCCCTTGCAGCAGTGTCCTGTTAGTAATCTCGACTTCATCGTTTGCCTGCGGATGGGCTACCGAAGTGAAATTATGGGAGATATTTAGGTCCTCACAAAATTTAGCAAACTCTACTCCAGCAAATTATCATCCGTTATCAGTAATGATGGTTCTGGATCTTGGAAAATTCAGGGCAGGGGTAAAATGGTAATTTTAAAACTTTTTCAAAATCATTATTTTATAGTGAAAATTATTAATTAATCTAATAATTAAAAAAAATTTATCCTACACTATGATTTAAATATGATATATAGCATGCATGTATTTAAATTTAAAATTCAAATTTGAACAGTAAATACATTATTGTAATGTGTTCAGAACACAATACCTTGTGTAGGTAGTAGATCGTCGCAATCTGATCACCGTCGAAAGAATCTGATCGATGCAATATAGCCACACAGCATGTCTGGCCTCTGTGGATCATCCACACGAAGCTCCGATCTGATCGACTCCTCACGAGTGCTAGCTCGTTGTAGAACCCTTTCGACGGTCGATGCTGATCGAACTCCTTCGATCGATATCTGCCGATTCTTTGGATGTTTCAGATCATCAACAGACATGCTTAAGAGGATGTTAAGATCTTCCTAAAATTTGATGAGCTCACGATACTCGTAGCTCACCTTCTCACTTCCCGAACTCCAGGCTGAAACCCTGAAGAACTCACTGAAACCCTGCGCATATTTTTTCTTTCTTTTCTTTCTTTTTCTCTCGGAATGATATAAACCTTCACCTTACACACAAGGATTCTCACGCCCAGATTTTCCCTCCAAATTTTTTTTGCACATGCCCCACTCTTCTCCTCCTTTTAAAACAACAACCAAGGTCTTATCCACGTGAGAGGATAAAGATGAGTAATTGCACATTTAAATTCAAATCAAATTTTGAATTCAAATAGAAACTAATTTATCCCTATCCACTAAGGGTGTGAGAAGAGGAGGGCGTGGCTTAATTTGTGCATGAGTGATTTCACGAGAAATATTTTCTCGTGTAATAAATGGGGTGCTAAAAGAGGATAAGGTCAAGGCGCTAAGATTGGTTGCTCATTTAAATTCAAACTTTGTTTTGAATTTGAATGGCCAACCAATCATTCTTATCCACTCATTTGGTGCATTAAAGTAGGACGTGAGGAGGGCTTTGTGTGAGAAAAAATTCATGAGAACTTCCTTCTCGTAAATTCAAATGGGCGCAGTGGAAGTGAGGTGGCGCAGGGAGAATGGGTCAAGGTAGTTTCATTATTTAAACCAACCTAATTGAACCAAATAAGTTAGGCCCAATTAGACTAATTTAAATCCAACTAAATTAAGCTTAATTAGGCTCAATAAAATCTAATCAAATCAAAAATTGATTAAGCCCAATCCCTGATCAAATCAGGGACCAAACCATCTCGACGATTAGGTCAACTCTTAACCTAATCGGGTCAAACCCAACTGAATCCAATTCAATTGGACTTGATCCAAAAATAATTACTCAATCAAATTGAGTTAATTAGTATCAAATTACTAATTAAACTCTCATATATATTGAGTCCAAATCTGATGGGTAATCGGGCATCAGAATTCATCATATGTAACCCTGATCGAAGAGTCCCAAACCAGTGGGACTCTTGACCCCGGTACCCAAAATGTGTGGGACTCATGATCAGAGAATCTTGATTCTCGATCATAGAGTCTCAGACATGTAGGACTCATAGTCTACGAGCATTAGGACTCTTCATCAGCCATCAGATCAGATAGGAACCTCTAATGTGTATGACCCGCAGGTTCAACCTAAGCCGGTAGCACAGGAACCAATTTCTGTACTAATCGAAGTGACCATCTAGCAATGGTATCCGATGATCGGATAGGTTGAATAGTCGTAATCGCAACACTCAGAACCTACGTGAATATGGTTACTGTATAATTTATCCTTTTGATCTCTATGTTTAGGACGACTCAGGGTTAAACTGTCAACCCTGATTAGATCATCCGAATCGTGCTCAACTCAAACAGTCCTGTGACTCCTCACAAAGATTATCCTGATCAAGATTTTGCTAAATTGAAACACAACTGTACACAGCTCCTGAACTGGAGTGGTCAATCCCATCTAGACATATGCACCGACAAGTCAAGTACTTGACTACACCCAGCAGCCTTCCGTCACTGAATTAGAAATTCAGGTAGTCCAATGCCTAAGTGCAGTGTGTTGCTTGCAAGTCACCATGGCGGTCTCAGGTCGGAGGATATTTATACCCATATTTCATCGGAGCAAATCTTGACAATAGAAATAGCTCCGGAGTCGGTCACGTTCAGTGCAGATGTACCCTTACATCTCACCTGTATGCCATACCAGTGTATCCACACTCATTGGTTAAGAGGACAACCAACCTATATGGCACACAAGACCTATGCTTGATAAATGTTGTCGTCTTGGTAACAACGTATCATTTGATCGCGAACAGATTTAAGGACTAAACGATAAATCTCCTTTGTCGAGTCTAAATAGTCCTAAGGACTTCACCACAACATAGAAGTTCATTAGAAGTTGAAATATTTTGTGATGAAAAATACCAAAATAATTTTTATTAATTCATAATTCATGTAATATATAAAAATGAGCACAACCGTCAACAGGCTGACGATTGACTTTGGAACACTATTCCCAACAATCTCCCACTTGGCCTAAAGCCAATCGGTGCAGTATCTAATATCCATCTTCGACTTGTAGTTGTCGAACTCCTTCACCGCAATGGCTTTAATGAATGGGTCGGTAGGTTCTCCTTTCCGTCGATCTTCTGAAGGTCGACGTCACCTCGATCTATAATTTTTCGGATGAGATGGTAGCGGTGCAGAATATGCTTCGTCCGCTGGTGTGCCTTGGGTTCCTTCGCCTGAGCAATGGCTCCAGAGCTATCAAGTAGAGCAGAACTGGACCAACAAGGGAGGGTGCTACTCCGAGCTCGATGATGAATTTTTCAGTCACACCGCTTCTTTGGCAGCATCTGATGCAGCGACATACTCCATCTCGCAAACTGAATCAGCCACTGTGTGTTGCTTGAAACTCTTCCAGCAGATAGCCCCACCATTAAGGGTAAAAATAAATTTCGACACACTTTTGCTGTCATCATGATCAGACTGGAATAGAGTCTGTGAACCCTATAAGTCTCAAGTCCGATTCACCATAAACAAGCCACTGGTCCTTAGTATTTCTTAAATACTTCAGGATGGTTTTAACAACCTTCCAGTGATTCTCCTATGGATCAGATTGGTATCTACTCACTATCCCTAGTGAGTATGCCACATCTGTCGTGTACATGTCATGGCGTACATGATAGATCCCACCGTCGAAGCATATGGAATCCTACCCATACGCTCTTCTCTTGAGTGTTGTCGGACAATCCCTCTTCGAGAAAAAATTTCATGGCCTATCGGTAGATAGCCTTTCTTGAAATTCTCCATGCTGAACCTCTTCAGCATAGTATCTATGTACGTAGACTGGATAAACCAAGCAATATTTTAGATCTATCCCTATAGATCCTCATTCCTAGGATGTAGGAAGCTTCTCCCATATCCTTCATGGAGAACTGTGATGACAGCCAAATCTTTATTCTCTGTAATGCAGGACATCATTCTCGATTAAGAGAATATCATCCACATACAATACAAGAAATACCACTATGGACCATTAGCCCACTTATAAATGCAGGGCTCTTCTCTGTTCTTAACGAAGTCATACGTCTTGATCGTCCTATCAAAACGTATGTTCCAACTCTGGGATGCCTGCTTAAGTCCATAAATGGACCTCTATAGTCTGCACACCTTAGATCATCAGTGGATGTGAATCCTTCAGGTTGTATCATATACACCTCTTCATCCAGCTCTCCGTTTAGGAAAGCTGTCTTCATATCCATCTGTCAGATTTCATAGTCCAGATGGACAGCTATCGCAAGCATAATCTGAATGGATTTGAGCATTGCCACAGGAGAAAATGTCTCGTCATAGTCTATACCATAACGTTGACGATATCCCTTGGCAACCAGACGGGCTTTATAGGTTTTCACCTTTCCATCTGGCCCCTCTTCCTCTTGAAGACCCACTTACACCCTATGGGTTTTACTCCTTCGGTGGGTCAACCAATGTCCACACATCATTGACCTTCATGGACTCCATTTCGGATTTCATGACCTCTAGCCATTTTTCAGAGTCGGGTCTTTGCATTGCATCCATGTAGGTGATCGGATCCTCATCATTTTCATCAAGTTTGATAGGATCGTCATCCCGGATTAAGAAACTATAGTATCTATCCGGTTGACGTGGTACTCTACCAGATCGCCTTATGGGTGCTTGAACAATGGGCTCCGGATCTGATCTAATCAAATCCGATTCAGGTTCAGCAACTTGTGTCGATTTTTCACCTGTCGAACTTCGTCAAGTTCGACCTTAGAGGCAACAGTCCCTTCACCAAGGAACTCTTTTTCCAAAAAGATTGCCTTAAGGCTGACAAACACCTTTTGCTTATCAGCCAGGTAGAAATAATACCCTTTGGTCTCTTTTGGGTATCCTATAAAATTACACTTGTCAGACCTAGGTCCTAGCTTGTCCGTAATTAAACGCTTAACATAAGCCGGACACCCCCAAACCCAAGGTGCGAGAGTACTGGCTTACGTCCTATCCATATCTCATATGGCATTTTGGTTACAGACTTACTCGAACTCTATTTAAAAGGTAACAAGCCGATTCGAGTGCATATCTCCAGAAAGAGATCGGCAGACCAGCAAACCCCATCATGGATCGAACCATGTCCAACAAGGTCCGATTCCTCCTTTCAGATACACCATTATGCTGTGGTGTTCAGGAGGAGTCCATTGAGAGAGAATCCCATTCTCCCCAAGATATGTCAGAAACTCATTGGAAAGGTATTCACCTCCTCGATCAGATCGAAGAGTTTTAATACACTTTCAGTTTATTTTTCTACCTCATTTCGAAATAGTTTGAACATTTCAAACGACTCGACTTATGCTTCATTAAATAGACATACCCATACCTCGATAGGTCGTCTGTGAAGGTTATGAAGTAGAAATATCCACCTCTTGTACTTGAGCTCATGGGTCCACATACATCAGAATGTACCAGACCAAGAGTTCACTGGCTCGCTCACCTTTTCCAGTAAAAGGTGACTTGGTCATTTTACCAAGAAGACAGGACTCACAGGTTGGAAATGATTCACAATCACCTACTTCAAGAATTTCTTCTTGAGCCAACCTGTTTATCCTGTTCTTATTGATATGACCTAGCCTACAGTGCCAAAGGTAGACTTCTGACACATTATCTATTCTAGGGCGTTTACCGGAGGTTTGAACCACATTAACAGGTTGTGATAGAAAGTAAATTCTATTATAAAGTTGTCCAATAAATATTGTAACACCATTCAAAATGATATTGTAAATATTTTTTTTATTAAAAATTGATAACCGTTCATGCCAAAAGGCCTACAGAAATAATATTTAAGAAAAACTTGGACAATAGTGACATTCACTCAGAATTATATTTCGAGAATTGATTACAAGGTTCATGATTCCTAATGCTAGAACTGAAACTTTGCTTCCATCTCCAACGTTCAAGAATCTCTCCTTCATCAATCTCCTACTGGCCTGCAGACCCTGCATCGAATTGCAAATATGATAAGGGCTTCCGTATCCAATACCCAGGCAGTAGTATCACAAATGAAAAAGTTGCAAGGTGTTATCATATAAGTACCTTGCTTCTTCTTTGGCCTGTTTGGGTCCAGTGAGGCAATGTATAGAGGACAGTTCCTCTTCCAGTGCCCCTGCTTCTTGCAAAAGAAGCACTCCGCCTGGCTCTGGTCGGGCTTGCGCTTCTTGGTCTGACCCTGTGCAGACGTCCCAGCATGCAGCTGCACCTTCTTATTCTTCTTCTTCTTGTTCTTCTTCCCTTTCTTAAAGGGTCGACGATCAGAAGAAGACCTCCCACAACATTCACCGACTCCTTATGGAGCTGGTGATCCTTCTCAAAGTTCTGCAGCAACCCCAACAAGCCGTGGTAGTTCACTGCAGGCTTTGTCATTCGAAAATGAGTAAGGAAGGGAAGGAAGGACTTGGGCAGAGAATTAAGGATCGCATCCTTACGAGCTGCTCGTGCAGGGAAAATCTAGTTTACTTAGGCGCTCAATCATTTCGATCATGTACAGTACATGATCAGTGACTGAGGCTCCATCCCTCATCCGAGCATTGAAAATGGCACAACTAGTTTTGTACCTTTCAACATCGTCAGGCATGCCAAAAGAGGCATTCAACATTTGAAGCATCTCCTGTGGCTGGGCATTCTCGAACCTGCGACTGAACTCATCATTCATTGCCGCCAGCATTATGCACGGACGTTGGTGCGGTCGTTGAGCCACTTCTGGTAAGTGTCTCGGACCGTCCCTCTAGCGTTCAGGCTGGCTCCTCAGGTGCCGGATCCGTTACTACATAAAGGATCCGCTCATGCTCAAGGATGATTTTTAATTTTCGATACCAGCTATCGAAATTAGGTCCCATGAGCTTGTCATTATCTAATAATGATCGAGCGACAGGGTAGTGGCCATAGCTGCATAAAAAAAATCAGACCTATATTAGTACATAAATTATTAATACTAAAGACTTGGACTTTAGTCTAAAGTTTCTCCAGTATTTTTACGAATTGGTAGCCTCAACCTCCAATTCGAAGAATTACTTTAATTCTTAGTGGGTACTAGAATCCACACAGACTACACACGAGCCCAACTTTGGTTGGTCAACCCATGTGCATCTATGGGTAGGTTCATAACCAGTTGTTTCTCTAAACAACTTCTAGTAATTAATTTTGCCCCAGAACCTAATCAGTAGGCTTTGGCCTCCACTGAAAAAATCTGGTTAGGTCCAACCATTAACATGATTTAATTTGGTGAATCGGATCAATAAATGATCAACCCGACTTTGGTCGGCCAACCTAACCACCATCAGAAAGACTCAAACCAAATTATCATACTATGAATGATAATTCTATTAGTCAATAAGCACCAGGCCTTTGGGCCTCCAATGATTATTAAACTAATGGACTCATTATCACTCACTTAATGGGAGGCTATGACTTAGTTATCAATATAACTTAATCATTTTTAGGACCTAATAATTTTTGAGATTTTATTAAAGAATCGAAGAGAAGAAAATATCCAGCCAATTTCAATCCTCCCACTGACTTCATCAAGTCAGATTAAAAAGGATTTACTTAAAGCTGGCATTAGGAGCACCTAAATCAGTCAAACTGATTTACCTAATGACATGGGTGAGCCCTAATACCAAGTGATCTAATCAAAACCTAATTCACCAGGTTGGCCAGGTAAGTGAGATCAGTGGTGGGGATAAGCCATTAACTCGTCAGAGATCAAATCACTGCGAGTAGCTCCCGCTTAAAAACCACTGGTCAAACTGCCAAACTTACTTAGACACCAACCGTTCATTAGTTTTAATTTGATCAACTTAGTAAATAGGGTTCCATCGCGTAGCCATGAATTAATTCTATCTTGGTCTAGTTAAAGACATGGACCCATTCAACTACAACTATTGGAGTTGAGTCTAGAGTATCCTTGACCTAATCTAATTCAACTTTTAATTAGATTTGACCAATTACTCTAATTTAGTCTATTTCTTTAAGCTAACCTTAGGTCTAACCCAATTATGGACCTAATCCATCTAACCCATTGATCCACAAGTTTATGCAATTGTCTTATGTCTTAATTCACAATTCTAGACCTACTAGACAATATTTAATTTTTTAATTAAGTATTTGGGCTGATGGGTCAGGGTTTGGCATTTCGAAAATAATTTTCAAATTTGAAAGGTTTTATTTTCTGTTCACCAAATATGTTGACTCATTACACAAATAGATCAGCACATTTCATAAATAGCAATCCTATTGCTAATTATATAACAGAAAATAACTCAATCAAAATAAATCATGAATATTTCTTTCGCTACTTCATCTGCATGGGATATAATTGCATCGGCACCCCTACCGCCATAGGAATCCCATCGAATGGGAAGAGAGGCCTTTAAACCCTACTTTTTCCTATGACCGGACGGTCATGCAACCAACCCAATTCGATTACTTGCTACTTGGATCAAGTATATCTAAATATATCAATTTTAAAATTTAAATTTCAAATTTAAATTTTAAATTTTGAATTTCAATTTCAAATAAATTTCAAATTTCAAATTTTTGAATTTCAAATTTTGAATTTCAAATTTTGAATTTTAAATTTTGAATTTTAATTTTAAATTTAAATTTCAACCAAATTTTAAATTTAAATTTAAAATTTTAAATTTCAAATTTTAAATTTTGAATTTTGAATTTAAATTTCAAAATTCAAATCTCAAATTTTGAATTTTAAATTTTTAAATTTTGAATTTTGAACAACTTTCAAAATTTAAATTTTAAATTTTAAATTTAAATTTTTAGATTACAACTTAATCTACGCATGCAAATATATATATCATATCTAAGAACCTGCTCTGATACCATTTCTTGGGAAATTCAGTGCAGGGGTAAAATGATAATTTTAAAACTTTTTCAAAATTATTATTTTACAGTAAAAATTATTAATTAATCTAATTAATTAATAAAAATTTATCCTACACTAGGATCTAAATATGATATATAGCATGCATGCATTTAAATTTGAAATTCAATTTGAACAGTAAACACTTTACTGTAATGTGTTCAGAAACAATACCTTTGTGCGGGTAGTAGATCGTCCAATCTGATCACCGTCGGAAGAATCTGATTGATGTGATACAGCCACACAGTATTTTTGACCTCTGTGGATCTCCACATGAAGCTCCCGATCTGATCGACTCCTCACGAGTGCTAGCTCGTTGTAGAGCCTTTCGACGGTCGATGCTGATCGAACTCCTTCGATCGATGTCTGTCGATTCTTTGGATCTCTGAATCATCAGCAGACATGCTTGAGAGGATGTTGAAGATCTTTCTAAAATTTGGTGGGCTCACGACACTCGTAGCTCACCTTCTCACTTCCCAAACTCCAGGCTGAAACCCTGAAGAACTCACTGAAACCCTGCGCACACTTTTTCTTTCTTTTCTTTCTTTTTCTCTCGGAATGATATAGACCTTCACCTTGCACACAAGGATTCCTCACGCCCAGATTTTCTCTCCAAAATTTTTCTTGCACACGCCCCACTCTTCTCCTCCTTTTAAAACAACAACCAAGGTCTTATCCACGTGAGAGGATAAAGATGAGTAATTGCACATTTGAATTCAAATCAAATTTTGAATTCAAATGGAAACTAATTTATCCCTATCCACTAAGGGCGTGAGAAGAGGAGGGCATGGCTTAATTTGTGCATGAGTGATTTCATGAGAAACATTTTCTCGTGTAATAAATGGGGGCTAAAAGAGGATAAGGTCAAGGCGCTAAGATTGGTTGCTCATTCAAATTCAAACTTTATTTTGAATTTGAATGGCCAACCAATCATCCTTATCCACTCATTTGGTGCATTAAAGTAGGGATGAGGAGGGCTTTGTGTGAGGAAAAATTCATGAGAACTTCCTTCTCGTGAATTCAAATGGGCGCAGTGGAAGTGAGGTGGCGCAGGGAGAATGGGTCAAGGTGGTTTCATTATTTAAACCAACCTAATTGAACCAAATAAGTTAGGCCCAATTAGACTAATTTAAATCAACTAAATTAAGCTTAATTAGGCTCAATAAAATCCTAATCAAATCAAAATTGATTAAGCCCAACCCTGATCAAATCAGGGACCAAACCATCTCGACGATTAGGTCAACTCTTAACCTAATCGGGTCAAACCCAACTGAATCCAATTCAATTGGACTTGATCCAAAAATAATTACTCAATCAAATTGAGTTAATTAGTGATCAAATCACTAATTAAATCTCTCATATATATTGAGTCCAAATCGATGGGTAATCGGACATCAGAATTCATCGATATGTAACCCTGATCGAAGAGTCCCAAACCAGTGGGACTCTTGACCCGGTACCCAAAATGTGTGGGACTCATGATCAGAGAATCTTGATTCTCGATCATAGAGTCTCAGATATGTAGGACTCATAGTCCACGAGCATTAGGACTCTTCATCAGCCATCAGATCAGATAGGAACCTCTAATGTGTGTGACCCCCAGGTTCGAACCTAAGCCGGTAGTACAGGAATCAATTTCTGTACTAATCGAATGACCATCTAGCAATGGTACCGATGATCAGATAGGTGAATAGTCAAATGCAACACTCAGAACCTACGTGAATATGGTTACTGTATAATTCATCCTTTTGACCTCTGTGTTTAGGACGACTCAGGGTTAAACTGTCAACCCTGATTAGATCATCCGAATCGTGCTCAACTCAAACAGTCCTGTGACTCCTCACAAAGATTATCCTGTCAAGATTTTGCTAAATTGAAACACGACTGTACACAGCTCCTAAACTGGAGTGGTCAATCCCATCTTGACACACGCACCACAAGTCAAGTACTTGACTACACCCAGCAGCCTTCCGTCATTGAATTAAAATTCAGGTAGTCCAGTGCCTAAGTACAGTGAGTTGCTTGCAAGTCACCGTGGCGGTCTCAGGTGGAGGGACATTTATACCCATATTTCATCGGAGCAAATCTTGACAGCAGAAATAGCTCCGGAGTCGGTCACGTTCAGTGCAGATGTACCCTTACATCTCACCTGTATGCCATACCAGTGTCTCCACACTCATTGGTTAAGAGGACAACCAACCTATATGGCACACAACGACCTATGCTTGATAAACGTTGTCATCCTTGGTAACAACGTATCATTTGTCGCGAACAGATTTAAGGACTAAACGACAAATCCTCCTTTGTCGAGTCTAAATAGTCCTAAGGACTTCACCACAACATAGGAGTTCATTAGAAGATGAAATATTTTGTGATGAAAAAATCAAAATAATTTTTATTAATTCATAATTCATGTACATATACAAAAATGAGCACAACCATCAACAGGCTGACGATTGGCTTTGGGACACTATTCCAACACTGGGTAGGCCGAACCTACAGACAATTGACTTCCAAACGAAGTCCTGCACCTTAGCTTTTGTAATTTTTGCCAGGGGTTCAGCTTCCACCCACTTGGTGAAATAGTTAATTACCACCAGGAGAAACTTTCGCTGCTCGATGCCATGGAAAAAGGTCTGAGGATATCAATTCCCATTGCACAAACGGCCATGGGGTATTCAAGGGTGTGAGTTCGGAGGTGGGCTGCCTCTGGATATTGGCATATCTCTGACATCGATCACATCTTTTGACATATTCGATGGAGTCACGGTACATGGTAGGCCAGTAAAAGCCTTGTCGGAGTAACTTATGGGATAAAGATTGGCCCCCAGGTGACTTCGCAAACCGCCTCGTGTACCTCCACAAGCGAAGTCGGCCTCAGAAGGTCGGAGACATCTCAAAAGGGCAAAGAGTACGATCTCTTGTACAGCTTGCCTTCATAAAGAATATATCGGGAGGCCTGGTTCCTAAGCTTCGAGCTTCTTTTGCATCAGGAGGAAGAACCCCGTCCTTGAGATATGTTACCAGTGGATCAATCCAACTGGATTCATGGCTGATCTCCACCATAAGCTGTGGTTCTTCGTACTTTGGAACTTCAGAACTTCGAAGAAGACTCCCTTAGGCAGCTCAGTCGGAGCTAGTGTAGCCAACTTGGAGAGAAAGTCGGCCCTAATATTTTTCACTCTTAGGATCTGCCTGATGTCAAAGCTTCGAAAGTAGGGACGATTTCCTTTATCTTTTCGAGGTACTTGACCATACTGTCCTCCGAGCTTCATAATTTTCGCTGACCTGTCCCACTACTAATTGGGAGTCACTGTAGACTTGAAGCCGATCTACCTCTAACTCCTTGGCGATCCTTAGTCTCGCAATCAGAGCTTCGTATTCTGCTCCGTTATTTATCGTAGGAAATTCGAAGCGCAGCGCATACTCCGTGATAACTCCATCTGGATTGACCAAGACCAGCCCGTGCCCGCACCTGACGTGTTGGAAGAACCATTCACGTAGAGGGCCCAAAAACCATCAGGGAGATCTGTTCTTTCTTCCAGGGGGTTCGACTGGAGCTCTGGATATCGGCTTCATCTCATCCAAGTTCGGCCTCTTCCGAGATAGTGCATTCCACCACGAAGTCTACTAATATCTGGGCTTTTATTGCCGACAGAGATCGATAGTCGATGTCGAACTCTGTAAGCTCGATTGCCCACTTCGCTATCCTCCTGAGGCATCCGCTTGATGCAAAACTGCCTTGATCGGCTGGTCGGTGAGCAGTATTATGATGTGTCTCTGAAAGTAAGGTCGGAGCCTCCGAGCTGCAACCAACAAGGCGTAAGTTTGTTTCTCTAACTTAGTATATCTGGTTTCGGCATCTCTCAATACTCGGCTTATGTAGTAGATCGACTGTTGAATCTTTGTTCTTCCTTGATCAGGACTGCCGCAAGGGCCACAGGGGAGACCGCAGGTACAGGAATAACTCCTCTCCAGGCTCGGGCTTTGCCAGTAGTGGAGATGAGCCGAGGTAGTTCTTCAGCTCTTCGAACGCTCGCTGACATCCAGAGGTCCAACAGAAGTTCTTTGGCTACTTGAGAGTCTGAAAGAAAGCAGGCATCGCTTGACCGATCTTGAGACGAAGCGATTTAGGGCCGCTACTCTCCCAGTAAGGCGCTAAACTTCCTTTATTGACTTCGGGCGGTCATTTCCTGGATGGCGTAAATTTTTTCTAGATTTGCCTCGATCCCGTGCTTCGATACCATAAAACTCAGGAATTTCTCTGAGGTTACTCCAAAAGTGCACTTGGCTGGGTTCAGCTTCATCTTATATTTTGGAGGGTGCTGAAGGTCTCCTCAAGGTCGGCGACGTGGTTCATCGAGGATTTATTTTTTATGAGCATATCGTCCACGTAGACCTCCATATTGCAGCCGATCTGCTCCCTGAAGATCTTGTTTACTAGTCGTTGATAGGTCACCCCTGCATTTTTGAGGTCAAAAGGCATGACTCTGTAACAATAAAGGCCACGGTTAGTAATAAAGACAGTTTTTTCTTCATCTTCTGGTGCCATCCAAATTTGATTGTAGCTGAAGAACGCATCCATGAAAGTAAGAAGCTCGTGGCCCGAGGTTGCATCCACCAATTGATCGATTCTGGACAGAGGATAACTGTCCTTCGAGTAGACTTTATTTAGCTTTTTGAAGTCTATGCACATCCTCCATTTACCGTTTGCCTTCTTAACCAAGACCACATTGGAAACCAGCTCGGATAGTTGACCTCTCTGATGAACCCAGCTTTCAGGAGTTTATCAACTTCCTCAGCTATTGCCATCTGCATTTTCGGTGCATGACTTCAGACTTTTTCCTTCATCGGTCGGTGCTCGGGATCAACAGCCAGACGGTGTTCCATAACTTCAGCATCGATCCCTGGCATGTCCGTCGGAGCCCAAGCGAAAATATCTGCATTCTTTTGTAAAAAGTTGATAAGCTGTGTCTGCACCTCTTCCCCCAAGTTGGAGCCGATCTTCACCACATGCTCTTCATTCCCATCGTTCAAAGGAATTGAGACAAGGTCTTCAATTGGCTCACCCCTTTCTTCAGCAAGATCATCGCGAGTGTCCAATCCATCGATCGGGCAGGGGTCAGACTGTTCCTTTCTCTGAAGGGCTATATTGTAGCAATATCTTGCTAGGGCTTGATCTCCTCTGACTTCTTCGACCCCCTGGCTAGTAGGAATTTTACTTTCAAATAGTAGGTCGATACTACAGCTCGGAGGTCATTGAGACCAGGTCGGCGAGTATTGCGTTGTGGCAGACGGTGCCCTCACTATCAAAAATTTACTAGCGCTTTATATTGTTTAGGATACCGACCTGCAACTACAGTCAAAGTTATTACCCCCTCCACCGGCACAGCATCGTCAGTGAATCCTACCAACGGGAGTTAATCGGCCCTAACTGACCATCCGGAATAGATATTTCGAGAATGCCTCGTAAAATAAAATGTTTGCCGAGCTTCCGCTGTCGATAAGAATGCGGCGTACATCATAATCAATAATATTCAAGGAAACTACAACCACATCATTATGCAGAAATTGAATCTCCCGGGCATCTTCTTCTGTAAAAGTAATGGACTCTTCAGTCCTTTGCCACTTGAGCGGCCCGGTCGATCTATCGACCGCTCCCCTCAGGGGCCCCCCAGAAAGGGTGTTGACGATCTTAGTCGGAGGCTGATCTTCAGAAGATTTTTTCCTCCTTCGCGGCTCCGGTTGTGATGGGGCCTTTGGCCGATCTTTCCTACTTTAGGTTGGCATCGAATGAATCCATCGACCGTCGTTGTTGGAGGAGGGGGAGCCTGAGATCTGGCCGCGGAGGTCGTGGATCGTCCAGTAGATGCCTTTCGGGGAGGCATCAGGTGAAGATCTAGTAGGAGAAGGAGAGGAGGGCGTCGGAGAAGATGACTGGAGGCAATCCCATTGAGCACTCTTTCAAGAATAAGGGTACTGCGAAAACACAGCACCCTTCCTCTAGCGCTAATTCTGTTGGTGCAGAATTTTGCCGAAGCTGAAGAAGCTGGAGTCGGGATGACCGCGGCCGCCGTCGGGACCTACAAGAAAAGTCTAAACCGGAGTTGGGGGTGCTCCGGTAAGACCCTCCGACGCTCAAGTCAGTACTCTGCTTCAACAGAAATGGAGTGCGCGAGGGAAGATTTTAGCAGAGTTTTGGGATAGAGATCAGAGTTTAGAGAAGAACATATCTGAGGGTCCTTATTTATAGACGGAGAGTGTAACCGATTGATAGTGACGTCTGTAACCGTCTGGTAGTGGGCTGTTCAGAGCCGCCTGGAGTTTGTTACGGAGAGTAATAGTGTCAGGGGTCATTCAGGACCACGTGGAGTTGGTTACGGAGAGTGGAGTGGTGGCCGTTGTCGCGATTGTCAGAGAGTAGTGGAGCCGCATGAAATCCATTGTAGAGAGTGGAGCAGGGTAGCGGCCCTCGTTGTGGCTTGCCAGAGAGTGGTGGAGCCACGTGGAATCCGTTGCAGAGAGTGGAGCAGGGTAGCGGCCCTCGTCGTGGCTTGCCAGAGAGTTCGGATCTGTCAGCTGAAGCTCGACTGGGATGTCTGATGGAGTGGAATGACTCTCTGTCTCATCGATCCAGGAGAAGCTCGGACGTTTCTAAGGTCGCTGACGAGTCTACTGTGGTCGGAGGCCTTGGGCGCTGAGGCTATAGGTGAGAACCATCTGCTGTAGAGACTCGGATGAAGACTTTCAGTTGGCAAAGTCCGATAGGAGCCCAATTGCTAGGAAGTCTGTCTGGGATTTGCTTGGCGTGGAAGCTCGTTTGAAGATTATCCGCCGAAGAAATCTGGTTTCATGAGGAACTTGGTGGAAGGTCGGTCAGTGGTGGACTTCGGATGGCATTGGAGAGGCTGTCTGCTGGAGGAGTATGAGGGATCCGGAGGCATCGATCGTTGTAGAAATTCAGCTGTCGGAGCCCATTCGTTGCGAAAGCTCGTCCGAAATTCATCCACTGTGGAAGCTCGGACGGAGTCTGATTCTCGTGGGAGGCCGAAAGGAGGCCACTTATTGTTGGAGCTCGATCGAAGATCGATTATCGTGGGAGCTCGGAGTAACGACCTGGCCGGTGGATCCTGTCCCATGGTAGAAGCTCGTCTGGGATCCGGCTACGAAGAAGTTCGGCTGAAGTCTACCTGTAATGGAAGTTCGGAAGAAATCTGTTTACAGTAGAGGCCCGAATGGAATTTGCTTTCAGTAGAGATCCGGGGTAGATCGCCCACTGTAGGGGTTCGGAGTAGACCGCTCGTAGCAGGATCTCGGAGAAGATCGCTCGTAGTAGAAGCTTGGCTCTCGCAGGAGCTCGGCTGGAACTGCTCGTAGTAGAAGCTCAGCTCTCACAGGAGCTCGGCTGGAACTGCTCGTAGTAGAAGCTCGGAGAAAATCGCTCGTAGTAGAAGCTCGGCTCTCGAGGAGCTCGGCTGGAACTGCTCGTAGTAGATGCTCGGATATTGATGAAGTTCGGAAGGAGTTCGGAGAATAGTTGATCACTGTAGAAGGTCGGCTGGCAGTGAGGCCCAGAGAGCTTTTGGGGCGGCCCGGTAGACGAATGAAGAAACTCATTGTCGGAGAAGTCTGGAAGGGTCGGTCTTTTACAGACTTCGGTGGGGGTATTTTATACCCAATAGTACTATAACAGAGGATTAGAACTCATATAAATCAAGCTGAAGCATCAAGATTGAACTAAAGTCCGAAGTTATAATCAATAGTCAGAAGAGAGAGACGGAGAGAGAGGGTGGGGGAGAAAAAGTGTATCAAAGCTCCACTAACAATCCAAGATGTCACCTAAATGAGCTGGTCGGATGGTGCCCAATATCTCCTTAGCACATAACAAATGTAGGACTAAACATGCATCTATATGAATCCTTGCATATTCTTGCAGTTTAAGCTGTGAAATCAACATTAGAATAAGGATCCAAATCCAGCCAAATTAGATCATAAATGCCATGATTGACTTGTGGTCAGTTATAGTGTCCTTTAGTCTACATGGATCATGGACTAGGCCTAGGCCCACTCTAATCATACGCCTCTTTCTACAGCAAGTAGGAGGTATATGACCTCTTTATTCTAGCACCTTCAAATTGCAAAGGCTTTCTCAACTTAGTTTAACTAAATCTACAAATGTTCTATGGTCCCTTAGCCACCTTGAAAGCTGGTGGGGTTGCTCTCTTAAATTATGTGATATTATTGTGCTACACCTTTTGAGTCCCAATTTGCTATTATTGCAACTCCAACATGTCGATGAGCTAAAGTCCAAAAGTAGGAAACTCAATGATAAGGTAAAAAAGATAGGAGGAATGCCCAAGGACATCATGGCTAATTTCAAAAATACGATCAAAATTTCAAGTATAACATGATGGGCCAAGCATAGCAAGTATTCGAGAGCATCAAATCTAGCTGGTTGATAGTGTTTGGATCAAGGGCGCCAAAGCTAGTTGGTTATAGTAGGTATCTCCTTGAAGTAAATTGGACCTCACATAAAGAGACTAGCTAAAAGATATTATTTGGATTTTTGACTTTCTAAAGATATCTAAAAATGTACACAGTTTATAGCCCATCTAGCTAGGTCCTAATATCTTCATTAGGATAAAGGTTCAAACCCAATCAAATCTAGTTATAAACACTATGACTGGATCATGATTAGCCCCTAAATGACCCATGTGTCTCTTATTTCACATAAGCTATGAGCTTGGTTCCCTTTTCTAATGGTTTTTCCCATCAATTATATGCCTCTTCCTGTAGCATATGAGAGGTACATGACTCCTTTTCATCTCATCATCTCAAAACTGTAAATATTTCTCCATTTCTTTTGACAAACTTCAACTTTTAGGTATTCCATGGTCCCTTGAAAATTCAGGGGACTACATTCAATAAAGGATATTGGTGGGTCTAATCTCTTGAACTACACAATATTGTATATTTTTAATGAGCTACCTTTACAACTCCAACATGGCTACCTTCAACTCCAACATGCCAGTGAGCTGAAGTCTAAAAGAAAGGAATAAATAAAAGGAAAAGAGGGAAACCAAAGGGTACCTTGTTTAGTATCAAATTCCTAAGGAGGAATGGTAAAGGACAGCTTGGATGGTATCAAAGTGCAAAGCATGAAAGTTAGTGATAACATCAAAAGTGAAAAGAATGAAACTTCATGATAAAGCCCAAAAAAAGGCACATCATGAGGAATTCTTCAATTATATATTTAATTCCATGAGACCCATCATCACGAGATAAGACAAGCGGCAGTTTAATATCTGCAATATCTTGTTGTTACATATGTAAGGCTTGTAATGTGCACTGATTTATGCATTTCCTTAAATTAAACTAGGAGCTCCATTCTCTCCCCACCAAATCTTGACCACCATCTTATAGACATAATCCCTTTGATTTTGTACTGATTTTTTTAAGCAACAGAATTTTTGGATGCTTCAAATCTCCCATTTGGATCATTTCATCAAGTTTTGAATTCATGTTTCTACTATTCTGCGAATGTTACTACTAAACTTTACTTCCCATTATTAGCAGGGTAGTTTAGGCTGAGGGACAGTAGAATTATCTAGTTCATAAAAGATGCCCAATATTTTATGTTCCAAAAGTCAATGGGACCTTCTTAGGACTATATCCTTCATTTCATCAGAATTTTTTTCCTAAGTCTTGTTCTAGGGGCCCTAGCACCAAATGTCATAGATGTGGGAGGGCAAGAACAAATATTGGGAAATGGGGGAAAAAAGCTAAATGTATTAACCACTTGATTAGAGCTATACAAACCAAGCTTGAACCATTGAGCTAAAGTCCAAAGCAAGAAACTTAGTGATAAAGCCCAATTAAAAAGAAAAAAGGAGAGAGGAGGAATGCTAAAGTACATCTTTGATAATTTTAAAACTAAGATAAATACTCCAATTATTTGATTTTAGAAGTATTATATATAATAATTGTACCAATTTATAATAATTTAGGATCTTACTCAGAAAAGCTTGTCCAAATGTGTTTTTTGAATTCCTTAACCCTATATAAGGACTTAAGATCTCCTCATTATATAACTATAGTGGGATTAAATATATACCTTCACAAGTCCGCATGTATTCTTATGTTTAAAGCTTGTATCCTCCTCAGGATGAGGATTCAAATTCAATAAAATCTAATCATAAATACCATGATTAGTCTATGTTTAGTCCAATCCAATGAACTTGTGCTTCAGTGTCTTCTAGTCCACACAAGCCATTGTCTGATCCACTTTTCAGTGACATTTGTCGCCTATTCTATAACTCTTCTTGTAGCATATAAGAGATATATGACACCTTCTCTTAGTCTCAGTATCTCAAAATTGTAAATATTTTTTCTATTTTCTTCAACCAAACTTCCATCTTAAGATAGTCCACTTCCATGACCCACAAGGAGAAAAGCACCATCAAGGTTTCGACAGGTGGGAAAATGGTCAATATAGACCTTGATCGACTAGATTCACATAGGGTTTCCTTGCCAGATGTGTCCAAGAGGCTAGAGCAACACGAAAAGGGGGTGAATGGCTTGCCGCCTTGAGTTCTTCATAGTGGGGCAGTGCGAAGGTGCTGGATACCAAGAAATCATGGTCATAGGTTATCCAAGATGGCTAGCATTTTCATTGGGAGACTGCAATGGCTACATAAGAGGAGATTGTATTCTTGGAAGCTTGATTTAATGATGTGGTGCCATTCTTTGAGGAGAAGGTTGAGAGATCTTTCCGCTGGCAAAAAGCAGCTCTACTAGATAAAATCTTAGGTTGAGGCCTTCCTCAGGATTTTGTGCAGTATGAAATGAAAAATTGGTAGAACATGCAGGGGGTCTTTCATGTCTTACCACTCTCTCAAGGCCCAATCCTCTTTGATCTTCCCTTAGAAGAGATTAAGAATAGAATCCTTGCAAAGGGGCCATGGTCCTTAGCCAAAGAGTTATAGGTTTTAGAAAGCAGGGCATAGAATTTTAAACCTATCTAGGATGTGGTTTCTCATGCTGAAGTGTTCATCTAGTTACCAAATCTTGCTTTGGAGCTTTGGGAGAAGATTTTGAAGATAGTTCTAGCTGTTGAGACTCTTCTTTCTTGGATAAATGGATAGAGTCCTCAACCCATATGGAGATTGCTCAGGTATGTGTGTTCATAGATACAACTAAATGCATCTGCCCAGAAGTGAAGGTGCAAATCAAAGATATTCTTATACAGCAATAATTCATCTATAAGGAATTGCCAAAAATGTGCCACTCATTGGGTATCTTAGCTGTATAGTGAAAATTTATGCATATTTGGAGACACAGGAGATTAGGGCCAAGCCTGTGTGTGGACCTTGGATTAGGGCAAGGGTTCCTACCCCTCCACCTTCAGTGGGTTAGTCAAACATGGCTTGGACAAGTCAAAGAAAGAATCCAAAAATCTATCACCAAAAGTCTCCCCTAGCTCATCATCACTATTGCCAGAGGAGTCAAGCTCAAGATTTGTCCCACCTAGCTCATCATCACCATTGCCAAAGAAGTCAAGTTCAAGATTTGCTCTACTAATGACCAACACTTTTGACGAGGCTACTGAACCACAAAACATAGAGAATTCAATGGCTTCAACTATGACAAAAGAATCATCAGGTGTTGCTACTTCCAAAGAGAAGAGGAAGCGGTCAACTAAAAATTAGGAGCCTACCTCTTCACTTAGATCTAAATCCTTACCTCAAACAAAGGTACTCATCCTTAAGGAAACTACCCAAGAAGGTGGTGATCAATAAGTCATGGTAGTGACACCTACAAGGCCTTGCCAATGCACCTCAAAAGTGCTAATTCAAAAGAAAGTTTGGAGACCCCAAATGTTGAACTTGCTAGCTCAATTATGAAGCCTATAAAAGGGAGTGTTGCTGCTTCCATTGAGCCTAGTAATCATCCCTCTCTAACTCATGCAGCTTATTTTCAACAGTTAAAATCAATGCTAGACAATAATATACCACAAAATAGTAACTACTCTCAACCACCAAGATGGCTGAGGAAGCCTCTTTGGGTACTAAAGAAGAAAAAACTAAAAGTAGGATAATAATGAAGCAAGCAGTGGCTATTTGGATTTAGCTGATTTAACTTCATAACCATCATGAAAGTCCAGGCATGGAATTGTCAGGGGCCAGCAAAAATTGATTTTGTAAATTATGCTAATTCTTTGATCCGATAATATAGTCCAAATATTTGTTGTTTTTAGGAAATAGACTTTCTAAAAATGCTATAGCCAGAATTAAGATGTTGATGGGTCCTATATGGGAGGTGTATATTCCAGCTATGGGATTATCAAGGGGATCATTATAGTCTAGCATAAACATATTGGCCATGTTAGCTTCACCCAATTAGAAACATAGGTTACCTTTGGGATTATCAGAGGAGATTATCAGGCAGGTCCTCGATACATGTAAAAATAGGAGACTTTAATTGTATATTCTCCCAAGAATAAATAGGGTGTTAAGCCTTTCATACTTGACCAGGATGTTCATGAATTATGATCATTTCTTCAGCAAATTGATCTTATTGATCTAGGATATCAAAGAATGCACATACATGATGTAATAATTGTTCAAACCTTTCATGGTTTTGGAAAAGGCTAGGCAGGACTTTTTCTTTAGGTCAATGAGTGGACTATTCCTTGAAGCTCAAGTTGCCACTTAACTACATTTACTTTTAATTATTATCTCATATTTATCTATGCAAACAATGAAACATCAAGGGGGCCTATACCCTTTCGATTCAAAAGGCTTTGGTTATTTTGTCAGAGCATCAAAGAGATTATTTGTCATGCTTGATATTGTTGAGGTAATTGTTCTCCAAGTTTTAAGATTACTAGGCTCCTTCTAAACACCAACCAAGCAATTAAGCTCTGGAAAAGAAATATTAGCAATATCTCAAGGCAGAGGCAACAATTGAATGAGTTGATTCACCTGTTACAAGCAGGGGTATACTGATCAATAACACCTGCATCTCATGACCCTTTGCGATCATATCATCAAAATGTTTACATGCGGGAGGTGTTCTGAAAACAAAAATCTAGGGTTACCTGGTTGAAGGATGGGGATCATGCCAATACCAAGTTTTTACATAGAATGATAGTTCTCCATAGGAAGCGAAATAGAATTACTATGTTCTGGTCCACCTAGGGGGACAGAATTGAAAACCAAACACAAATATTGTTGGATCATTTTCAACAAAAGTGTGCAAATCAATCAGTAGTGTAGGACATTGATCTACCTATAGTGATGCCAAATATCCCTAATGCTTGGAATGCTACACTACTTGAAGTAATAACAAAGGAGTAGATAGTGGATGCTATTAGGGAATGCACCCAAACAAACCACTAGGATGAATGCATCCAAACCTTCTTTTCTCATGAATTTTAGCATATTTTTTAAAAAGATCTCATTTAATCCATTTGATATTTCTTTGGTATGCTATGATACCCATATCTTCAAAGAGAACTTATATAACTTGACTTCCTAAGAAACCTAGCCCTGAAGGAGCGAATGACTATAAAGCTATAAGTCTTTGTACTACTATCTATAAGATTGTGGCCCAAGTTTTAGTAAATAGATTAAAGCTTATTCTTTCCAATCTCACCTCACCTGAATAAGAAGTATTTATTTATGGCTGCAATATTGCTAAGAACATCTTGCTTGGCCAAGAATTGATGCATTCCTTGATGCGAGCATCCTCCTCTCAAAGCCTCATGACGATAAAGCTTAATATAGAAAAGACCTATGATTGTATCAATTAGCCTTTTTTTGTTTAAAGTTCATGCTCAGTTTAGATTCATTCTAAAGTTATCCAATTATTGCAAGCATGTGTTCTAAATCCTCAATTTGCTTTATTGATCAGCGGAACACCCATCGACTAGTTCCTCCTAGCTAGAGGCCTCAGACAATATTGCCCATTATTACCTTATTTATTCATTATGTATTCTAAGGTGTTGTCTGGATGTAGATTCCTCCAATTTACGGTACAAAGTCACATGTTAAGGGCTTAGTGATTGGGTGGAGGAGAACCTATAGTGTCACATATTTTCTTTATTGATGATTGCCTACCGATCACTAGAGTTACGCTGAGGATAGTATCTATGTTATGTCAATAATGGATGCTTATTACTCTCTTTCAGATTAGGCAATCAATGTTTACAAATCTCAAATAATATCAGCCTAGCTACACCACATGCTATCAAGCATCAAATTCAAAATTTCTTTTAAATGACCAAAAAGAGGGGAGCTTGGACATACTTGAGGGTTCCATGATCAAATATGCCAATGGTTCTCTCAAATTTCAATTTTCTATTAAAAAAGGTGATAGAGTAGATTGTGAGTTAGAAATGGATGGCTCTATCGCTAGTGGGTGGAGCAACCTCACTCCAGTCCATGCTATCATCAATACCTTTATATTGCATGTCTTTGGAGTTTGTGCCTTTATCATTTATTTCTAGATCGGAAAGAAATTTTTGGTAATTTTGTAAAGTCATTCCTCAAATCAAAAAGGGCTACACTTGATTTCATGACCACATGTATGCATGCCTCATGTATGCATGCCTATGTCTAAAGTGGGTCTTGGAATGGTATCTTTATTTCCTAGATGAAAAGCTTTTTTATGCAAACTTGCAGCCCAACTTAGACTTCACCCATACTCTTTATGGGCTCAATATGGATGTGCCAAATATTGTTTCGCAAGTATGTGTCTCAATTCCTTAGAGTCACAGTAGTGTTCTTTCATTTGGAGAAGAATTTGTGACTATGGCCCTATTGTTCAATCATTGTCTATGGAATGTTGCGATTGGTTCTAATATTAATGGGCTAATGATCCCTGGGTACCTACAACTCCTCTTAGTGATTGGCCAACTTATTTTCACCTTGATGCTTGCAGCTTAGACTTAAAATCTCAAAATTTGATTACTTCAAATAATATATAGAATACTGAATTACCGACCACCATTTTTTCAGCTGATGTAGATCTAAGGATTGATTTTGATGATGCCAAAATGCTTGAGTATAATTGGTACTAATGTAAGTTTGAAAGAATGGTGGTAGGATTTCTTATGATGGTTAAAGATTGCATATAAAATCAAGAAGTCCTTTTCAAAATAATCAAAGCTTAAGTTTTTTCAAGATTTTAATTTGTTGGAGGCGAAGAGTCGACCCTTAGTTATTAAGAGCCGACCCTTGAATATTCATAAGCTTAAAGTAAAAACAAACAATTATTTGAAATATTTAGGAGTCAACTCTTGATACTAGGAGTTGATCTTAGCATGCCTGAAAAGGACTAGCACAATTCATGAGTCAACCCCAAAAGGACACAAGCCAACCTCAGAATAGTCTCATAGCATAATAGAGAGATGTGAAATTTGAGCATTTCATGGGTCGACCCCAGAGCTTAATAAGTCAATGTTAGCAGGGCAGGAACCAATCTTAACAGGACATGGGTCAACTCTAGAATAGTCTCGGGATGAAGCTGAGAGTGGCGAAAAATGGCTTGTTCCCAAGTCGACCCCATCTTCATCTGAATCAACCCTAGAATGGCCACATTCGAAAGATAAAAAGTTATCCTGAAATACGGTGCTTCACGAGTCAATCCTTGATTGAGCTGAGTCGATCCTAGATTAAGCTAAGTCTATGAGAACTCATACACGTGTATATTTAATCCCATATTAGTTACTCACTAGAAATATCTTGGATACTTATTTAGGGCCAAAAAATCTAAATAGTACCTTTTGACTAGCCTATTTGGATAAAGTTCTAGGTTATTATAAATAGTACGTATCAGAGCTAACCCAGCCCATAACTTATATAGACAAAGGGATACTATAGCATAGGTTTGTTGAGGTTGACTATGAGCCAATCATAGTATTTATGAATGGATGCATAGATTTGAATTTTTATCTTCTTAAGGATGTCAAGACTTAAATGGAGGGAGTATGTGAGGATCCGTACAAGTGTATATTTAATCTTATATGGGTTATTCATTGAAAAGATCTTATGTACTTATATAGGGCTAAGAAATCCAAACAATACCTTTCGGCTAATCTTTTTAGGTGATGTCCTAGATTGTTATAAAGTTTATCTCTACATGGGACAAATCAACCCCTCTGCACATGACAGTCAAACCACTACTTTTTTAGAACCTCTCCAGTGGGCAGAAAAAGGAGCCGATAGCTAGTTTGAGCTTTCAAATACTCAAATTATGTCTTACAGTCATTTTTAGTCATATTTAAGCAAGAAATTCATGGGGGAATCAAGCTAACCAAGAGGAAAAGCCAAAAAGAATGTGTACTTAAGAGAGTATTCAAGTCCAAACTTCTAGAATCCAATTCAATAAAAAAGAAAAAAAAAGCATTGAATAAGTGTGAGCTACCAAGAGATCATTCAAGTATCCTTTCGATCATCTCTTAAGTAATTAAGGAGGAAGTCAAAGCATTTAAACAAGCTTCATCAATGACTTCCATTAGACTATATCGAGCTCCTTATTTTAGCATTTAATTTTATTCTTTTATATTTATTATTTTATTACAAGTTTATTGGGATAGAAACTTAGGGATTAAGGCATGTTCAAACCCAAAATTGGATGTGTGTAACTGACTAAGTTCTAGGGACTTAGTTGGGAAGATTTTGGTTGGTGAGTTTGAGCAAGACTAACTGGATTTGATTGTAAGCCCAGAAAAGTAATTGGATTGTAATTTAGTGGAATATAGTTGAAATTCCTAAGTGGGAGGTGTTGAAAAGTAGACGTAAGTACTGAGTTTGGCATTGAACTACTATAAACTTCTTATATATGATTGTATGTTTATTTATCTTTACTTTCCACTCTTATATTAATAATTCTCTAAGTATATTACAAACACACTTATAGTTGCCATTAGAGGATATATTTGCTTTTAATTTTTAATGAAACCAATCCACCTCCCCCTCTTGGGTCGCTATCTCTGGGCAACAACTGAGATTGTGAACTAGATTTGTTCTATTTCTTAGGTGCAAGGATCCTGGTCTGAGCAGCTCTATTGGGTATTGAGTAGGCTTAATCAAGTCTCACTAGGGATATGTATGCTTTGGTGGATCGCAACTGCCGATAAGCAAGCAATAAAAGTATGGATGGGTATGGCAATTGAATGTATTAATGAGCGTCAGATGGAGGTAGTTATGGGATAGATTACCTTGTAAAAAGTTGCTATGTAAGAGGGGTATCATCCTGGAATAGAATCAATTTTGTGATCTTTATGTGTGAGCGATGGAGGACTATGATCATGCTATAGTATCATGTTCCTTTGCTGTGAGTTGTTGGAACTAGCTGCAAAGCATATATGGGCAAATTTCTATCCTCAATCTTTGCCAGCCTTAGTAGATTATATATCCATGGCCCAAGTAGAGGTAGGAATTAGAGCGCTTCTTGCATGTGTAGCATGGCTGATTTAGGTTGCTTGCAATGAAAGAGTTTTCTAGTAGATTTCTTCTTCCCCTCTCAAGTGGCAAGAAAATCTTTTTGCTTCCTCTTCCATCTAGGATAGCAGTACGGTGTACAAGCTCCATCGAGGAATGGAGTGGGCATTAGTAGCTTGTCACTAATTTTAGCACACATATTATGTGCTAGGCACCTCCTCCCTTAGGAGCTTTCAATGTTAATTTGATGCTCTGGTAACATCAGATATGTCACTCTCTGAACCCAGAACTCAGGTCGGCCATGTGACATAGCCACATACTCCCTAGGGCAAGGCCCTAAAGAATATATAAGATTTTAAAATCCATTACAACCTCAAATTTCTATGAACTCTAATAATCTTAACTCATGACAAAATATTCCATATTAACACAATAATAACCTTTGACCACTTACGAAATTGAATCATCCAAGTGATATTGATGATGCTCTACCTATTCAATCTTTTCAACCATGATCCCAACTTCAGCCAAGTACAAGCTTAATATAACTCTGAAAAAAAAGAGAGGAGGGTTGTAAGCTTTGCAATCCAACAAGAATCTCCATACATCCACATCAATATAATAATATAATTTAAAAATAGCAATAAGCAAAATCATAATATGTATTACAATATATCAACAAGTGAAATTTTTTATTTAGCATTACTTTTATATGTCTTGTCATCTGTTTTCCTTATTACAATTCTAGATTTCATAATCTTTTTTTTCTAGCTTTGGCCTAATCAAGATTATGTCCTAATCCATGTATGATCAGATTTTCATATATAAACCTATGGAGGCTATCTTAGGCATAAACTTTTGAAGGCTATCCCATCGTAAGTCTGTGAATGCTATCCTAAGCATATGCTCTTGGAAGCTGTCATAAGCATGAGCTCTTAAAAACTATTCTGACCTAAGCTTTTGAAGATTATCCCATACATAAACTCATGAAGGCTATCTCAAGCATAAGCTCCTAGAGGCTATCCCATATATAAGTTTGTGGAGGCTATCTACATGATGAGGTTAGTGTAAACCATATCTTATCCATCCAATTATTATATATTAATTTCATCAAATCAATTTCAATTTACTAGTATGTTCAAAATAAGTATTTCGTAGTCATATAGTTGTATCATCCATAATTGATAAACATATATAGTCAACACATAATATACTCATACCAAAAGAATTGTATAAAAACATTATTGCCTCATGCAAAGTCAAATTCATCAACACATATCTAACTATACAAAACCAACAATATAAATTCAACAACGCAAATCTAGAAATAACATATATAATAGTGATCATATACAAAGATTTCTACCTTTATTGATAATAAAATCGATCATAATTATTTATTAGTCCACACCTAACATGTCCAATCAATCAATATAAATTTGACTCACCCTTGATCAAACATTAGCATAAAAAATAAAGAAATTATTGCTAGTTTTTTAATCTTTGAGCTTTAATATATACCTAAATTACTCTTAAATCTAATTTTTCTATTTTGCCTAATTCAAGATTAAATAAATAAATAAATAAGAAGTAAGGGTTTTACTTTGATTGAAGAACTAAAGTATAAAACTCTTGCTTAATAAATCTTGGTTGATCAATCACACCTTCATATAAAATCAATATTGATCATAAAAGAAGATAGCCATAATAAGGACGAGGTTAATTGGTTACTGGCATCTAGCAGTCCTGATCAATCAAAATAAAGTAACCAAATTCTCAGATTAATAAAGCGGTATCCCAAAAAGCAAAGATAAATAAGTTAGAGAGTGTCAATGATAGGTTCACGGATAGCTAACAAAAGTCCGGTTGGAAACCAACAAGGTGGATGGTTGCCTACAATACTTATCCCGAACTACTCACTAGGATCAACTCGGGATTCATGAAATAAAAGTCTCAGTCTATTGGATCCTCTAAACCATGTAGAGAGAAAGCATGCATTCATCATGCTAAAAAGCAGAAAGAGAGATTTTCTTCTTCTTCTTCTTCTTCTTCTTCTTCTTCTCTCTCTCTTTCTTATTTTTTATTGGAGAATAGAGATTGTTTGAGAGGAAAATAAGGATGGGGTTTTCTTTCCTTCTTGATGGCAAAAGAGAGGAGATGGGGGGTCTTTAAAGGTTGAATTGGGGTAGATGAGGGCAATGATGGTGACAATAGGGGTTGACGATGCCCCAACCTTCAACGACTAGCACCTACTAGAGGCCCGACCTCCAACCTTTAGCGATTGGCGATGGCAGTAGAGATAACAGTGATTGGCAGCAAGAAGAAAGGAGAAGAGAAGGAAAATTGATGTAGTGGTTGGCTTGAAATAGCATATCGGAGCATCCCGACTTGCTCACCAGTAATCGAGGCTCCCATGCAATCACAAGGAGATTGGAGATCTCAACCAAGTATCCTGCAAGGACCATGATTTTAAGAAGATACGATGTGATTGGTGGATTGCAAAAATAGGGGATGATAATTGTGGTGAGAATTTGACAGCTTCTGAACGGAATCCCAGCCATGGACAAGGGCTCAATAAATAGTGAGGTTAGGGAAGGACAGTGGCATGGTAGGACAACTCTAGTGAGGCCCTAAGGGAGGTAACATGCTGAGGAAAGGTGATGGCAACTATGGTGGGGCCTTCTCTCTTTCTTCTTTTTCATGATGGCAAACCTTTGACACACTAGGATGGGGCTTTGGGCTTTATAAATGATGGAGGCTAGGGTTTTCTAGCCTTTGACGAGTTTGAGAAGTAGTCGGAGTCAGACTCCTTCTCCGACTCAAATAGGGGAAGGAAAGAAATTTCTTTCCTTTCCTGATATCTCTCGGACCCTCTTTTTTCTCTATAATGGACCGGACCAAGTGGGCTGAGTATGCAAGATAAATCAAAATCAATTGCTGCCTATGTAATTCGTGATCACAAGGGCCATCTAATATATGAGCTAGAGGTAAATTACTGCCACCCTCATTGATGCCCTATGTTGAATTGGTGGCTATTTGGCTAGCACAACATATGATAACCCAACCCAGAACAATTCAGTCTAGTCCACTTGATCAGCCCAGCTAGCTCAAAACAACCTAAAAAGGAAATGCACGAAATTTAAAACATTGGAAAGAAAAATGAAAGAAAACTCCTAACGAAAGTCTTCTTCATTGATAGGCTCCCAATCGGAGTCGGAAATCAACACTAGGAGGGAGTTAAACTCCTCTTCTCTGGCTCTGCTTATGGGGAAGAAGCTTTCACATCCATCCCATCGAAAAATCAAAGCTCTAAATTGAAGGAAATCGCTGGAGTTTGTGAAGTCTTCACTGAGATTTCCATTGAAATTTACAATCTCAGGTTGAGGATGACAATTAATATAGTATTAGAGTATAAATGAATAAATTATGACATATAGAATCAGACATAAGATGAGTGTAGATAGGTAGAAACTAGGGGTATTGAGACAATAACTTATATTAATTATGATATAATTTAGAAACTCTAGATTTGACACAAGTATTCTGATGGATTTGAATTAGAGTACACAGCCGAAGCGTAGTGGGCTAAATTATTTTTGAATTGATCAAAATAATAATTTGATTTGAATAGTTATATGGTGGAAGACTTAGTTTTGAAATTAAATGATGACTTGAGATAGAAGCAACTCAAAATTTTGAAGACCTGCGTAAGAAAAATTTCAAAGATGAATTTTTTTTTTAAGAGGAGGAGAATGTGATAACCCATCTAGAATAACTGGGTCTGATCTACTTGATCAGCCCAACTAGCTTAAAACAATCTAAAAAGGAGGCACACGACATTTAAAGCATCGAGAAAAAATTGAAAAAAGACTCTCAATGAGAGTCTTCTTCCTCTGATAGACACCTGATTGGAATCAGAAATAATCACCAGGAGGAAGTCAAACTCCTCCCTTCCAACTCTATTTTAGTGGAAGAAGCTTCCCAATCCATCCCATTGAAAAATTGAAGCTCTAAATTGGAGGAGATCGTCGGAGTTTACGAAGTCTTCGCCAAGGTTTCCACCGGAATTTGCAATCCCGGATGGGGGCATGACACGGCATCTTTGGTCAAAGGATGATTATCTAACAGCAATTAAATGGATTACTAACCCTTCTTTGAACAAGAATCAGCATTGGCCTTTTTTAAATGATATTAACTCATGGATAACAACCAGAAAGCTCAAGGATAACAACCAGGCGCAACACACAGATTCGATCATGATGTCCCTTTCCTTTTATTGATTTTAGAGCTGACTTTCGTGACCATTGCTTACGAGACATCCTTCAGCGTTTCTCCTTTCCACTGGTCGTGGACTATAGCTCGCTGCTGACATGTTGGATTCAGGTGCGGAGTTTCGTATGGGCTATTCCGGCCACCTTTAAGAAAGCCATATGATACGGTTAAAGTTTAGCTTTAGGAAATGGAGGGGTCCACCGTAGCCGTAAAATAACTAAGGGCAAAAAAAATTAACAGAAAGGATAGGGGCTGTATCCTTCGTGAGAAAGAGTGATGCACTTTTTTTTGGCGGGCATCCAGCTTGCACGACGATTACTTCAAGATTTAATACAGGTGGACAACTTAAAGAGTCCAGAGTGCTTTGAGAGCTGCATGGAGTGTCATCTAATAGTTTACATGGTGGACGAAGATCAATTATTCTTTCACCCAAAAGATGCAACATAAATTCATCTAGAAATCTGTCTTTCTGAATAAGGCAGAAAAATAATTTGTTAATATTCTTTTATATCTTAGAAAATGGCTCCAGAATTTGTCATCAATGTTCTTTTGCATTATTATGTTTTTACATAAGTCGTTAAGATCTATCTATATTTTTTATAATATTTTTTTATATATAAATATTATTATATATATTAAATTTTATATAATACATAATATAATTATATTATATTAATAATATATTATAATATTATTATATGTTATTATATTATTATAATAATTTAATATATTATATGATGATAATAATATTTTATTATACTAGATGTGTAATATAATAATATATTATATTATTATTATTATATAATTAAGGATATTTTAGGAATAAAATAAAAATATTATTTTTTTGATCGATGGAAAAATAATTACTACAAGAAATGTCACTTTTTGCGATAAATTTATTTGCGATGGAAATATATTTCATCGCAAATAAGGATATTTACGATGAAAAAATAAATTCATCGCTAATAATTATTTATTTATGATGAAAATAATTTTTCATCATAAATATCTTCATATTTGCAATGAAAATAAAATTTTATCGTAAATACATATTATTTACGATGAAATTAATCATCATAAATAATAAAATATTTATTTTAATTTTAATTTTTAAATACTAACGATAAAAATTATTTCATAGTAAATAATGAAAGTATTTACAATAAAAATTAAATTTTTATTGCAAATACATATTATTTATAATAAAAAATTTTATCACTAATATTTGAAAAAAATAAAAAATTTTAAAAATTTAATAATTAAAGATTATTTACGATGAAAATATTACATTATAAATAATAGAGTATTAATGATGAAACCTAAATTTTTATCTTAAATTAATATTATTTACAATAAAAATTTTCATCACTAATATGTAAAAAAAATAAAAAAATTTAAAAATTTAAAAAGTATAGATTATTTACGACAAACATATTACGTCATGATGCGTAGTCGTTGATAGCACCAAAAATAACTCTATTCACTACGTAGGTAGGATGAGTCGAGATCGTATCCTCAAGGATCTTGGGCTAAGTTGAGATTGCAAGATAAAAGAAAGAAACATTGTTTTTGATTTAGAAAATAAATTATCTTAAAATTGAGGTAATTAGAAAATAAAGAGCTCGGGAGTTTTGAATTACTTTGCACTAGCAGAGTTGTATCTTTTTTTTTTAATTAAATGGATGTGATTAATCTTAGAAAAAATATCTGTCTTTCCTCGGCACGCTCCGTACCCGTAGATCACGGCACGTCTCCGGAAAGTATTAGGTAAATAACTCTTCTTTCCTCGGCACGCCCCGTATCCATAGATCACGATGCGTCTCCGAAAAGTAAAAGTTGTTCCTAATATTAATCTAACAAGAAAGTATAAATAAAAACATATAAAGGAGAGCAAATAAAGAACTCATGACAATTTAAATAAAAAGCATAATCTTTATTGCATATAAAGAAATACAGAAAAGTTTAGAATAATAAACCATCTCTGTGTCGTTACAAAATTTCTTCTCCACTCCCGAGACTGCTAGCCTAGCTGCTCATGAAGTAGTTCCTTTCTATTCCTCTATGCAAGGCTCTAGAAGAATTTCTGGACTCCCCCTCTAATGGGAGTACAAAAGCCTTTTTATAGGTATTAGGAGGGAGGAGTTTTACATGATTTTTCGATTGAGACTAAAGAAAATACAAATCTTTCCTTTCAAAATATTTCTAAATATTAATTTTTTTCCTTTAATAAGCATCTGTTCGACCGCCATCAAAAATTCCTTGCGAACCCGTTTGCCGCGCGCCCACACCCGCGTGATGCCGCATCCATGCCGCGTCCATGCCTCACGCGTCCGTCCTGCGTCCACGCGTCGCGTCCGCCCTGCGTCCATGTGCGGACCCACGCGCTCACGCGCTCGCGCGCGTTGTGCTGCTCGCTCAGGAAAGGAACAGCATGAATCAACTTCACGCTACTTTTTTTTTTCACTTTCAAAAAGAAACTTTTGTTTCTTCATAATGACATCTATATCCTTTTTGGATTCCTTGCATAGTATCTTCATTTTCTATAATATCGGATGCATCTTTTTTTTATTTTAATTTTATTTTAAGTCTAATTTTTTTCAAACTTGAGTCTTTTTGATCTATGAATCGGACTCTTTGTATCGACGATCACCTTTCCTGTAAAACATAGAAAGAAACATCAAATTCTTAATAAATAAGATAAATTAAATATAATTTTTTAATTTAAAATATTTAAATTAAGTATTTATCACACCCCCCAACTTAAATTTTGTTCGTCCTTCAGTAAAATAGATATATCAGCATTGTGTACCGACTTGATTTTGAATAAAAAATTAGGTTAGGCATCTCAAAAGGTAGGTGATACTTGGTCAGACCATTAAAGAGATATTTCATTGGATTATCAATTTGACCCAATTAGTGGCTGAGTATTAACTAAAGAAATTTCAAGAGCTTTTCTTTCACCAACTCCCCACTTTACTCTTTAAATCCTCTAACTTAATGGGAAAGAGGTTTATTATCTTCTTGCAATTTAGTCTCCATTTTTTTTTTTTTTTTTTAACATTGCCTACCTTTTTACGCGAACCACAATGCTTACTTAGGCGAAAGGGCCCGGTTACTCAGTAGGAAACCAATGTTGTTTTTCTTTTTTTTTTTTTTTAAGTAAATTTTAAGAAAAATTTTTGCATACCTCGACCTTTCCACCCAATTTCTCATGAAGCAGATTCTTTATTGAGATCAGTAAGAAGAGATTTGTAGAATTACTCCTAAAATTTGGTCTAGTCTAAACCCTACCATTCATTGGGTTTTCTTAATTTATTCCTCAGTATCTCTAAAATTATCTTGACCATTAATCATTCATTGTTTAGGATGCCTAATTGACTCTTAATCAAAATAAAATTTGGACACACAAAACTAATTATTTCTGACCATACTCGAGGATTTGATTAATTTTCTCCCCCCCAACTTAATCTACATTGTCCTCAATGAAGTAGGAAAGCAAAGAAAATAAAAGGAGAGAGTACACCTAGGATAATTTTGCTTCAGAAGTTGAAGATAGATTCATTAATTAATAGGCTCTTATTCTAAATTCCTGCAGCTGTAAAAAAAAAATAAAATAAAAATAAAAATGAAATCGTTGGGTTGCCTCCCAACAAGCGCTAAGTTTTATGTCTTCAGCCAGACTGAATTGAGTCTTATGGCGATTTTGGATCCACTAAATCAACAGATTCAATTAATTCTCCATCACTAATTTCATCTATGTAAGGTTTCAATCACTGACCGTTCACTTTAAAAGTGTTCCCCTGTTTAGGATTTTTGAGTTCTATAGCTCCATGAGGAAATACCTGAGTTACAATGAAAGGTCCGTCCCAACGTGAGCGAAGTTTTTCAGAAAACAGACGCAACCTAGAATTGAAGAGCCAAACTTTTTGATTGGACTCAAATATTTTTCGTGCAATAAATTTATCATGGTATGCTTTAGTTCGAGCCTTATAAATTTTGACACTCTCATATGCTTCATTGCGTAGCTCTTCAAGTTCATTTAATTGGAGTCTCCTATTGGAACCTGCATTTTTCATATCAAAGTTAAATTGCCTTATGGCCCAAAATGCACGATGTTCCAATTCCACCGGCAAATGACAAGCTTTTTCGAATACAAGTCGATAGGGAGACATTCCTATGGGTGTTTTAAAAGCAGTACGGTAAGCCCATAATGCATCGTCTAAGCGAAGAGACCAATCCTTTCTATCGGGCCTAACCATCTTTTCTAGGATATGTTTAATCTCCCTATTTGACACCTCTACCTGACCATTAGTTTGGGGGTGATATGGTATGGCCACTTTGTGTGAAATATTATATTTTTTCATAAGTGCTTCAAAATATTTATTCGTAAAATGAGTCCCCCCATCACTAATGATCACCCTTGGGAAGCCAAATCGACTAATGATATTTTGTTGGATAAAACTAATTACAATTTTATTATCATTAGTCCGTGTAGCTATTGCCTCCATCCATTTTGATACGTAATCAACTGCCACCAGAATATATTCAAATCCAAATGAAGCTGGAAAAGGTCCCATGAAATCAATCCCCCAAACATCGAAGATTTCTACTACTAAAATGGGGGTCAGCGGCATCATATCCTTCTTGGATAAATTTCCTGTTTGCTGACATCGCAGACAACTTCGGCCAAATTCATGTGCATCATTGAAAAGCGTTGGCCAATAAAACCCACTCTGCAGTACTTTTGCTGCAGTTTTTCTTCCACTAAAATGTCCCCCACATGCTGAAGAATGGCAAAAAGTGAGAATGCTTTGGAATTCACTCTCAGGGACACAACGGCGAATAACTTGGTCAGGACAGTATTTGAATAGTTCAGGTTCTTCCCAGAAATAATGTTTAATTTGCGAGAAAAATCGATCCTTTTCTTGTTTTGTCCAGTGAGAAGGTACTTGTCCTGTTGACAAGTAATTGACAATATGGGCAAACCATGGAGGACGGCTAGAGGAGATTGCGAAAAGTTGTTCGTCAGAAAATTTTTCTTTGACCTCATCTATGCCTATCGTGTGTTCAACTAAGATCCTGGAGATGTGATCAGCTACCACATTCTCAGAACCCTTCTTATCTCGGATTTTCAGATCAAATTCTTGTAAAAGAAGGATCCATCTGATCAAACGCGGTTTAGTATCTTTCTTTGAGAGGAGATGTTTCAGAGCCGCATGATCAGAGTAAACTAGAACCTTAGACCCTAACAGATATGAGCAAAATTTTTCAAGGGCGAACACTACTGCTAGTAGCTCTTTTTCTGTTATGGTGTAGTTTAATTGGGCATCGAAAAGAGTCTTGCTAGCATAATAGATCACATGTGGCTCCTTATTGATTTTTTGGCCTAAGATGGCACCTATTGCAAAGTCAGAGGCATCACACATAATCTCAAATGGAATGGACCAGTCAGGGGGTTTTATTATGGATGCTGTTGTCAGGGCTGTTCATAATGTGTTGAACACTTTCAAACAGTCTTCATCTAAGACAAATGGTGTATCCTTGGCCAACAGATTGCACAAGGGTCTTGAAATCTTGCTAAAGTCTTTGATGAAGTGTCTATAAAATTCAGCATGACCTAAGAAAGATCGTATTTGTCGGACCGAAGTAGGGGGTGGTAGTTTTGAAATGACCTCAACTTTGGCTTTATCTACCTCGATCCCTTTTTCAGAAATAATATGTCCTAATACAATTCTTTTCCACACCATGAAATGGCTCTTTTCCCAACTTAGGACAAGATTTGTCTCCATACACCGTTTAAGAACTTTGAAAAGATTATGGAGACAATCCTCAAAGGTGGTTCCAAACACAGAAAAATCATCCATAAAAACTTCAAGATATTTATCCACTATATCCGAAAAAATGGCCAGTATGCACCGTTGAAATGTAGCGGGTGCATTGCAAAGCCCGAATGGCATACGCCGAAAAGTGAAAGTGCCATAGGGGCAGGTGAAGGTAGTTTTTTCTTGATCATCCGAAAATACAGGTACTTGATTGTACCCTGAATAACCATCAAGAAAATAGTAGAAACTTTATCCTGCTAACCGTTCTAGTATTTGATCGATGAAGGGCAATGGAAAATGATCCTTCCTAGTAATGGCATTCAGTTTTCTATAATCTATACATACTCGCCATCCAGATGATATGCGAGTTGGAAGTAGTTCACCTTCTTCATTCTCCACCACAGTAATATCAGATTTCTTAGGTACTACTTGAGTGGGACTGACCCATTTACTATCGGATATGGGGTAGATGATTCCAGCATCTAACCACTTTACCACCTCTTTCTTTACTACTTCACACATGTTTGGGTTCAATCTCCTCTGCATATCTCGATGGGGTTTGGCATGTTCATCAAAATGAATATGGTGCATGCAAATGGAGGGGTCAATTCCTTTTAAATCGGTAATGGACCAACCGATAGCCTCTTTGTGTTCCTTCAGAATACCAACCAATTGTGCTTTCTGATTAGGGGTCAAGTCTGATGCAATGATTGCCGGGAGGGTGTCATTGAGTACTAGAAATACATACTTAAGCGTAGCAGGAAGAGATTTCAATTCTAACGTAGGTGGTGATTCTAAAGATGGGACTATTGGTGTACTGGCTAATGTAGGCAATGGCTCATACTTGATTGTCCATGGAGGAGTGGTTTTATCGTGTGGTGTATCTAACAAGATGTTAACTTCTTTCATATATTCCTCAAAGTCACACACTCCAAAGTGAGCCAAGCAAGTATCTAAGGGGTCTGGTGCTAGAATTATGGGTGTTGCATCTTCTATAATATCTTCTAGTGTATCTACTTCGAAGCAACTATCCATTGATGGTCCTTGGGAAGCACCAAACATATTCAATCTTAGTTTCTTATTCTCAAACGATACGTCCATGACTCCTGTCCTACAATTAATGCATGCATTTGCCGTAGCTAGGAAGGGTCGTCCTAAGATAATGAAAATTTGTCTGGGGTTGCCACTTAATTCCATATCGAGAATCAGAAAATCAACTGAAAAGTAAAACTCATCTACCTTGACCAAGACATCCTCAAGCATTCCACGTGGTTCCTTAATTGATCTGTCGGCTAACTGCAGTGTGACTAATGTGGGTTTCAGTTCTCCAAATCCAAAAAGTTCATACACCGAACTAGGTAAAAGATTCACACTTGCCCCTAAATCCAGAAGAGCTTTTTCAATGTGATAATCTCCTATAACACAGGAAATGATGGGGGCTCCTGGGTCCTTAAGCTTTGAAGGAGTGGCATGCTGGAAGACAGAACTAGCCTGTTCAGTGAGACGTACTTTCTTTGGGATTTATGATCTAGATTTACGTTTTTGGGTACACAAATCCTTCAAAAATTTGGCATAAGCAGGGACCTGTTTGATTGCGTCTAGAAGGGAAAGATTAATTTGGACTTGCTTAAACAATTCCAACATCTCATCAAGTTTTCCTCCCTTCTTATCTGCAGGAATAGGGGCTTTCAGGGCATCCAGAAATGGGGCTTTAGGCAAGTAAGATGATTTCGGTGCAGTTGGTTCCTTCTCTATTTTCAGGTCCTCCTTGTTCTTGGGTGATTTGGATTCGGTTAGAGATTTAGGGTCGGTCTCATTGGTTTTACTAGTGTGTTCAATGACCTTCCCACTTCTCAGAGTCATGATTGATTTGGCATGTTCAGAAAAAGCTTCTGGGGTATTAGAACTCTCAATCACAAATTACCCTCTTGGGTTGCTCTCGGGTTGGCTAGGTAATTTTTCTCCTTCCCTCCTACTGAATGCAGTTGCTAGTTGACCTATTTGGGTCTCTAGCTTAGCAATGGATTGTGTGTGGGAGTTAAGGGTCTGAGTGTTGACTTCTAATCGTTCTAGTACTTTCAGAACTTTTTCCTCAAAAGCTGAGCTGTGATCAGTAGTAGAGGGTTGAGGAACATTTTGAAATTGATGGTATGATCCATGCCTATATGTTGGGTCTTGATATTGAGGTCGAGGTGTGGCAGGACCAACCACTGGTTGTGGTCTCCAGAAAAAATTTGGATGGTTTCTCCAGCCGGGGTTATAAGTGTTCGAATATGGATCGTTTCCTGATCTGCGAGCTTGTTGGACTTGAGCTTACTGAACCTGCTCGTGCACAAACTCAGGAAATTGAGGTGCGGCTGGGCATTCACTAACAAAATGGTTCGGACTTGCACACAATGCACAAACTTCTTGGATTGGGTTAGGTGGAATCGGGGATTGTCCAGTATTTAGAAGACGATCTAATTTTTGGGACAGTTCATCTACCTTTTGATGGATATCTATGGTATTTTCTACTTCATATATTCCACCTCTTTTTGGGTTTAACATGGGTTTATCTCTAATAGAGGCAGACATATGATGTAATAAATTTTTACTTAAAATTTCAAACAGTTGCCATGCCTCATCCTCACTTTTCAGCATGAATGTCCCACCGCATGATGCATCGACCATTTGTCGATGTCTTTCAGAGAGTCCATCATAAAAACATTGGATTAACTACCACTTGGGTACAGCATGGTGGGGATATTTTCTAATAAGGTCCTTTAATCTCTCCTATGTTTCATGAAACATTTCTCCATCTAATTGGGAAAAACTAGTTATGGCTTTCCTTATTTGATTAGTTTTTCCTATGAAAAAATATTTCTTGAGAAACTCTCCTTGCAGCTGGTCCCAGGTTGATATAGTTATGGAATCCAAAGTATGTAGCCAATATTTGGCTTTGTCCTTAAGTGAAAAAGGGAATAATTTTAACCTAAGAGCATCATCGGAGAAGTTGTGAATTTTGACAGTTGAGCATATCTCAAGAAATTCTTCAAGATGTTTATACGGGTCCTCATTACTAAATCCATAAAATGAAGGTAACATTTAGATTATACTGGACTTAATTTCATATTGAGTGGCCTCCACAGGGGGCACTTGAATACAAGGAGAGTAGGTATATGTGGAAGGAGTAAAGTACTCCTTCAATTGCTTGGGTGGATCATTCTCCTGATTTCGGTCCATATTTTTACGTCTGTTGGCTCTAAAGGTTCTTTCTATTTCTGGATCAAAAGGTTGGATTTCTGGTCGTAATGATCTACGGTCAAGCATACACCTTACAATTATACTGTAGAGCAAACACAGAAAATTTTTCTTTTTATAATATATATTTTTATAATAAAGTGAGAAAAGAATGAAGAAAATCTAAAGAGAAGAACCTAAGAATCTTAAATCTATGAAAAGGGAGAAATTAGTTAATGTTTAGATGTTAATTGCAATCAACTTAAACAATCATAGACTCTCTATCCTAAGGTTAACTTAGATCTAGACAGCTCCTAACTTTCAAGACCGCCTTTGAGCACTCCAAGCTCAAGACTGACTAACTGACTCGGCCAGGTAAGCGTAAGATGTGGGAGGTTCCCTGCTCGTTGCTTTCCTTAGACACCAACTAAGTTGGCTAGGTCAGTCAACGGAACCAATTGAAAATCACTTTCTTTAACCACTTGTCTTAGACACCGAGCAATTAACCAATCCGCACTCGGTTCAACTCTAGAGCTTTCTTATCCTATTGAGCTCGAAATTCCTAGGGCTGACGTCTAGTTGATTTTAGATTAAGGTCTAGGTTATGCAAATGCAAGGGGGTGATTTGTGGGCCAAGGAAGGGTGATCAAATCCCCACCTTATCTGGTTAATGGGTTATTGCCCTTAAGATTAATTATGGAGATGCAATACAAAGAAACAAGGTGTCCAATCAAGTTAGAAATTTTTATATTTGAGGTTACGCTATTTTAGTTAGGTGTTATGAAATGTCAGTGGCTTTTTTTTTTAATTTATAGTTTTATCTTTTTATATATATTTTTTAATTTTTTTTAGTTTTGTAAGAAAATAAATTTAAGTGATTAAGTCTAAAAAGCAATAAATCACTAGGCTATAAAAAGTAGCAAATTATTCTAAGCAGAAAAATTCCTAAGTAGTAAATTAGTTATGCAAGGTAATTATGTAATTATGCAAATAAGATTATCTAGCTAGAAAGCACTGAAAAAAAATTTTAAAATGAGAAATAAAAATTGAAAAGTATTTTTTTTCTAAAAAAAAATTTTTTTTTTCAATTTTTTAATTCAACCGTGCCAAGATCCCGGCAACGGTGCCAAAATTTGATGCATAGTCGTTGATAGCACCAAAAATAACTCTATTCACTACGTAGGTAGGATGAGTCGAGATCGTATCCTCAGGGACCTTGGGCTAAGTTGAGATTGCAAGATAAAAGAAAGAAACGTTATTTTTTATTTAGAAAATAAATTATTTTAAAATTGAGGTAATTAAAAAATAAAGAGCTCGGGAGTTTTGAATTACTTTGCACTAGCAGAGTTGTATCTTTTTTTTTTAATTAAATAGATGCGATTAATCTTAGAAAAAATACCTGTCTTTCCTCGGCACACTCCGTACCCGTAGATCACGGTGCGTCTCCGAAAAGTATTAGGTAAATAACTCTTCTTTCCTCGGCACGTCCCGTATCCGTAGATCACGATGCGTCTCCGGAAAGTAAAAGTTATTCCTAATATTAATCTAACAAGAAAGTATAAATCAAAACATATAAAGGAGAGCAAATAAAGAACTCATGATAATTTAAATAAAAAGTATAATCTTTATTGCATATAAAGAAATACAGGAAAGTTTAGAATAATAAACCATCTCTGTGTCGTTACAAAATTTCTTCTCCACTCCCAAGACTGTTAGCCTAGCTGCTCATGAAGTAGTCCCTTTCTATTCCTCTATGCAAGGCTCTAGAAGAATTTCTGGGCTCCCCCTCTAATGGGAGTACAAAAATCTTTTTATAGGTATTAGGAGGGAGGAGTTTTACATGATTTTTTGATGTGGGACTAAAGAAAATACAAATCTTTCCTTTCAAAATATTTCTAAATATTAATTTTTTTCCTTTAATAAGCATCTGTTCGACCGTCATCAAAAATTCCTTGCGAACCCGTCTGCCGCGCGCCCACACCCGCGTGATGCCGCATCCACGCCGCGTCCACGCCTCACGCGTCCGTCCTGCGTCCATGCGCCGCGTCCGCCCCGCGTCCACACGTGGACCCACGCACTCGCGCGCTCGCACGCGCTGTGCTGCTCGCCCAGAAAAGGAACAGCATGAATCAACTTCATGCTACTTTTTTTTTCACTTCCAAAAAGAAACTTTTGTTTCTTCATAATGACATCTATATCCTTTTTGGATTCCTTGCATAGTATCTTCATTTTCGATAATACCGGATGCATCTTTCTTTTATTTTAATTTTATTTTAAATCTAATTTTCTTCAAACTTGAGTCTTTTTGATCTATGAATCGGACTCTTTGTATCGACGATCACCTTTCCTGTAAAACATAGAAAGAAACATCAAATTCTTAATAAATAAGATAAATTAAATATAATTTTTTAATTTAAAATACTTAAATTAAGTATTTATCATGTCACAAATACAAACGTATTCTCGATGAAAACTCATTTTCTATCGTAAATACTTAAGTATTTATGATAAAAAAATTTTATCGCTAATATTTGAAAGAAAATAAAAAATTTAAAAAATTTAAAAATTATAGAGTATTTATGACGAAAATATTACGTCGTAAATGATAGATTATTGGCGATGAAAAAAAATTTTATTACAAATATATTTTATTTATGATGAAAATTTTTTGTCACTGATATGGATAAAAAATAAGTAATTTTAAAAATTTAAAAATTATAGATTATTTATGATGAAAATATTATGTCATAATAATGAGTATTTACGATGAACAGTAAATATTCCATCACAAATACTCTAGTATTTACGACGTAGCATTTTCATCACAAATACGTAAAAAAATAAAAAATTTTAAAAATTTAAAAATTATAAATTATTTATGATAAAAATTTAACGTCATAAATAATCAAATATTAACGACAAAAACTCAATTTCTATCGTAAATACTCTATATTTATGATTAAAAATTTTTCTCCTTAATAAATGAGAAAAAATAAAAAAAATTGAAAATTTATAAATTATAAATTATTTGTGATGAAAATTCTATTTTCATCATAAATAACATGTATTTGCGATGAAACATATGTTTTGTAAATAATCACTATTTACGATGAAAAATTTCTGTCATCAATATTTGAAAAAGATAAAAAATTTTAAAAATTCATAAATTACAGATTATTAGTGATGAAAATTTTTTTATTGAAGGATGCTTAGATATATTATAATAAATTTTTTTATATTTATAAAAATAAATATTAGATAGTTTTTAAAAAATAATATGTGCACAAGAAAAGTATGTAGAATTTAAGATATCCCTGATCCTCAATCTTTATAAGGCTCTATCTGTGGCATCTTGAACCAATTCAAAATCATTTCTTGGAGGATGGATCAAGAGAAAGATGGTTGAAAATTGAAGCTGAGGATGTCATCATTCTTTTGGCTATCCATTTGAATTTCGCCCAGATGACATTTGATCTTTCGGACCTTTTGCTCGAGGTCCTCCTCCCGACGAGATTTTATGAGGCACGGAGAGTAGCCCAAGGTTGAATCTCTATTGGAGGAGATCGGTGAATGTTGGCATTATTCTTCATGCCTGGACCCTACTGGGACGGTGATTGTCGATCGATCAAGGCAGAATAATGCGTACCTCGAGGGAGATTCTCTGGAAGCAGTTTTGCTGGCTATATGGAGAGGGCACAGTTTGAGGAGCATGTTGCGAGGGTTGTCATTATTCTGTGGTTTGCTGTAAATGCTGGATGGTGTTGGTCAATGCTTGGACCTATCGAATCATGTCGTTGAATCATTACGGGTCCTCTATAATAGGTGGTGGTATAGGCCTTTGAGGAGTGGATGCTTGCACTGCATCACCCATGCTTCGTCGAGATGACTGTCGATGAGAAGCGGCAGAATTGTTATAAGTTTTTGTTCTCACCATAGTTCATCCATTTCATTACTAAAATATTCTGGAAAGTTGATATATTTACTACATCAGCTATATATATATACACACACACATATATACATATATTATTGCATTATTGTGGCTAAGAGATGAATGAAAAATGAATGAAAAAAAATAATATGGAGAACAAGACTTGGTCAGAAATTTTTTTTTAAAATAAAAATTATTTTTTATTAATTATTAGCGATGAAAAAAAATTTCATCGCTAATTATGTAATTAGTGATGAAAGAGAAAATTTTCGTCATCAATAATATTTTCCCGAAGCTGAATTTTTCTAGCAAAAAAAAAAATTTTGACAAAAATTATTATTGACGAAAATTAAATTTTCATCGTAAATATTTTTTGTTCGAATTATTTACGACGAAAATTGATTATTAGCGATAAAAATTTGCATCGTTAATACCTCGCGTCCCATCAATCCCATCGAAAACCCATTTTTCTTCCTCATCGCCCCCCGACAGTCCGGCTTCCTCCCCTCCCGCGAGCTTCCTCCCCCCTGGCATCCCGCGTGCCTCCGGTTTCCTCTGTCATCTCGATTTCCTCCGCCGTCTCGATTTCCTCCACCACCGCCGCCGTCGCCATCGAGGTGAGTCGACTTCATCTCTATTTTTTTTTTGAGGGTGGGTTTCGACCGGGGATGGGGACTGGGACGGGGAACGTGCTGGGGCCAGCGTGCCAGGGACGGCGCGCCTGGGCCAAGACTACGGGCCGCGGCCACGTGGGACCTGCAGGCCGCGACTATGATGGTGGGCCAGGAACGGCGACGTGGGGCCGGCGAGCCGGAGCCGGCGACGTCGACTCTTCTTTTTTTTGGGGGGGTGGGTTGGGGCCGGGGACGGGAAACGGCATGGGGCCGGCTTGCCGTGGCCAGCATGTTGAGGCCGGTGTGCCGTGGATGAAGCCAGGGCCTACATGTCGGGGCATGCCGGGGCTAGCGACGATGGGCCAAGGAGAGGCCGGGGCTGCTGAGCCAGAGCCGGAGCTGGGGACGGCGAGCCGAGATGGGGTCGGGTCGCGACTGTGCCAGGGCCTGCGGGTCGGGCCAGCGATGGCGAGCTAGGGAGGGGCCGGCGAGCCAGAGCCGGAGCCAGCAATGGTGAGCCAAGGCACGGCTGTGCTGGGGAAGGTGGGCCAGGCATGCATGGCCTGCAGGCCGCGGAGCCTACAGGTCGGGCACGTGTGGGTTCGGATGGGTCGGACCTGGGTTGGGGTGGGTCGGGCCTGGATGGGGCCGATCGGGCCGGGTCCGATCGGGTTGGCACTGGTCGAGTGGAGCTGGGTTGGGTCGAGCTAGGGCCGGGGACGGTGGAGCCGAGGCAGGGTGGGTCGGGCAGGGTTGGGTCGGGTTGGGGCTGGTCGGGTGGAGCCGGGATGGGTCCGGTCGGGCTGGGGCGGGTCGAGTCGGGATGGGGTGGGCCGGGGATGGTAGTGTTCGGGTCGGGTCGGTTCTGATTCGTGCTGGGATTAGGCAGGTCGGGTCGGGTCGGGCTGGTGCGGGTTGGGTGGAGCCAGATCGGGTCGGGCTTGGGCCGGGGATGGTACAGCCGGGGTGGGGTGGGGCGGGTCAAGTCAGGGTCGGGTTGGGTTGGGGCTGGTCGGGTGGAGCCGGGTAGGGTCCGGTTGGGCTGGGGCGGGTCGAGCCGAGATGGGGCGGGTCGGGGATGGTAGGGTCCGAGCCGAGTCGGTTTCGATTCGGGCCGGGTCGGGTAGGGCTAGGGTGGGTCGGGTGGAGTCGGGTGGGTCGGGTCGGGTCTGGTCCGGTCCGTGTCGGGCCGGGCTAGGGCAGGTGGGGTTGGGATGGGGCGAGTCAGGTCAAGTCTTCATAAGGATGAAATATGATACTGAAATTATTATAATTGTTGCATATTAGTTTTTAGTATTACTGCTAAAATTATTTAATTATTTACTAATTATTTTTTTACTAATATAATGCACAATACTGTTACTTATTATAATTAAATTATTTTATGAGCTATTTTGTATGCTGCTGAAATTATAAATAAAAAAAAAATTATTTAAAAAAAAATTTATTAAAATTTTTAATGAAAAATTTTAATACGAAATTATTCTTTTTTGATAAATTTGAAATCCATCTTCGAATGCACGTTCAAAGATGGTACTTAAAATATATTGAGCCATAGATTCCCGTTCAAGTTTCGATCTTCATCGAAATCGATACTTGGATATCCCATATTCAGACTTTTTAAAAAATAATAATAATATTATTATTATTAGTTGATATTTCATTTCATTATGTGATATTTAGTAGTTATCTGTCCATTATTTTCTAGGTATATGATGGATAGAGTGCGTAGGCATCATATCCACATCGTATACTTAGAGAATCATGGAGAGATACTGTCGAAATTTTTATGAAAATAAGAAGAAATATCCACTAATAATAATAATAAGATTATTATTTTTCTGAAAGAGATAGGGCCACACCTATTAGTAATGATTTAAAAAGGATAGAATCATGCATTTTGTATTAAGTAAATCGGATCTGGATTTGGGTCGGGATTTTAGCTGGAATTCGGAATGCAATTCAGTCTGAAATTCAGATCGAGATCCAGAATACCACTAAACTTTATTTTGGTTGTTAATGATTTTGTGTTTGTTGTTAGATGAATATCAATAAAAGTTGGATGAATGCTAAAGGTATTTTTTTGCCTGAATATCGAAAAAGAGTTTGAGATTTCATTGACTTTGCACGGTATAAGGCTGACAGTGCTAGTCGGATAAAGTGTCCATGCAAGAGATGTGTCAATTTGATATATTGTCACATAATACTTGTTGAGGAGCATCTGCTACAATATGGTATGGATAAGAAGTATATTTGTTGGATATAGCATGGAGAGGGTGATCCGAATGAAGTGGTGCACGACGATGATGATACTGAAGATGATAGTACTCATGGTGCTGGACCTGTCGAACATAGTGGTATTGGAGAATTGTTAGATGATTTACATCAAGGTGCTTGTTCAAATATATGCATGAATACTGCTGCATCTGAAAGCAATTCTGATCATGAGCATAATATCCGACTTGAGGTAGAAGAGACTTCTGAACAGTTTGTAAAGCTTGTAAGAGATTCACGAGAGCCACTCTATCCAAATTATACGAAATTTTTAAGTTAGAGTTTTTGATAAAATTACTTCATATTAAAATCATGAACCGTTGGAGTCAAAAGTCATTTGACCAAATTTTAACATTGATTAAAGCAGCTCTATTCGATGGAGAGAGACTTCTGAAATCATATTCTGAAGTAAAAATATACATGCAGAAAATGAGACTTGGCTATACTCCTATACATACCTGCAAAAATGACTGCATATTATTTTATAAAGATAATGAACAAGTAACTGAATGTCCGAAATATGGTGAGCCTACATACAAAATCGATAATAGAAAAGCAAAGAAGATACCTCAAAAGATTTTAAGATATTTTTTATTGATTCCAAGACTTCAAAGGTTGTATATGTCCACAAAGACAGCTAAAGAATGAGATGACATTATGAGCAACAGGTTCCGAAGGAGAACATACTTAGCCATCCGACCGACTCTTTAGTGTGGAAAAACTTCGATGCAAAGCATTCGCACTTTGTGAGTGACTCGCGCAATATCCGACTTGGTCTAGCAACAGATAGATTTAATCCCTTTGGCAATCTGAGTACCTCTTACAACATGTGGCCTGTGATGCTAGTTGTATATAATGTGTCACTTTGAAAATACATGAAAGAACTATTTATTTTTATGTTACTGTTGATTCCGGATCCGAAAGCATCAGGTAATGAAATTGATGTATATCTAGACCTTTAATTGATGATCTGAAGGAGTTATGGAAAAATAGAGTACAGACATATGATTCTGTGAGTCAAAGTAATTTTAAATTGCATGCTTCGATTCCATGGATCATAAATGATTTTTCGACATATAAAAATTTATCTGGATGAAGCACCAAAGGATATCTTGCATGTCCAATATGCAATAGAGATGCATTCTCTTTATATTTAAAGCACAGACGAAAAATATGTTTCATGGGTCATCGATGGTTTCTTTCTGCTAATCATTCTTGGAGGATCCGTTATAATCAATATTTTGATGGTAAGTCTAATCGACATCCACCACCTAAAGAGTTAAGTGGAGCAAAAATTTTAGAACAACTTGAAGTCATTGAAAACGTTCAATTTGAAAAAATATCGAGTACTCGCAAGCGGAAGCGTACTGAAGCTGAGCTAAATTGGACGAAGTGAAGCATCTTTTTCGAACTACCGTATTGGAAGCAGCTACTACTTCATCATAATCTGGATGTAATACACATTGAAAAGAATATTTGTGATAATATCATCAATACTGTATTGAATATTTCGAAAAAAATAAAAGATGATACAAAAGCTCGTCTTGATTTGCAGAAAATGGGAATCCAACCGGAGTTGTATTTAGTTCATCGAGGTGAGAGATTTTTTATGCCACCCGCATAATATTCACTGTTTGAAGAGGAAAAAAAAATTTCTGTGAATGGTTCAAAATCGTAAGGTTTTCTTATGCATATGCTTCAAACATATCGCAGTGTATTGGGAACAACAACGGCAATATCTCCAGCATAAAAAATCATGACTCTCATATGATGATGCAATGTTTGCTTCTTATGGTCATGCATGGTTATTTGGGTGATGATGGTCAAATTGCAATGATTGAGCTGGGAGTGTTCTTCCGAGAACTGTGTTGTCGAAAATTGAAGATTAACTTACTTGAGAGATCAGAGAAGGATATTGTACTCATTCTTTGTAAGTTAGAAAAAAAATTTTCACCATAATTTTTTGATGTTATGGTGCATCTCGCTGTTCATCTTCCAAAGGAAGCTATTTTAGCTGGATCGGTATATTATCGATGGATGTATCCTATTGAAAGGTAAAGAAATTATGCGTATTTTATCATATCAATTATAAGATATAAATATATTTTTAAAATTTAAATTTATTTTTATTTACAGATTTTTGTGCATCTTAAAAAAAATATGTGCGCAATAAAGCAAGACCTGAAGGATCTATAGCGGAAGCATATATAGCTACTGAGTGTATTACGTTCTGCTCGATATATCTTGATGATATCAAAACAAGATTCAATCATGTAGATCGTAATGCTGACCGTGAATGGGGTGATAATGAATTGACGTTGTCTATATTTAAACAAATGGTTCGACCTACTGGTGCAAGGAGATATGAATTTATGGACGTGAACGAGCTATCCAAAATATACTTTTACGTTCTAAATAATTATAAAAAATTGAAGATTTTATTGAGTAAGTATTATCTTACCATACTATTTAATTTCTAAAAAAATTTTCATGTCGATATAAAATTAAAAATTATAACTTCTTGTAGTGAGCACAAGAGTATACTATGTAGAGAGAATAATACGAATGCTGATGATCGACATAAGAGAAAATTTATAAAATAATTTAGTGATCTTTTAAGTTGCATTAGTGATACGTTATTTATTTAATTATAAATAATATTATTTAAACTAACATAATTTTTTATCTTATGATGTAGATGAAGCATAAGTATTTCAATAAAGAAGTGGGTGCGACTGATGAGTTGCACGATTTAGCATGTGGTCCCGATCGAAGGGTTAATCACTATACATCCTGTATCATTGGAGGAATAAGATTTCACACAAGGGAGCTTGAGATACAACGACGGATCCAGAATAGTGAAATTGCTACAACAAGATATGAAGGAGAAGAAGAGATTGATTATTATGGTGTACTGGTAGATATCATAGAACTGAAGTATGGGTCCAGTAATTCTGTATTTTTGTTTCAGTATGAATGATGGGATATTAGTAATAAAAAGATCGATATTCATATCGATTCATAATTTATCAATGTAAATCTTGCACGAACATGGTACCAAAATGAGCCATATATATTAGTAACTCAAGCGAAATAAGTAATATATTTGAAGGATCTAAAGTATTGAGGTAATTGGCATATTGTACAAAAAAATAATACCTAGAGGCGTATATGACATACCAACTCGATTAAAAATGGATGAAAATTTGGATTTACATGAAGAGAAAGCTTTTCAACAAGAAAAACAAACATTAGCCGAGCTTTTGGTTGATGAAGAACTTGTAACGGCACCTTTGAATGGGGCTGATCTTCCGCTCAATGAAGTTGAAGCTGATTTTGTATTTAATCTTGATGAGTCAGAGACGACGATCAGTTCATAAATAACGATGAGATAGAAGACAACATATATATCGATTACTGTGATTCGGATGAGAATCTACACATCGAGGAAGAAACAAATATTGATGAGTAGATTTATATTTTTTGTTCAATTTTATCTTCCAATAATAGTATGCGATATAATTGTATTCATTAGAATATTATTTAATTTTACTATTATTATTCAATATTATATTTATTTATATCTCAATTCCTGCAAATATGGCATCAGGAGACAGACGACGATATTCACGTTCACAGCTCCCTGTAAATGCCTCAGAGGTTGAGGCACCTCCATCAATCTTCGTTGCCACGTCGGCTTCACCTCAGAGGGTCCTGCACTGACAGATCCCAGTGAGGTGGGTCCTAGTGAGGCGGATTCTAGTGGTATTAACTATTACACTTTATATATAATAAAATTTGATTCTTTTATTTGGATCATACTAATGATTTATTTATTGTTATTTCAGGTGAGTCCTCATTGATGGTGAGGCGAGGGCGAGGTCCATCGAAGAATCTCACTTTAGAGCATTGGAGATGCGAGTACCTGGGACAGCGTCTCAGATCGAGATATCGATCGGCTACACCAGACCCATTAGGGGATGGTGTGACCCATGGTAGACTGAGCTGGGCATCATATGCCGCAGTTATGCCCCAATGACGCTCTTCGATTGGCGTCACTTCTACCAACTCAGAGAGAGATTTTCTACACCCACTTACAGATAAAATAAATTATATTATGAATATTTAATTTGTATAGTATTCTTCTAATATTTGTTATTGGCAAGGTGTATTTGATATCGTTATTTTGAGGAGGATCGTGTGAGGTGAGCCATCGACATTCAGTTATCATTGTGTTTCAAGGACTATCACCATCACATGCATCAGTATTGGTATCGGGTGGTGCAGGATCATGGAGAGGAGACAGCACGACAGCAGCCCTATGCAGCATCACCATAGATTATTGGACTACTATATGCCGGCAATACAGGATCCGGCATATCAGGTTACACATCTAAATTTTTTTTTTAGTTTAATGACTTAATCATTTATTCTTAAATTAAATTCTTTATCTACTAATTTTACTGATAATTTTACAGAGATGATGTGCCCAGAATGCGACGATCCAAGCGAGACAAATGGTGCCGCATTGTGGAGGTTCAGATCATTTGCTCGTCACATGGAGTACATGTAGGTAATTTTTAATTTTAATTAGCATATAATTCTCTAGTTATTTAAAATTTTTTTAATTAATTCTCAAATTACAGAGAGATGCTGAGAGTAGCAAGCTTCCTGATAGGATCGATATCTACTAGTGGACCCACCAACGACGGTCGACGGAGTGGACGACGGGGAGCAGGAGCTCTTTGTAAGTTTTTTCAATTATTTTTCATTCACAATCTAATTTTTATTATAAAATTAAAATAATTTAATTTTAATTTTCAGGATCGTATGACAGAGATTAATCCCAGCCTACCCCTGAGTGCTCGACTGCACCCACAGATGATGAGATCTGTGATCGGGTGCTCGGTACGAGATCCTGTTATTTTAGGAGTCTAAGGTATGAGATCACTGCTATCTCATCCTCACGCACATCTAAGGTGGACATCCATTCTGCGTGCAAGGCTCGGCTAACGGAGGTGCAGAGGCAGGCTGCCGAAGATCAACAGCAGGCTGTCGAGGATTGACAGCAAGCTCAGGAGTTGGCTGCACGTGTCGACAACTATCAGCACTTTCAAATCCAGATGATGGAGTGGATGGCACAGATGGAGCAGACGATACAGCCAATGAGGCAGCAGCAGGCCGATTCGAGCTCCATTACCGGTTCGAGCTCTATTGAGCGCTCTCCGTCCCCAACTCGTTCTCCAAATGCTGATATTTGACGGCTTACTAATGTATTTTTTTTATTTCAAATATCTTATAATTTAATTTAATATAATATAATAATAAAATTTATTTATCATTTATTATATAATTTTTTTTAATTTTTTTAATTTATAAAAAATATTATACATATAAATTTAAAATATATATTCATAAATTTTAAAAAAAATATGACTAAATTATTAGCGACAGAATTATTCCAATGAAATATTCATCGCTAAAAATATTTTACTAACATGATTTGATTTATCAATAAATATATAATAACAGTGATGAAAAAATATTAATCGTAAATAATTTTATTTATGATGAATTTTTTTATCGCTAATATTATTTAATTTTTTTAAATATTTTTTATTAAATTAATAGCGATGAATTATTTTTATTACAAAATAATTTTTTGCGATGGAAATTTTCGTCGCTAAAACTTTAGAAAATAATAGCAACGAAAATTTTTTATCGTAAATACCTTTTTTTAGATTAAATTTTTTCATCAATTTTTTTAACGATGAATAATATTCATCGCAAACATCTTTTATTAGTGATAAAAAATTTTTATTATAAAATATTATCAACGATGGGATTATTTGCGATAAAATATTAGCGACCAAAATTTCATCGCTAATATTATTAGCGACGAAAATCGGTTATTAGCGATGAAAATTTTTCGTTGCTAATAATTTTTTTATTGTAGTGAATATATCTACGTCCTAGATGAATAAGATTATCTCTTATTTCATAAATAAATACTATTCATAAGAAAATAACTTATCCGTATGCACTACAAAAAAATTGATTTTTAGTAGCCATCGAGATCGCTGCTATAAGGTTTAAAAGCCACTATTAAATATATTTCATGGTGACCGTATTGGCTACCCACTAGTCATTAAAATCACGTCACTAAAATAGTCTCTCTATTTGGTATGAAAAACGAATTGGAGGAAGGATGGATAGAAGAGAAAGAATGGATGAGGGAGAGGATATATGGATAGATTTTTTAAAAATAAAGATCTATTCTCTTTTGTGTTTAGTGAAATATGAAAAGATAAATAAGAATATTTTTTTCTTTATTTGTTATAAAAGAAATGAATGGATGGATAGATGATATTTGTATGTTATTTTTATTAAACTAATTTTTGATAAAAATATTATTATTATCGATTTAATGCTTATTTATATTTTAAAAAGTAAAGCAATATATAAACTTATAATCTTTATAATTTATAATTATATAAAAAATTATATAAATATTTAATTTAATTTTAATAAATAATTTTATAAATTAATTATATATGAATGAATTATTTATGTATATTAATTATATAAATAACTAATTAATTTTATAACTTATTTAAATAGTTAATTAGTTTTATACAAATAGTTAACTAAAGATAGTAAATATAAATAGAAACATAGAAATTAATTCTAATTATTTAATTATAATTTTAGAAATTATTTACTAATACTAGAATAATTAGTAATAAAATTTAATAGTATAAGACTAATAGTTAGATAAAATAAAATAAAATATAAATAAAATAAATGAATAAGTAAAGAAATATTATAGTTTTGTCAAAAAATTAATGAGGGATAATTTTATTGATGCAAAAACTCAATCCTCACATGTTCCATCCATCTTTCTTGCATCCTCCCAATTTGAAAAGATCCAAATTGATGAGCTGAGATAGATAGGCAATCCTTCCTTTTTATTTATCCTCTCTAAAATTTTTAAGTCAAATAATGAATAAGGCCACCTATTTTCTAACCACATCATCTTTCTACTCATGGTCCCAATCAAACATAGAGTTAGTGACCCAAAATGCAGTCTTGCACCACTAAAAGATCTTTTTAGCGGGAGTCAAGATCTTTGTCACTAAAAAATTATGGCTTAATGACAATCTATACTTGCTACCACAAAAAAAAAATTTAATGGCCACCACGATACAGTCATAGAATGATGTTTTTAGTGGCTACTTAAGATTGGCCTTCACTAAACATAAAACTTTTTGTGGCAGTATATTGTCACTATCACTAAACATCTGCATGTAATAATCAATATTTTCTAGCTATCACCACTATCCCTAAAAAGCTTCTTGCGTGGCTAAATTTTCATGCTCACCATTTAAATCTATATTTATTGTAGAAGCATAAAAAAATTGATAAATTAATCAATAAAAAATTAATTAATTTTTTTATGGTACTTATCCGCTAAACATCAGTTGGCTCGACGACAGGCGAGCCGTTTGACTTGAGTCAAGGTACTCCCGAACAATCGCGATGATGACGTAAGTGCCGGAATCACAAAACATCAGCTGACAACCTAAAGGGCAGTGAAAACAGCTATCCATCCTCTCTTTTCCGCATCCTTACCCCATGAACTTTACCCATCATGTGGTCCATATTAGGATATGTACGTATAAAAGCTCAGAATCCAACATGTCAGCCAGCTCAAGTCCAACATAAGAGGAGACGTGAGACGTGCCATGAAAATTAGTTTCAGAGTCAATAAAAGCCGAAGGAAACTATGTTGGAATATTTCAATTATATATTTCTCATTCTGTAACGTTCCGCAACTTAGTAAAAGCAAAAGGACAGAATATATATATCTTTTGTTTTTTTTTTCTTTTTTTGGGTAATATATCTTTTGGTTTTTCTTTTTGTTTTTTTATTTTGGTACGTGGTACCTCTTTTGGTTCTATATAAGCATACCCTGGAGCCCCATTCTGCTCCCCCCCCACCCCAATCCTCACCAGCATCTTGGAGACAACCAGAGAAGCTCACCGGTCCTCTCCTACCAATTGAATCAAAATTTAGGATCAACCATCAACGTGGGAGCTACCACCATGTCCCAAGTCCTATATATTAGAGAAGAGTACTATTACCATCAACAAATTCGGTGCCTTCGCTCGATCTATTATCACCACCATGACAATTCTTCAAGGGCGTCTACCTTAGACTCTACAACCCTTGTAACTGACAAGGGTCAAAACAAATTGATCAAGAACCTTTGGAGTTTCACAATTCAGTTGGTTGGGGCCCTCATTGCCCCCAGCTTACAAAGCTCGTCCACCACCACCACCACATTGGCACCACCACCGTTGCTAATGAAGATGCTAACCCTCTCTACATTCATATCATTTTGCAGTATGATTGCTAGCATGGTTCTATCCTATCGCCATCATGGATCAAGGCTACTAAAGCTTGTTCAAGCCATCACTTATTTGTCAACTACTTTGGCTTTCACTTCACTTGTCTCTCTGGTGCTTGGAACAAGGTATTGGTGGATTGCATCCATGATGTCTGTATCCCTGCTGGTTTGTCTCTTCCATGACAAATTTTCATGGATATTGCACATCATGTTTTGCAGAAAGGATCCAGTGGTTGTAGCTGATGAGGCGCCAGATCACTTACAAGGCGATGAAGAAAGTAACATACCAAGGATCATGGACGGCAGCAGCAGTCACAGGCTTTTACAAGACTCACCATCTCTGTGAAAATTAATACTTCACCAGCAAACAGCAGTGGGATTAAATTGGATAACAAGGGGAAAAAAAAAAGAAGCAAGAAGATTGAGATAATAAGCTAAACTTATAGTTACATTGAATAATAGACAATGTATAAAATATTGATAATTAAGTTTGTTTGAGTTAATTATTTTATGAAAAAATTGCTATTATACCTAGGTGTAGATATAACAATCATCATCAGTTCAACAATAGAAAAAAGTGAGCTATAATACCAAGGAACAGCATGTAAACAAAGCCATTTGTCGAGAGAGATTAAAATTCTGAAAGAACAATCAAAGATCTGCTAATCGTCTCACTCCTACATTCATAGAACTGCTGCATATAATCTTACTTTAATTTTTTTAAAAAAAATTATCTGATCTAACCGACAATAGAGAAAGGACCGGAAAGAATTTATTTTGAATGAGAACGAATCTATCAATCACTATCTGATCATAGACCTATACTAATGACAACCAACGGTAGGACTGACTTTCTTTGGGCCCTGGACCTTTAAGATGGATTAGCAATGGCTTCTAGATGACAAAAGTCCTTTTTGAGGGAATGTTGAGTGAAACTCTCAGAAATTTTCAAGCTCCTGCCTTGACTACTGCTTTAACCCTATAGTACTAGTGCTACTCTCAGGAATTTTGAATCTCCTGCCCTCTTTAACCAAAGCTAGTGCTAGTGCAACTTGCTTGTAGGATCGATGCTCTAATTGTTAAACCAAATCCATGCCGTTGCCCTGAGCCCCACTCAGGTCAATGGTTCCATACTTCCTAGACAGCCTTCCTTGTATTTTCCAATCCACCGACTACCACCACATTTCCACCCATTGGCGTGCTTGTTTTAATAACCTACTAATTTTTACCAAAAAAAAATAACCCAGTAGTTGGCCCGGTGAGCCACTTGATTAGAAAAACAATAAAGAGAACGGTGGAGTACTCGTACATGCGGCGCGCTTGCACTCCCGCGTGCTGCTGCACCGCGGCGTCAAAGCACGGTGTCCGGAAGCCATTGCATCGCGAAAGTCCAAGCTAAGTCTACCAAGGTGGTGGAAAAATTATTGATTGAACTAAGTCCACCGCATTATTTCTGGACTAGTTCAACCAGTGATCAACACGTCACAGATTTAATGGAGGGGGAAAAAATCGCCAATGGAAGGAGAAAGAACAGAATCAATTATGATTTCTGTTTCCTTTTCACCGATGCAAATCAGATTAATGCAATTTTCCATTTGGGAACATTGACTGTAACCCAGCCCTTGAACCCATCTGGAACTCAAACCTCAGTCAAATCCAATTAAATCTTAGAATTAGAAAGAGAGAGAGAGGATGCAAAAGTGGGACAAAAGAGGTTAAGAGAGAGGGGAGATCATGTATTGTCGAGATCATGAAGATCCTGTCCTTGTCTTAGCTACCATAAGAGAAGATGAAGATGGCCAGTTCTCGGCATGTCTATCGCTGCCATATGATCTTCTGCGGCCTTTATCCCACCACGCCACCCATCCTTCTCGCCCAACGAAGTACCTCCCTCCTTCGAAATCCTAATCCTAGACTTTGAACATTTCTTGATCTATTTTTTATCTCTTTTCTCGAATAGAGTGTAGGGATCTGGAGGTTTGGAGAAGGAGATGGGATCGGGATCAAAGAGAGAAAATTCACCTTGAGATTCAATGGTTTGGATCGCATTGAGGTGAGTCCAAACCAAAATAGCATTGCAACCCAAACAGATCCGCACCTCAACCAAAATCATGATTGATTCTATTCTCTCCCTTTCCATCAAGCAAATTGTTTTCCTCCATTAAGTCTTTGATGTGTCAAGCCTTGATTGAACTAGTCCAAAAATGATGTAGTGGATGTGGTTCCATCAATAATTTTTTAAGATGATGAGGCTCTCTTAAGGGTAGGGGTCCTTCTATTTTTTTTAGTTCCAAATGAAAGTCCCACTACCATATTGGAAAACTACATAAATACACTAAGCTATCATGCACCTGAGCGGGAGGGAGAAGGGGAGAGAAAGAAAGACAGAGAGAGGAAGGAGGGCGGCTTATTGGTGATGCAACAGAGGGTGGTGGTGATCTCTACTACAGAGGAAGGAGATGGATGTTGAATATAGAGAGAAAAAGAAGAATTTTTATTTTCATATTGTATGGGGTGAAGTAGTCCCCATTATATATAATAATTTTATCTTTTACAAAAAAATATCATAGCTCATAGCCACCTTAACTATTCCTAATTAGAATAGCTAATTAGAAAAATATATTACAAAATATATTATAGTCGATAGCCACCTTAACCATCCCTAATTAGAGTATCTAATTAGGGAAGTACAACCTACTTTTCAATACTCCCTCTCAAGATGGGGCGAAAATATCATGGAGTCCCATCTTGTTATAGATAAATATAAAAACTGGAGTACTAAGTCCTTTCGTATAAATATCAACTAGCTGTTCGGAGGATTTGATAAACGAAGGGCAGATAATACGCTGATCTAGCTTTTCTTTAATAAAATATCGATCAATCTCAATATGCTTCATCCGATCATGTTGAACAGGATTATTAGTAATATTAATGGCTGCCTTATTGTCACAAAAGAGAGACATAGGAGAAGTCTGAAAAAAATACAACTCAGTCAGGAGTTGTTTAACCATATAACTTCACAGACCCCTTGAGCTAAGGTCCGATATTCAACTTCAGTACTGAAACGAGCAACCACATCCTACTTCTTGCTGTGCCATGTCACAAGATTACCATCTAAGAAAGTACAATAATCTGAGATAGACTTTCTATCATCCAAAGCTCCAGTCCAGTTAGCATCAGTATACCCCTCGATCTTAAAGTGTCCATGACGAGAAAATAGAAGACCACATTCAAAACATCCTTTAAGATAATGCACAATCTGATAGGCAGCTTTATGATGTCTCTCACGAGGATCGTGCATATACTGACTTACGACACTAATAGCAAAAGTGATGTCAGGACAAGTATGAGAAAGATAAATCAGTCGTCCCACTAGATGTTGATATCTCTTCCGATCAACTAGAGTACCACCATCTGTCATAAGATGATGGTTCTGCTCAATGAGAGTAGCTGCAGGTTTATAATCCAACATGTCTGTTTCTGTTAGTAAGTCAAGCACATACTTTCACTGAGAAAGAAAAATACCATGAGATGATCTAGCAACTTCAATCCCAAGAAAGTATCTCAAAGGATCAAGATCCTTGACTTCAAATGACTGAGCTAAATGAATCTTTAGATGATTAATCTTTGGAAGATCATCACCCATTAGAATTATATCATCAACGTACACTATTAAAATTGCAATCTTCCCATTATTATGTTGAAAAAATATGATATGATCGGTATTACTTTACTGATAACCCATTTCTAGTATTACATATCGAAACTGATCAAACCAAGCCTGAGGTGACTATTTTCAGCCATAAAATGAGCGATGCAGCCGACACACCTTTCCAGCAGTTGCGGCATTAGAGAAATCTGGAGAAATTTCTATGTACACCTCCTCCTGAAGATCCCCATGTAAAAAGGCATTCTTAACATCTAATTGAAAAAGACTCCAGCCAAAATTAGTAGCACAAGAAATAAGGGTCCTCACAGAGTTAATCTTTGCAACTGGAGCAAAAGTTTCATCATAGTCTATTCCATATGTCTGAGTATAATCTTTTACTACCAATCATATTCTATAGCAATCAACAGTCTTCTCTGGAGTTTGTTTCACTGTAAAAATTCATCTGCAGCCAATAGCTTGTTTCCCAGATAATGAAATAAGCTTCCATGTATTGTTCTTGGCCAAGGCCCTCATCTCCTCAAGCATTACCTCTTTCTATTTTGGATCTGCTATAGCATCCTTCCAATACGAGGGAACAGAGATAGAAGCTAGAGATGCAATAAAAGATCTATATGAAGGTGAAAGAGACTCATAGGAAATAAAATCAGTAATATCATGATAATAACAAGAAGGAATAATATGTAGACGAGAAGATTTTCTATGAGCAATAGGAAGATGTAAATTAGTTAAAAGAATATTACTGTCATTATTATTAGAGGAGGAAGATCCAGAGCCGACTCTGAAGGAGACTGTGGGGTAGTAGGAGAATGCATATTAGGCTCTATAATAGGCTCTGTAACAAGTGGAGAAGACTACTGCTCCTCCTGTCGATTAGAACTAGTATCTGATTTCTCCTGCTCTCCAGACTCTTGCTCTTCAGACTCTCCCTCACGATTGCTAAAATCAGACAAAACACTGAGAGAGAAGAGAAAGTCAGATATCAGAGTAGGTTGATTGGTGGGCACATCCACGGGATCATTGCTAAAGAATGCTTCAGACTCTCGGAATGTCACATCCATACTGACCAACATACGCCACTCGAAAGGATAATAGCATTTATATCCTTTCTGAGTAACAGAATAGCCAACAAAAATATATTTAAGAGCTCGAGGATCAAGTTTATCAATCATAGATCGATAATCTCAGACAAAGCACGCACATCCAAATATCCGAGGAGGTATAACAAAAGAAGATACTCATTGTAGGCACTCAAGTGGCATGCGATAGTCCAAAGCTCGAAGAGGCATCTGATTAATAAGATAAGCTGCCGTAAGAACTGCCTCACCCCAAAGATACTTAAGAACTCTTATAGTGAAGGATAAAAATTGAGCTACTTCTAATAAGTATCGATTTTTACGTTCAGCCACACCATTCTGAGCAAATGTATCAATACATGTAGTCTGATAAACAATCCCATGAGCAGCTAAATACTCATGGAACTCCCTATTCATGTACTCAGTGCCGTTGTCATATCTCAGAGTTTTGATTGTGGCATTAAACTGAGTATTTACAAACTTATAAAACTTCTTGAAACACCTGAGAACCTCATCTTTCATTTTTAGTAGATAAATTCAGGTCACTCTACTATGACAGTCAATAAATGTAACAAAGTATCGATGTCCAGAAAGAGAAGTAGTGCTACATGGCCCCCACACATTAGAGTAAATAACATCAAAGATATTAATACTTTGAGTACCAGAAATAGGATAAATAGTTCGTGTGTATTTAGCAAACTCACATGCATCACAAACCAATTTATGCTTGTCACAAATATTATATAAACTAGGAAAGAGTCTTGCTAACACAGAGAAAGATAGATGCCCAAACCTACGATGTTGTAATTGGAGTTCATGCACAGCATTCTCAGAAGAAGATACAACAAAGCTAGTTTTCAAGTTACTTTTCTATCCTCTTCCAGTCAGATAATAAAGCCCATCATGCATTCTACCACTCAATCGTCTCCCCCATTGTCAGCTTTTGGAGAACACAATAGGTGAAAAAAAATGTTACTTTGCAATTTAAAGCAGCTGTAATGGAGCTTATAGAGAGAAGATTAGTGAAAAAACTAAGAACATGTAAAATTGAGAACAATGTCATGATCGATGTATAGTTGATAGATCTTTTTTCTGACACAGTAGAGAAGGATCTATCAGCTATACGTACTTTATCCCGATCAGAGCAAGGTGAATATGGCACGAAAGACTTGGATTGTCCTATCATGTGGCTAGTAGCTCCTGAGTCTAGGATCCAATATTGAAAAGTATCTAAGGCAGTAAGTACACTACTACTATCGAAAGTATAAGAACTAGTTTGTGCAAAACGAGAATGAAAAATGGAAGAAAGACTGAAAGAATCACTAAGCAAACCCATAGCAGATGAAGAGGTAGCACTAGAAGAAGTGTTTAGCTTGGTCAGAATGTGACATAGGGTCTGTAGTTCCTCTATAGACAAAGAACCTCCAGCATTAGTAGTTGGAGTAGCAGAAGTAGACGAAACTGTAATAGATAGAGGAGCTGAAACAGATGAAGTAGCATCGTGGACCTCAGAAAAATTAGCTTGACCACGATCGATTGTTCCTCCTAAGCGCCCCCCTCCTCGCCGACCTCCTCTACCACATCCCTGATCAGATGAAGGACGACCATGTAGCTGCCAGCATATATCATGGATGTGCCCCGATTTGTTACCATAGGAGCATATCTGCGTATCTCGATCACCTCTACTATGCAGTTGTGATTGTGGTTGAGCGACCATCGACTATATCAGTAGAGGAGGCAATCATCACACATCGATGAATTTTCTCACTTAAAATTAATGAGAAGATCTGATGGAGAGAAGATAGATTAGAACTTTGATCCAAAATTTGAACTCTAATTGGGTCGAATTCTTCATTGAGACCGACAAGAAAATCAAAGATTCGCTCCTTATCTATAAATTTTTTGACCTCAGCAGCATCATTAGTACAACTGGCCTTAAAGGGGCGATAAAAATCTAGCCCTAAACAAAAATATTGAAGTTCTACCATATAAACGGTGACAGAAAGTTCGCCCTGCCTGAGTGCATGCATCTTACGTTTGAGCTCAAAAGCTTGAGTTATGTTACCCCATTGAGAATAAGTTCGGACAGCAGCCTCCCAAATTTCTTGAGCGGTTTCAAAGAATGACATGCCTTGAGCAACTGATGGCACTATGGAGTTGATTAGCCAGGCTATCACAAGTGAGTTCTCTGACTCCCACTGTACAAAAGCAATGTCTCCTGTTGGTGGCTGTGGTTTAGCTTCGGTGAGAAAACCTTCCAAACTACGGGCTTTAATGAACAACTGCATATTTCTGGCCCACAAAAGATAAGTGAGGGGTCTGTCCAATCGAACAGAACTAATCTGAAGAGAAGGATTATCCATCTCAGATCGAGAGGTAGAGATATGAGTCACCACGTCACTTATTGCCTTCTCCAACTCCTTCTTAGTGAACCGTCTGACATCTTCAAAAGAGCTCAAGAAAAAATCACTGAATGCAAGAAAAAATCATTGAATGATAATCATCTTCATATTTTTTTTGCTCTTTTCTTTTGCTTTTTTTTTTTTGTGGAAAGAAAAAAAATCAACGCAAAAGGAAAGAGCTGACCTTCCCCCTTTCACGGACTAATTTCATGGGCAGGGGGGTTGGGGGCAGAGGGAATGGCAGATAGGGTGGGCTCGGTGGCAGCGGCATGCACGGAGGTGGCAGCGGTGTGAATGGAGGGGAGACAGGTGCACGGAGGGGAGATGGGTACATGAAGATGGCGGCGACGGCGACAGTGTGCATGGAGGTGGAGACGGTGTGAATAAAGGGGCAGATGGGGTTAGGGGATGGGAACGATGATGGCATGAACGACGGTGGTGGCGTGCACGGAGGTGGAGATGGCGTGAACGAAGGGACATATAGGAGTGTGGATGGGAACAGGCGGGTGCCGAGGTGGTGCCGAGAAGATGGGGCCACTGTGGTGCCGGAGTGGTGCTAGGACGGCGGGGTGGTGCCAGGATGATGGGACAACGGGACGACGGGATGACGGAAAGATGAGGAGATGAAAAGATGAGGACAGGGTGGATAGGAGACGAAGATGAGGGAAAGATGATAAAGATGGGGGAGAGAAAAAATTAAAAATCGAAAGAAAGATTCATGGATCAGAACCTGAGTGCTTTGATATCATGTTGAATATAGAGAGAAAAAGAAGAATTTTTATTTTTATATATTGTATGGAGTGGAGTAGTCCCCATTATATATAATAATTTTGTCTTTTACAAGAAAATATCACAGCTCATAGCTACCTTAACTATCCCTAATTAGAGTAGCTAATTAGAAAAATATGTTACAAAATATATTACAGCCCATAGCCACCTTAATCATCCCTAATCAGAGTATCTAATTAGGGAAGTACAATCTATTTTCCAACACTCCCCCTCAAGATGGGGTGAAGATATCATAGAGTCCCATCTTATTGCAGATAAATATAAAAACTGGAGTGCTAAGCCCTTTCATATAAATATCAGCTAGTTGTTCGGAGGATTTGATAAACAAAAGGCAGATAACATGCTGATCTCGCTTTTTTTTTAATAAAATATCGATCAATCTTAATAATGGAGGATAAGGGAGGGCTATGTAAACTCTCTATTGCGGCAAGAATGGGGAAGTGATGGCATGGTGGGGACTAGAAGGCTACTGGCAGACGAGATAGGAGGAAGAACAAGAGCAAGAGAAAGAGAGAGAAGAGAGAGAGAGGGGAGAGATAGAAACAAAAGGACAAGGATGGTATCTTTTATACCAAAGGATGATCACTTAGCGTGAATCCACCGCTGGATCACATAATAGTCTCTTTGAGATCCATGCACAGACAGATCAATGCGGGAGTGTGAGTGTTTTGAGATATGTGCAAAGAAAAATCCAATAGTCAACATCATGAAAGAAGATCAATCATTCTTTCATGTGAAAGAAATCATATAAATTCTCAAGGGAAAAAGGGAGGCCAGAGGTGTGAAGATTTGTGCAATGGAAGCAGAGAAATAGGAGAGGGAGATGATAGTCTGAGCACACCTCCTTCATTCCTTACCATGCCTATATGAGTATAGCCACATCTGGTTTTTGGCCTCAAGAGAAAAAATTGTGGCCTTTATGGCATGCAACACATAGCTGTGCACGCCATCAATCACAGCTACTTATTCTTATAGCGATGCACCAAAATGACCACTTAATGAATAAGATCTACAGGAATAAGTAGTTGTGATTTGTGGCATGAAGGTAATGTGATGCGCACAGTATGCACCACCAATTATGCATGTTGGTTCCTATTGGCCCTATTACTATCCCATTCACCTTGTTGTGATTTATTTGTGGTGCACCCCAAATGTCCTACATATGGTATAGAGTATATCCTATCTTCTTATACATTAAAGGAGAGTGCAGAGGTCTCCTGAGCTGCCATGTGTCATGAGACAAGTGTGCTACATCATCACTTCCAACCCATCATGTCTGAAGCTCTCTCAATTGCTGATCATCGCATTCCCGATGTGCCATGTTAAAGTACCTACCTGCACCATTGCTTCTAGATCATCGCTTCTCTACGCATCATTAGTTGAACATCATCGGTTCCACATCATCCATTATTGCTTCCACATTGATGCCATGTCATTGCGACCTCCAACATCCGCATCCACCTCATATCCATTTAGGTGCCACATGCCGACTACCCATTGCTCCATATGTCATTCTACCATTTTTCGTTCCAAGAAAAAGATTTAGGTAGGTACTGATGGGGAGACAGAGGTGCTCCTTACCTTACTAAAGCAGCATTAAAGGAGAGAATGAGCGGACTCTTACTTTATTAAAGCAACGTTAAAAGGAAGAAGAGGTTCCTTATGCTATCAAAGGATATCCTTACCATTTTAATAAAACACCAAGGCCATGTCTTTGGATTTCTGCTTGCTAGCAAGAGTAAGAGGGGAAGAAGGAAGTAGATTTATCGGTCTACCATATGCCTTTGTGTTGTTTTAGTCTAGTGATACTTCTTATCTTATCAAGATAGCATTAAAAGAGAGAGTGAGCAAGCCCTTGCATTATTAAGATAACATTAAATGATAGATTGGTGTCTTACGCTATCAGAGGATATCCTCATCATTTAAAAGAAAAACATAGTGCCACATGTTAGAATCTTCGATTACTAGCAACAGTATGAAGGGAAGAAGGAAGAAGATTGATCGATCGACTGTATAACTCTTTGATGTTTCAGTCAAATTACTGATCCTCTCTATGGTCATCTCAAGTTGATCGGTCTCATCAGCTCACCATGCCACAAGATGGGGCAAAGAGGTTTGAAGAGTTCCCCCTTTGCATTGACATTCTTAGTTGTAAGAGAGTAGTCAAAGCACCAGAGAGGTTTCTAGACCATACATTTAGAATTTTCATTCCTTCCTACATCCAATTTTTAGCATCTCGGCATTTAATTTGGGGGGGAGGAGGGGGGTTCTTGTTAGGGATGCAGCATGTGGAATAGAGAAACAAAGAAAGTAAGAGAGAAGGGATGGACAAAGTCGAGAAATAGAGAAACTGAGGGGCTATTACAATAGGATGGTAGCAACCTTCCCTACTTCATTTTTTAACATCTCATTAGTCCATTAGAGAGTTGCTGCCCAAGATACGATAACCTTCCACGTCCCATCCCACATTATGTGAGAAAGGAAGAGAGAAGGGATGGCAAGATTGAGAAATAGAGAAAGTGTGGGGCTATTGCAATAGGATGGTAATAGCCTTCCTCGCTTCACCAATGATGATGATAGTGGCATAGTCGATCACTTGCTCATGTATTGATAAATTTTACATTCTAAAAATTGTAAATCAATTTATCTATAGATGTGTATTGATTTTCTTAATGATTGATTTGTTTGATTTGTATCATTTAATCATATAATGTGTATCAGTAAAATGTATATTTTGAAAATGATGAAAAAAAATATATATTTTTTTTAAATTATGGGACTAATGACTCATCTGATAGAAGTACCTAGCTTTGGGGCTTCTATTTTACGATATGTACAAGAGAAAAGATGACAAAATAAAAAGTTCATCCCATATTTCTCGCTCCGGTGCCTGGCCTATATGATGATTTTTGATACTTGATTGGACCCTGCTATTCCACGGTAGGATACCAGCACCCCATAGCTAGCAAGCTCTTATACGTCAGCGTGGTCCAATCCCCATGAGGCCCCGCCACTTACCTCTCTCCGGTATGTATCACCTTTGTTTCTTCCTCCTTTCCTTTGTCTTGCGCACTGAATACTCAAAAAGCAACAACCCAACCATTTGCCCCTACCCAATACCCCTAGCTAGGAACAAAAATCACCCCATATCATACGAGCAGACTTTATAATTTGCTATATTTTTCTTAATATTAATTTTAAAATATAAATTTAAAAATTAAATATTTTTCTACTAATGAAGTCATTAGTTTCATGATTAAAAAAAATGACATTCGCTTTCTTTCTCATTTTTAGCACATACTTTTTAGCGATAAATACTATATAATCATATATAATATATATTAAATAAATTCATCATCAAACAAGTCAATACATCTTACAAATAAATCGATATATAATTTTCAGAATGTGGAGTTCACCAATATATAGCATATAGTCAAATGATATATACTATAAATTTTTTTGATATATACCCAGCAATGATCCAATATACACCTACAAATAAATTGATATATAGTCTATCGAACTTAATATTCATCAGTATATAGTATATAACTAGTTGATACACATCTAGCAAAATATTCATCCGACATCCTAATATACATCTCTAGGTACAGCGATACACAGCTTTCAGAACATAACACGCATTAGTTGTGATAGCCCAACCAAGCCCAGCCCAGCCAGTCGATCAAAGTCCAAAAAAAAAAAAAAAAAAAAGAAAAAAAACAGAGCAACCGGGAAGAAGACTCCCGGTAGGAGTCTTCTTCTCCGACGATTCCCGGGCAAATTAGGACTCCTAGGACCCCTCGGAGTCCTAGGGTCCTCTATAAGAAGATCCTCTCCCTCTTGAGACCGATCATTGGCTTCCTCCCTCTCTCTTTCTCTCCGATTTTCTCAAATTAGAGCCACGGACACCGTTTGATTCTCGCCGTAATTGCTCATCGGTGAGGTCTCCGGAGGCTGAGGTAAGTCTCCTTCTTCTTCCCTTCCTTCTTCCCCTTCCTCCCATGCTTCTGTGCGCGGCTGCCGGCGACGAGAGTCACCGATTTCCGAACGGAAAAGAGACCCTATTTTTGAGCTTTTTTCTTTGGATTTTTCGACGCCGGCGATCGGAATTGATCGCCGGCCACGCCCCTCCGTAACCGGGGGAGTGGCCCCCGTCGGCCGCCGGCCCCGCCGCGGCGGCCGTGGCCTGAACGGCCCGGCAAAACATGGGCCACGCCGGTCCTCTGTTCCGGCGTGGGAAGAACCAGGAAAAAAAAAAAAGAAGAAAAGAAGAAAAAGAAGAAAAAGAAAAAGAAGAAAAAAGAAAAGAGAAAGAAGGAAAAAGAAAAGAAAAAGAAAAAGGAAAAGGAAAAAAAAAATTGAAATTGATGAGAGAGAGAGTTTCTCTCTCTTCTCTCTCTTCACTTCAGTCTGAACCCTGACTTTCTCTCTCTAGAATTAGACTTTCTCTCTCTATTTTCTCTCTCTAGAATTCTCTCTCTAGATTATTTCTCTCTCCTAAGATTTCTAGAATTTTGAGAAGAATGACGATGAATTTAAATGATCCTCGTAATGGATTTTTGATCTGTGATCGTCGGACGATACACCGACATCCACTTTGATCAGATCAGGTATTTTTAGATTTTATTTCTCATGATCTTATTTAATTATCCATATGATAATTTTAGCATGATTTGATCTGATCGATCAGAATTTGTTAAATCATATTGTCTGAAGAATTCAAGATGAGTTTTCTCTCTCTAGAATTTTCTCTCTCTAAAATATTCTCTCTCTTGATTGATTCTCTCTCTAAAAAAGGTTAGTGAATGAAGAAATTTCTTTTAATAAGTCTGATCTGATTCTAATGAAGAATCCTAATCCATGATTGTCAGACAGCGTACTGGCACCCACCTTAATCAGACCATGAATCTTTAGATTTGATTATCCATGATTCCGATCTAGCCATGATTTGATTTGATCATGTTGGTTTCACCAATTGAGATATTGGACCAATCGTAATGTTGGATTGTGTCACCTGATCAATTTGAATTGTACCTCATGAATTTTCTCTCCTTTGATTTTCTCTCTCCACTTGATTTTATGAAATCGATGAAGAAACCTCGATCCTATCACTTCGAATCTGATTTGATCTGATAGTCAAACTTTGGATCATTTAGGTCCTAATTAGATTTTGATTAGATAAAATTAGATGATCGGACCCAATCTAAACCGTTGAAATATGGTATTCGTATTCTTTCTAATTATTGAAATTGATTCTGTATAGGATTGTGGATGTTTGATCATGGGATATCGTGATATGATCTACGAACAGAATTTTTGGAAGAAAATTTATAGAATTATGTGGATTTATTGGAATACGTTTGAGGTAAGTAGTGTTTACTTTTACTGAATTTATCTGGTAAATTATGAATTAAATAAATTTATGCATGCTTGCGATTGTAATTATTTATTGAAATAATTTTGAAAATTATTTATGATGAAAGTTAATTGTAGAAAATTATTTATGATCGAAGTTATTTGTGGAGCAATTATTATGATGATATATGATCTCAAAGAATGTTATAATTGATTTGACTCGAATATCAATTAGTTTTATTATTCTTGAAAATAATATATGAATTGGAAGACAATATGAAATTGACAACCTGACTGTGTTGAGGACTCCGCCAATGGGGGCATATACGTTGGCAATTGACTGTCCTGAGGGTTTACGTCGTCAGTAAGACCAGCGACATGTCGCCAGATAGACCAGCGACAAAACCGCCAGTTAAACCAGCGGTTCCAAAGGACTTGGCTGCCAGATGATTCGCAGCCCACCGCAAGCAGATACGCGGTATTATGACCCTGCCACAGGGATAATGTGGTCATAGTCATGGTTGGTAAGAAGAATTTAAGAAATTGATGAATTTAAGAAGAAAAGCATAATTGGAAATTATGATGAATTGACTTTTATATATGATTGACAGTATGATTATGATTTCATGAAATTACATATTGATTTGTTATGCATAGTATTATTTGTCTGATTATTCGGTTAAAGGTATACACTGCTTACTGGGCTATTTAGCTCATGATAAGTTTTATGTTTTTCTTACATATCCGAAAAATTAGCATGATGCGGGTTTTCGGTTGGGAAGAGCGATTAGAGATGGAGTTAACTCATTGATTTAGGATTCTCTCAGAATTGATTCAAGACCTTTAGTTTTGACTTTGTCAGACAGTTACTTTCTTTTGAACACTTAGTTTTGATTTGTTATTTGAACCAAGATTTGATTATTGAATAAAGAAAAATTTACTTAACTATTTGTGAAGATATCATGATGAGATGCCTTGCATGCTTATGGGAAAAGTATTCTATAAGTATGCGGCGGTTGCCATGACCCTCGATTCACAATCTCGGATCGGGGGCGTGACAATTAATATGGTATCAGAGCATAAGTAGATGATTATGAAACATAGAATCAGATATAAAATGGGTGTAAGTGGATAGACACCAGGGACATTATAGTGTAGATCTTTAATGATTGTTGTGGGAGAAATATTTAAAAATTTTGATTAAATATTAAGATTATGTATAAAAGGATCATAAGAGATTATGACATATAGAGTTTGAAATATGATGGATGATCTATAGATCATGATATGATTAGTTAGATCTTGATCGAAAGTAATCACAAAAGGATTGATATAAAATTTTATTGTGCATTATGGTTATTAATTTGATCATTGGTTATTCAAGTGAATCGTAAGTTCAAATTCGATGTGAGAATAATACTATGATATTACTTCTGTTGAGAAGTTGACTATTATTAGCAAGATAAAGACTTGACGATAAAATGTTATTCCAGAATGGGCTAAGAAAGTTTTTTTTTAAGATGCTTGATTGGAATATTTATCGAAATTGAATTTTATATGTGGATTATATATAAAGTGGCATATTAGGATAAATGTATATTTGAGGATATTGCAAAGAAACCTATTTCTTATTAATGAAATCGATTATGAGGTTGTAGAATATTCATTGTATTGAAAGCTTTAACCATCATCCTTAGATCTAAATAATGGATCTTATTATGTCTCTTGGAGACTACATGATGTGTATGAAATTTTAATTTAAAAATTTCGTATCAAAGTTGATCAAGAGATTTTCTAATATTATTGTTGAGGTTGTTAATGAAAAATTGATATCTTCAGATTAAGATAAAAGATCTGATTTATATTTATTTCAGACTAAGGGATCCATATGAATTTTATAATTTAGAAATTTTGGATTTAGGAATTGATATGGAGTTTCTTTGCTTTTGTTAACGAGGTCCTTAATTGAATCTACTATTAAATAGAGATTTGATTTTTTTTTTGAAGCTTGTATGATTGTTATGAAAGGATATTTAATAGATATTGAAGATCCTGATGATAGAAATTTTAGAAAAAAAAATATTAATGATTTGAAATTCATATATATTCAGATTATGTCCAAATTTGGGGGAGCATCGAAGGATTTTTCTCGTTGATTTGACTTATAAAGATTTTTGGTTTGAAAATTTATCGAATTGAAGTGATATGAGAATTAAGATTTGATTCATATTGATTATAGTAAATCTATATGATGGTTTAAATATGATATTGGACTCAAGGGTTAATCAAGATTATTGTACACCAGTAAAAGTATGAATGAGAATCGAAAGTTAATCTTTGACTTCAATTGAAATTTAAAATTTTAGATCTTTGGATGTCATAAGATAAAGAAATAATTTGATCAAAATTTTTTCGGTGAAACTAAGAAATTTTGATTGTTAGATCAGAGTGCGCAACGGAAGCATGGTAATCTGGATTACTTTGAGTAAGTCAAGAATGTTGATTCTTTGAGTCAAAGAATTATGATAAATGATATGGTTTGATACAAGAAATTTATTGATATTAGAAAGAATAATATTTTAAAATTTTGAATTATTTTAGATATCCTAATGTGATTTTTAAAAGTAGAGCTTCCATCTACTATGCTACAAAAATAATTAGCATCCTAATTCTAGGATGAGTGGATCTTTGATTTTAGATTTAGAATATTTAGAGATAAATTTTTTCTATCCTAGAATTAAATTTTATAATTCTCTAATTACTAAGAAAAACTTGAGATTGTTTATCGAATGATGATTTTGATCTTAGATTATTATACTCAAATATTTATCTCCAGGGTATAATAAAATTTGAAGTTAGAATTCTTTTGATCATTATTATTTCTCTGACTGAATGAAAAAGATTGAGGTTATCTATTGATATTGACGATTGCTCTACAAAAGATGGATTGGAGTTATTTATAATTTAATTTGATAATGAATCGATTAATTAAGAGTTGTTAATGTTTAGATAAAGAAAATTGATATACTTACTTAGAATAGAGATATTGAAAAATATAGTTTTGATTTAGATCAAATTTTGAGTTAGTGATTTTTATTATGGAATGACTTAATGATAAAAATTTGCTTCAAGAATTAGAATATTTAAAGAGTTTGAGGGTTTGAGTAAGAAAATTTCGATGACTAGAAATAGTGATATTGATTCAATCAACAATGGTGATACTGATCTTTATGAAATGACTTAATGATGAAGCTGCATCGAGAATTAAATATCAAAAGTTCGGAAATGAGATTGAAATGATAAATTTTCAATCTTTGAAAGTATGAATAAGAGGAAATATTTTTGAATTTTGATTAATTGGGATGTCATCATATGATTCATAGAAGTATGTTTTTCCTATCTTATGATGGGTTGGAATTAAGAGTGGTAAATATTTTGAAATAAATATAAAAAAAAAATGAATGATGATGATGAATGAAGTTCTTATGCAAGAATAGAGACATTGATCATCTTCTATTCACAAGAGATAGATTTGATTTTAATTTGAGTCATGAGATATTGAATGTTAATTTTTACAGGAAATAAGATCATAATTTTGAAATATTGAAACATTGAAAATCTTTGAGACGTGGATCTTGATAAATAAGAAAATGAATGGTTCCGTTTCAGAAAATGAATGGTTCCGTTTCAGACGTGGATCCGATTTCAGTCCTAGTTGGTTGTCATTATTTTTCTCTTTGGATGCTTGATTCCACTGCTCTCATATGTACTTGCCAAGATAACCTCTTCGAATCAAGACCTTGATCTCATCCTTGAGCTGAAGGCATTCTTCGAGATCATGTCCATGGTCACGGTAGAAGCGGCATTACTTCCTCTTGTTCCTCCTATCCGGAAGGGCTTTCATTAGCTCAGGCCGCTTAAATACCTCTAGCCCTCGATCTCCATCATGATCAGGGATCGAGGGGTGGATAGAGGGGTTTAGCTATCAAACCATTATGACAGGCTCCTCGACATGTAGCTCTTTTGATGGTTGGAAGGATTCTCCTTTGGCTCAAGCTGCTCAAGAATCTTTCCGACCCCTCTTCTTGCTGAATGTCTTCTTTCCTTCCTCTGCTTCACACCACTCAAACTTCCTCCACCTCGACATACTTCTAGGCTCAGACCAGTAGGTCGGCATAATCTTTTAGAAAAATCTTATCGACGGAGAAGAGAAGGTGCTCATTCTACCGCTCTTACTTGAACACCGACATTGCCACTGACTCGTCAAGATTATGCACCTTTAGCGTGGCGGTGTTGAAATACACAATATAGTTGCACAACAACTCATCCTCTTCTTATTGGAGAGAGAAGAGGCTATCAAAATTTATTGATTAAGCTCAGTTACTGTCAAAGTGGGCAATGAACAACTATCGAGCTGCTCGAACAAATGAATAAATCTAGGTTGGAGTCCTGAATACCACACCTGCGGTGACTTTCTGAGGGTGGCTGGGAAGGTGAGGCAAAGGAGGACGTCCAAGCATCCTGTAGCATCATGAGGGTTCTAAAACCCTATAGGTGATTAAGGGGATCCATGGAGCCATCATACGGCTCCAACTAAAACACTTTGAACCAATTCAAAATCGGTTCGCTCAAAGTGGTCTAGGAGAAAGGAGGTTGGGGGTTGAAGTTGAAGTTGAAGCTATCGTTGCCCCAGTAAGGCCCACTCTGTACTTCACCAAGGTGGCAGTCGACATCTTAAATTTTTTTCTTGAGCTCCTCCTCTTGCCTGACCTCCCAGGACTGGGGAAGTAGCCTGAGGTCGAATCCCTAATGGAGGAAGAGCCTCTCGATCGAGCCTCCTCTCTCGGGCTCTGATGGAAGGAGGACCGAGCTGTAGGGATAGGGGAATGATGAGAGTAACGCTGGGGGGCGGACCTCAGACTCCAAAAGCAAGATCACCGACTATGATGGGAAGGAGCTGCTTTAGGATTCAGCTTCATGTGCTGCTACTACTCTATCACTTGTTGGAGCTACTGCACGATGCCAGTAAGCACCTAGTCTAGTAAGCCAGGTCATCAAGCAACGGTGGATCTATTATGGTCAGAGGTTGCACTGCAATGGATCCACGGGCAGCACTGCTCGGACTATGATAGATGGATTGTCAGTGGGAGATGATGGAGTTGCATGCTTTTGTTCTGCACTATACTCTCTTTCCTCTTAAAGGGGACTGGGCCCTCCTTCTAATGCTAATGTATTATTGCAAGACTTTGGTCAAGTGCTGATATGGCTAGAGCTTGATGACACTCGAGATCCAAAATACAAGAGAGAACCTGCAAGAAAAGCCCACATTCATTGAGGATGTCCTAGCAGGGGACCCTCCAATGCCTAACTTAGCCAAAGCTTGGAAACCATAGAGAAAAGAGAGACGAGATGTGGGAGAGTGGAGTGTTGTTTTCCATTTTCTCCTTGCTGAGCATCCTTACCTGAGGGTCTCCTTCATATCTCTCTTATTAGAAAGTAGAGCTATAGGCTATTAGCCAAAATCTATAGGTTATTAGGTCTAATTCTCTAAACTGTTGAGCTATATTTTGGCTATTCATTGGGGAGAAAAATCTGTCCACCAACCTTCGAATCAAGGTTATTAGTCATGGATATCCGTTCAGACTTCACCCGTGTGGAAAGTCTAGTTGGTAGTCTGAAATGGGCATGAAGACAAGCTCCCGAGCTCGGATTGGATGCAATTTTATCGAGCCGCTGAGGGTGCACCCCAAAAAGAGGGGCCGTTTTGATCGACAAGTTACCTCCTCAACATCATGACTGAGACTGCTATCCCCATTAATATGATTGATTTTGCAAATATTAGTAAAATACCATTGTAGTCACCATTGATCCTGGCTACAAATAAAAAGAATTACCACAATTTGAAGGTATGCAATACCATCATATTGAAATATATATATATATATATATATATATATATAAGAATCCCCCACTTCAGCCAGGACCACCACTACATGTAGAAACACTACTTAAAAGCCATCTCATAACGATCCTTCATTTGACAGCAAGTAGTAACCAATCCAACAGACTTATAGAATTAACCACAGAAATCTTAGACACAAAAGCTATTAGAAATCGGGGTGGCTTCATACATGTATTTCAAAAATTTTTGAATGCAGCGGAAGAGATCTAGATTAAATCTTTTTAATCCAATGTGCATCAAATCAAATCTGCAAACTACCGGTGTCCAGATCTATGACAAACATAATTTGAAATTTAGAACAAGTATTTGAGATCAGATTTCAATACCTTAGCGTGGGTCGAACTTCACCGTAGCTGATGATCGTGGATTTGAAGGTTCCTCGAGCCGCACATGCATCCGGCCTCCACAGATATCCATACAAAATTTTGATCTGATCAGAGGTACAACAATCTTCTCAGAATGCTAGCTCTCTTGCAGAGATCTTCTTTTGATGGCTAATCTAACTTTTTCTTCAGATCTCATAGACTCTCTAGAAATGAAGAAGAATTGTAGGAAGAAGAGGAGAGAGGAGGCTCGACGTATGAGAAAATTGTTCTCTTTTTTTTAGAGTATCCAACTTTTGGACCTTTTATAGGGAGGAAAGATGGCGTTAACCAAAGGGGGCATCCAATGTTTTTGATGCCAAAAATAAGGAGTGGCGTGAGAAAGAAATCAGATCTGATTTTTTCTCACGCCAACTTCTTTCTCAACGTGCAAAGAATAAGTTGGCGCCACCTTTTTTTTCTTGTTATCCCTTGATTTGTTTCCTTCTTATTCATATCTTAATTAGAATCAAATTCAAATTAGTTATTGGATAAGAATATGAGTCATCACATGCTGCCTTCCCTTTCTTGCACCCTCTCTTTCATGCAAAAAATACCTCACGCCAACTTCTTTAGCATATGGATTTTAGGGCGTGCACAAGGGAGAGAATTCTAATGAATTGGGACTCTAGTTGTTTTAATTTGGTCTCAATCCAAATCTAATTTGGTTGGATCCAAGGAGCGATAAGAACCTAATCCAATTAGAAACTCAATCTTCTCAATGAAATCTTAATCTAATTAGAAATTAAATGAATCCAAATCCTGATCAAATCAAAAATTAGTCGCTCTTGTAATTAGGTTATCTTATAACTCAATCAGGCTTGATCCAATCAAAATCAATCCAAGTCAAACTAAATTCAATTTAATTAGACTTAATCCAAATCTCATTACTCAATTAAATTAAGCCAATTAGCAATCCAATTGCTAATTAATCCTCCTATAGTTCACTAACACTTAATGAATTACTTAATTATAATTTTTGCTTAGGATTAATCATCAATCATATTGATAATTTTATCTTTCAACGATTCATAACCATTGATCAACCATCTAATCAAATAAGAACTCTTATGTATGACCCCATAGGTTCCACTCTGTCTAGTAGTGAGATATATTGTGATCTCCATTATAATATCATCGAAACTTCTTTCGATGGATTAAAATAATTTTAATTCTGCTCTTCGAAGATCATCAATCATCACGATGATACTCGAGAAGTCCCACAATCCATCAGTGACATCTAAAAATATATAGTGGTAACTTAGCAGAATGAAAGTATTAAACTCCTAGATATAGTTATCATGTGATTCAGTCCTTCTATCATGAGTTTCGACTTAATAGAAATCATGAAGAACTCATCAAACTCCAACGTCTATAATATGCTAGATTGGCTCGACTCGAGTTCACTTGTGAATCCTGTAAAAATTATTTTTCAGTATTTACACTCGCTTTGGCCAAAGACTTTCTGAACTCAGTCTCACGAATTGCATAGTACTTCTCCTTTTTTATTAAGATCGATAAATTTTATTTAGATGCATCCTACTTCTAACAATAAATCTGAACCCACTGAAGCCAATATACACCGCAAGGACTCAAATGGCTAAGAATCCAAGTTTAGGTGCAGTCAACTCAACAATCTCACAGCGAATAGCCAATGCACCGCAGATCAAAGGATCACTCATATCAATGCAGTATCAAGAAGATCACTGACGAGTGAGTAGACATTCAAGTAATTTTTCATGATGGTCACGCTCAATGTAAGTTATTCTCTAACAACCACCTATACTCTCATCCCAGTGTCTCCACACTATGGACTCGAGACTCATCTGCTTAGAAGGAAGGTGATCAGTATGATCGATCTAATTAGATCGATCATGATCCTCCATGATGATCTTTCAATCAGAAGCATTTAGAAATCAACTACTAATAATGTATCTCTCAAATTCTCAATAGTTTAAAAATATACAAAATCATCTGTTAATATAAATCATGAACACATAAAATATGATTAAAAATAAAAATTATCTTTTATTAATAATAAATATTTTATAAATATAAACTTATATCCTGTAATTATAAAATGTGTCAGCCAACAATTAGCTTTTAGGACACACATCTAATAAACTCTATTTAACCTAAAGCCAATTGGCCATATACCTAAGATCCATCTTCTCAAGATGAGCTTCAATCTTCTGTTGGCTGAGAGGCTTGATCAGCGGGTTCGTCATGTTCTATGCGGAGTCGACTCTCTACACCTCGATGAACCTCTTCTTAAGGTATTTGCATATGATGTGGAACCGCCGCTCTATATGCTTGGACTTATAGTGAGACCTAGGCTCCTTAGTGAGGGCTATGATGCCGTTGTTGTCACAGTACAGTATAATGACTTCCAATGGCATCACATCCAGCTCTGTAATGAACTTCTTGAACCATGCTTTCTTAGCAGCTTTAGAGGCAGCGATATACTTGACTTTCATGGTGAAATCTACAATGATCAATTGTTTGAAACTCTTCCAGCTAACCGATCCATCATTACATAGAAAAATATATCTCGATATAGATATTTTATCATCAACATCAGACATGAAGTCCAAATTGGTATATCCTTCCACTTTCAATTTCAATCCTCCATCAAAGATCAAGAACAAATCCTTAATCCTTCTCAAGTACGTAAGGATATTCTTCACAGTAATCTAGTACTTTTTATGTGGATTCCACTGATATCTGCTTGTGACACTCATGGTAAGGGCTATATATGAGAGAAAGTTTCTCTCATCTCTCTCTTAAGTCTTTCTCTCTCCTCTCTCTACCTTCTCTCTATATTTTCTCTCTCTAAATTCTCTCTCTAGACTTTTTCTCTTTTTATGGATTTTATCTCTCTAGGATCATTCTCTCTCTTTGATTGCATCATAGATCCTAGGATAAACTTGAGATGAAAATATGATAACCTGAAATTGCTTCGAAATTCATGCAGTAGATTGGATCCCGATCCGATCCATATTCGAAATTGGTAACATCGATCATGGTTAATCATATTAAGTCATCCTGATATAACCTCTGATGATCTCAATCATGATTGCCACTTTTGAAGGATACGAAGATTCTCTCTCTACTTTCTCTCTCTACTTTCTCTCTCATGACCGACTTTCTTTCTCTAAGAAGGTTTATGAATCCTGTATCGAGTCATGCCTTCATCTTTTAGAGGCTCATATTGACTCTAATAAGATGATCCGAAATTGCTTTGACATCCATGCTGAATGTCAACCTCATTTGGCCATATCAAGTATTTTTTAAAATCATTATTAAAGAACCCTATTGATTGAACTTGATCTTAATTCGATCTGTATTTCACGATTTCTTGATCAAGTCACTTGAATCTGACCCTCAGATCAGAGATCTTGAATTGCCCTGGTATCTGGATGGTCCGACACATCCGGACAACAGTCCTCTTTCCTTATGATTTAATCTTGTTATATTTATGAAATAGAATTTGATAATGATTTGATATTTTAAATAGGATTAGCTGATTCTTCTAACGAAGTCTGAAGATCTAAGATGAACGAGGTAAGTAGATCTTATGCTCCTTATTTATTTTTAAATGATCAGGTTTTTATGCAAAGAATTGCTATTGATGAAATCATAATTTTTCATAAAATAAGGATCGGCATATGTGATATGAAAAAGCATATTTTATTATGAGCATTGATTTCATGAATATGTCTTATGAAAATAGCATGATTATGAAGCATGAATTTCATTGTTTTCCATCTATGTATATGTATGCTTTAAGAAAAAGATATAATGATTTCAAAGGCTCTCAGATGGCAATGAATGAATCCCTTCGGGAAGGTCGACATCCGGAGCTAGCATCCACACGAAACATGGCCCTGCCAGCGGATATAAAACAGGGCCATGTTTCGTGTGGATGCTAGCTCCGGATGTCGACCTTCCCGAAGGGATTCATTCATTGTCATCTGAGAGCCTTTGAAATCATTATATCTTTTTCTTAAAGCATACATATACATAGATGGAAAACAATGAAATTCATGCTTCATAATCATGCTATTTTCATAAGATATATTCATGAAATCAATGCTCATAATAAAATATACTTTTTCATATCACATATGCCGATCCTTATTTTATGAAAAATTATGATTTCATCAATAGCAATTCTTTGCATAAAAATATGATCATTTAAAAATAAATAAGGAGTATAAGATCTACTTACCTCGTTCATCTTAGATCTTCAGATTTCGTTAGAAGAATCAGCTAATCCTATTTAAAATATCAAATTATTATCAAATTCTATTCTATAAATATAACAAGATTAAATCATAAAGAAAGAGGACTGTTGTCCGGATGTGTCGGATCATCCAGATACCAGGGTAATTCAGGATCTCTGATCTGAGGGTCAGATTCAAGTGACTTGATCAAAAAATCGTGAAACACAGATCGAATTAAGATCAAGTTCAATCAATAGGGTTCTTTAATAATGGTTTTGAAAAATACTTGATATGGCCAAATGAGGTTGACATTCAGCACGGATGTCAAAGCAATTTCGAATCATCTTATTAGAGTCAATATGAGCCTCTAAAAGATGAAGGCATGACTCGATACAGGATTCATAGACCTTCTTAGAGAAAGAAAGTCGGTCATGAGAGAGAAAGTAGAGAGAGAAAGTGGAGAGAGAATCTTCATATCCTTCAAAAGTGACAATCATGATTGAGATCATCAGAGGTTATATCAGGGTGACTTAATATGGATTAACCATGATCGATGTTACCAATTTCGAATATGGACCGGATCGGGATCTAATTTACTGCACGAATTTTGGAGTAATTTCAGGTTATCATATTTTCATCTCAAGTTTATCCTAGGATCTATGATGCAATCAAAGAGAGAGAATGATCCTAGAGAGATAAAATCTATAAAAAGAGAAAAAGTCTAGAGAGAGAATTTAGAGAGAGAAAATATAGAGAGAAAGTAGAGAGAGGAGAGAGAAAGATTTAAGAGAGAGATGAGAGAAACTTTCTCTCACATATATTTATTATTATTATTATTATTATTATTTTCTTTTTTTCTTTTTCTTTTTCCTTTTTCTTTTCTTTTTCTTTTTCCTTCTTCCCGTGGCCTTCTTGGGCCGAAACAGGGGAAGATCGTGAGGTCCCCCCCCCTCGGCGGCTCGGGCTCTGATGGGGTGGCGGCTTGGCCGGAGGTCCGACGACAGGAGAAGGTGGCGGTGGAGCCAAAGATGGCCGGCGACGAGGTTCAGCCGGTAGAGATCAGAAAGCAAACGAAAAATAAGAGACCCGCCCTTTTTCCTCTTGTTTTTCGATCATTGGCCGGTCGCCGGCGGCCAAGGTCTCTCAGGAAAGCAAGATAGGAAGATCATTGAAATGCTACATCGGACATAGGAAGGAGAAGAAGAAAGAGAGGAAGGAGGGTCGGGACTTACCTTCGACTTCGGTGAGATCTTTGACGAGAAATTTAGGTGAACACAAGAACAGGGTCGGGAGCTTCAACAGAGAATTTCGAGAGAAAGAAGAGGGAGATCTCACGGCTGGTCGTGGCTGGCTTTTGAGGGGGAGAAGGAGGATTTATAGGGTTTTTTCCAGGGGTTTTTGATGGTCCTGGGAGTTCTTCTCCTGGTCGGACATAGGGAAGAAGAAGACTCCCGTTGGGAGTCTTCATCCTCTATTTTTTTTTTTTTTTTTTGTGTTTGGGCTTTGTGGGCTGGTTTTGGGCTCAATTGGGCCGGGTTATCACATTCTACCCCCCTAAAAAAAATTTCATCCTCAAAATTTAGCATACCTTCATTTTCAAATACGTGTGGATATCTCATCTTCATATCATCTTCAAGCTCCCATGTGGCCTCTCTCTCTTCATGATTACTCCAGTGAATCTTTACATACAGAATGATGTGCCATTTTAGAACTTACTCTTTTCGATCAATAATTCGGAGGAAAAATTTTTCATAGGTTAAGTCTTTATGAACTTGCAATGGCTCATACTTTATCACATTATTTGGATCAGGTACAAATTTTTTTAGTGGTGAAATATGAAAGACATTGTGCACTTTAGATAATTCTGGTGGTAAAGCTAGTTTGTAAGCAACCTCTCCTACTCGGCTTAAATTTCAAAAGGTCTAATATATCGCGGACTCAGCTTGCTATATCTCCCAAACCTCATGACACTTTTTGTATGTGATACTTTTAGAAAAATATGATCATCGAAGTGAAATTCTAATTCTCTTCTTTTTCTATCTGCCCAACTCTTCTGTCTATCCTATGCTGCTTTGAGTCTCTTCTTGATCAGATAGATTTTCTCTCTAGCATCTATTTATTATCAGTAAAATTCTTCCTTATTTACAACTAACGTATTTCATAATATCTTTTGATTTAAAGGACTAATATTTCAAATCAATTCAGACCACCACACTTTTGCTGCACACTCTGATCTCAACTTACCAAATTATCTAAGTCTATCAAAAATAAAAGATATCTTTGTATATTAAATCAATCAGAGATAGATCCAACTTTCAGATTTCATATATAATTTAGGATAAAATTTAAGATTTTCTTGTCATTACTATCTCTTAGGTATAGCACATCAAAATTAAATCTTCATCCACCTTCTATGTTTGAACTTATTACATAAGCTTCACCACTCCTCAAGAATCCAATATGTCTAGAATTAATTTGAGTTAACCTTCGATTTACCTTACAATCATTTAGACAACTTCCAAACCAACTTTTCTTTGCAAAGAAATTAAAATCAGCAAAATTATCACGTCCTTAATGATCATAATCTTAAGCTCTGATGTTATCCATTATACTCCACTCGGTCACATCCTATTGATCATACATAAAATTTTGATATCACTTTATAATCTCAATGATCTTAAATCTAAGCTCTGATATTATTCTATCATATCCTAATTATTTATATTATTTATATCATAATCTCCAAATATTATAACCTAAGCTCTGATACCATAAAATATCACGCCCCAAATCCGGGACATAACACGGCCATGCTACCGAGGGATGGAGCCCACGATAACATGAAGCCAATCCATCATAATCATCTAAAATCTATCAAATAAAAAGATTCAATTCTATTATTCATCAAATAATCAAACCAATATTGGTTCAGAGCATCTAAATCCAAAAGCAAGTACTAACCCGAATCTCAATATTCATAAATAACTACAAATCCATGATTATAAAATAAATTAAACTTCTGCTGTCAAATTTTCAAGCTTGCTATACCGATCTTCAAGCTTGAATTCTTTTTATCGATCCTAACCTTATTTCTCTGTTCAAACAAAAAAAAAATAAAAAGAATATGAGCTACACTAGCCCAGTAAGTAGAACTTGCGCTTTCTTATCAGATCAAACATAAGTTTTTCAGGATAATGCAATATTTAAAAAATAATAAATAATACAAAATAAAGTATTTCATAGAGCATATAACAAAATAACTTATAAACTCATCATGCATGCATAAATCATGTATATTTCACAATCATGAATCGTAAATCATTTTCATCATGTATTCATATCATGTTTCAAAATATTGCTCACAGATATTCGTGCTAAGGTCACTATTATACCCGTGACAGGGCTATGTTTCCTAATCGACAGAGTTCTTAATTCATGTGCCAACTTTATACCCGCTGGCAGGGCCATGTTTCGTGTGGATGCTAGCTCTGGATGTCGACCTTCCCGAAGAGATTCATTCATAGCCATCTGAGAGCCTTTGAAATCATTATATCTTTTTCTTAAAGCATACATATACATAGATGGAAAAATAATGAAATTCATACTTCATAATTATGCTATTTTCATAAGACATATTTATGAAATCAATGCTCATAATAAAATATACTTTTTCATATCACATATGCCGATCCTTATTTTATGAAAAATTATAATTTCATCAATAGCAATTCTTTGCATAAAAATATGATCATTTAAAAATAAATAAGGAGCATAAGATCTACTTACCTCGTTCATCTTAGATTTTCAGACTTCGTTAGAAGAATCAGCTAATCCTATTTAAAATATCAAATCATTATCAAATTCTATTCCATAAATATAACAAGATTAAATCATAAAGAAAGAGGACTGTTGTCCGGATGTGTCGGACCATCCAGATAGCAGGGCAATTCAGGATCTCTGATATGAAGGTCAGATTCAAGTGACTTGATCAAGAAATCGTGAAACACAGATCGAATTAAGATCAAGTTCAATCAATAGGGTTCTTTAATAATGGTTTTGAAAAATAATTGATATGACCAAATGAGGTTGACATTCAGCACGGATATCAAAGCAATTTTGGATCATCTTATTAGAGTCAATATGAGCCTCTAAAAGATGAAGGCATGACTCGATACAGGATTCATAGACCTTCTTAGAGAAAGAAAGTCGGTCATGAGAGAGAAAGTAGAGAGAGAAAGTGGAGAGAGAATCTTCGTATCCTTCAAAAGTGGCAATCATGATTGAGATCATCAGAGATTATATCAGGGTGACTTAATATGGATTAACCATGATCGATGTTACCAATTTCGAATATGGACCAGATCGGGATCCAATCTACTGCACGAATTTTGAAGCAATTTCAGGTTATCATATTTTCATCTCAAGTTTATCCTAGGATCTATGATGCAATCAGAGAGAGAGAATGATCCTAGAGAGATAAAATCCATAAAAAGAGAAAAAGTCTAGAGAGAGAAAATATAGAGAGAAGGTAGAGAGAAGAGAGAGAAAGACTTAAGAGAGAGATGAGAGAAACTTTCTCTCACATGTATTTATTATTATTATTATTATTATTATTATTATTATTTTCTTTTTTTTCTTTTTCTTTTTCCTTTTTCTTTTCTTTTTCTTTTTCCTTTTTCTTTTCTTTTTCTTTTTCCTTTTTCTTTTCATTTTCTTTTTCCTTCTTCCCGTGGCCTTCTTGGGCCGAAACAGGGGAAGACCGTGAGGTCCCCCCCTCGACAGCTCGGGCTCCGATGGGGTGGCGGCTTGGCCGGAGATCCGACGACAGGAGAAGGTGGTGGTGGAGCCAAAGATGGCCGGCGATGAGGTTCAGCCGGTAGAGATCAGAAAGCAAACGAAAAATAAGGGACCCATCCTTTTTCCTCTTGTTTTCTGATCATTGGCCGGTCGCCGGCGGCCAAGGTCTCTCAGGAAAGCAAGATAGGAAGATCATGGAAATGCTACATCGGTGTGGCACCACAAGTGATGGCGCTAGTGGTCGAAAAAGAGGAAGAAAGGCTCGATCGAACAGGGGAAGAACAGGACCACCCCTATTCATAAGTTTTCTGTCGATCCCGACGGCCGGCGAGGGTGTGCAAGGCCATAGGAAGGAGAAGAAGAAAGAGAGGAAGGAGGATCGGGACTTACCTTCAACTTGGGTGAGGTCTCCGGCGAGAAATTGAGGCGAACACAAGAACAGGGTCGGGAGCTTCAATGGAGAATTCTGAGAGAAAGAAGAGGGAGATCTCACGGCTGGTCGTGGCTGGCTTTTGAGGGGGAGAAGAAGGATTTATAGGGTTCTTCCCAGGGGTTTTTGATGGCCCTGGGAGTTCTTCTCCTGGTCGGACATAGGGAAGAAGAAGACTCCCGTTGGAAGTCTTCGTCCTCTATTTTTTTTTCTTTTTTTTTTGTGTTAAGCTTTGTGGGCTGGTTTTGGGCCCAATTGGGCCGGGTTATCACACATCTGCAATTCTTTATCCATTGTCATCCCGAGCTTTTGAAGTTCTTCGATGTCCTTGATCATTGTCTAACAATGATCATTAACGGACTGTCCATCATACATCTTCACTCTGAAAAATCTCCATGAGACTTCAAAGTGAACCATGCAACTCTATTCATTGTACAACTCTTGCAGGTGAGTCAGCATGTCCCTGACAGTCCTAATATCTTTATGCTGGCGCTGAAGATCATTGGACATGAATGCAAAAATGTAGCACCTAATCCTATTGTCTTTGTCCATCCATTTTTCAAGTGTGGCTTATTGATCAGGAGATAGACGAGTCGGTAATATAGGCATATCCTAGTCAAAAATATGTGTCAATTTCTTAGAACTAAGAATGATTCTCAAATTTTTGAGCCAATCTTTATAATTTATCTCAGTCAGTCTATTGGAGTCAAGGATATGGGCAAGAAGGTTAGAACTTAACATGATTATCTGCAGAGAGAATAATTTTTAATTAAATATTTATACTTGGTTAATATTTGTTCTAGAGATTTTAAAAACAAATAAGGCTCCCACTATTTTTTCGAGTCTTCCATACTCTTGAATGGAGAAACGAAAATCTATACGCGATCGGTTTCAAGAGGATACTGCAGTCTTACTGATCTATACACATATCATCTAACAATTATTGATGAGCATAGACTAATGAGTGGACAATATCTTATCCATTGCTTCATTAAGCAAGATGCAGCGAGTTTGATCTCTAAGTTCTGTGGCCTCACCTAATAATTATTGATATATTTCTTAATTAACTTAGACCCACCATTCACCAGTGGGTACAAAGCCATCATTGGATCCCTCACCTAATAATTATTGGGTCCAACCCCATCTCTATCTTAAGGTATTTAATACCGATAGAGTAGTTGTATCTTTTCGATGCAATCGAACAACTGTAACCAGTCAAGAACGATCAATACTAGAAAGGCACCCGCATCTCTACAATGATGGAAGACTGCTAGACTTAATATCTAATGAGAAGATTTAGGTTCATATCTCATTTAAATTAGCATATCTGATGTCTAACTAATCAGATCAGATCAACACAATCTCATGTCTGACTAATCTAGTCGACATGGATGAATATGAATGAGCAAGCAACCTTATTTAATCTTTAATCGATCAAATTGATCAGATAAGTGAGATCGATGCAAAGGTATGCTGATGCTTACCTTAGACACCATCAAAATGACCAGATAAGCATGCTTCCAAATAAAAATCACCGATCGAGCTACCAACTTACCTTAGATATCAATTGGTGAATTAGAATCAAACAAATCAGCTTAGTGACTCGGGCTTGAACCACTAAGCCAAATTCGATCTTAAGTCAATCAATTCATATCAAAATATGAATCGATACAATCAAATATAACTAAACTCAATTTTGAATTTTTTTGACTTAATCCTAATCAATCATTGATTAGGTTCGATCAACTACTCAAAATCGACTAGAGGTTCTAACCTGATCTAATCAATGATCCTAATTGTAGTCTAATCACAAGATCCAATTGTTCAACCCATACCCTCATGCAAAAATATAAAATTCAGATTATAAAATGATTCTTAGATTATGTTTTATTGCATGAATTAGTGGTCTATGATCTCGAAATATTTTCTGATCTAAATCTAAAGTTATATATCTCATATATGTTGTTTTAGATCTAAAATTATAAAACATATATCACATATATAATTTTTAAATCTAAAATTAATATTACACATATCTGATATATGCATAATCAGATCTAAAATTATGATTAAAATATTTTGAAAATATTTTTCAAAAATTTATTCACATCGTACTAAGATAACTTTTTCAATATAAAATATTAACCCTATATCAAGACAGCCTTATATCAGTTTGATGCAAAATTTTAATCACTTTTAATTTCAGATCTAACATCAATGAAGACATATCATATATGTCTAATTTTAGATCTAAAAGATTGATTCATATGGTTCAAAAATTATTTTCAAAATCGATCAATCTTGTGCTAGGACAATCTTTTCAATATAGGGGATTAACCCTATATCAGGATAATCTTATTTCAGCACAAGATCAATTTTAGTTAACTCAAACTTTTAGATCTAAATTAGAAATCAAATTATGCATGTCAAGAAAAAAAAAATCGTGGCTCTGATACCACTGTTAGAAATCGGGATAGTTTCATGCACGTATTTCAAAAACTTTTAAACATAGCAAAAGAGATCTAAGTTAAATCCTTTTAACCCAGCATGCATCAGATCAAATCTGTAAACTACCCATGCTCAGATCTATGACAAACATAATCTCAAATCTAGAACAAGTATTTGAGATCAGATCTAAATACCTTAGTACTGGTCGAACTTCACCGTAGCTGATAATCGTGGATTTAAAAGTTCTTCGAGCCGTACATGCATCCGGTCTCTATAGATGTCCACACGAAGCTCTGATCTGATTAGAGGTACGACGATCTTCTCGGGATGCTAGTTTTCTTACAGAAATCTTCTCTTGATGGCTGATCTAACTTCTTCGGATCTCACAGACTCTATAGAGACAAAGAAGAACTGAAGGAAGAAGAGTAGAGAGGAGGCTCGGCATATGAGAGAATTGTTCTCTTCTTTTTAGATCGTTCAACTTTTGGACCTTTGATAGGGAGGAAAGATGGCATTAACCAGAGGGGGCGTCCAATGTTTTTGATGCCAAAAATAAGGAGTGGCATAAGAAAGAAATTAGATCTGATTTTTTCTTACACCAATTTCTTTCTCAACGTTCAAAGAATAAGTTGGCGCCACCTTTCTTTCCAATTATCCCTTGATTTAATTGTTTCCTTCTTATCCATATCTTAATTAGAATCAAATTCAAATTAGTCATGGGATAAAAATATGAGCCATCACATGTCGCCTTCCCTTTCTTGTGCCCTTGCTTTCATGCAAAAAATACCTCATGCTAACTTCTTTAGCGTGTGGATTTTAGAGCATGCGCAAGGGAGAGAATCCCAGTGAATTGGGACTTTAGTTGTTTCAATTTAGTCTCAATCCAAATCTGATTTGGTTGGACCCAAGGAGAGGAGAGAACTTAATCCAATTAGGAACCAAATCTTCTTAATGAAATTCTAATCTAATTAGAAATTAACTGAACCCAAGTCCTGATGAAATCAGAAAATAGTCTCCCTAGCAATTGAGTTATCTCATAACTCAATCAGACTTGATCCAATCAAATCCAATCCAAGTCAAACTGAATCCAATTCAATTAGACTTGATCCAAATCTCATTGCTCATTCAAATTAAGCCAATTAACAATCTAATTGCGAATTAATCCTCCTATAGTTCACTAAAATTTTGTGAATTACTTAATTACAACTTTTGCTTAGGATTAATCATCAATCATATTGACGATTTTATTCTTCAATGATTCATAATTGTTGATCAACTATTTGATTAAATAAAAACTTTTATGTGTCATCCCATTGATTCCACTCTATCTGATACTGAGATATATTGTGATCTCCAATACAATATCATCGAAACTTCTTTCGATGGGTTGGAACAATTTCAACTCTATCCTTCGAGAGTCATCGATCATCAAAATGACACTCGAGGAGTCTCACAATCCATCAGTGACATCTAGCAGTATATAATGATAATCCAACAGAATGAAAGTATTGAACCTCTAGATGCAGTTACCGTGTGATGTAGTCCTTCTATCATGAGTTTCGACTTGACAGAGGTCACGGAGAACTTGTCAAACTTCAATGTCAATCATATGTCAAATTGGCTCGACTCAAGTTCACTTGTGAATCTCATGAAAACTCTTTTTCAGTATTCACACTCACTTTGACCAAAAACTTCCTGAACTCAGTCTCGCGAATCGCATAAGACTTCTCCTTTTCTATCAAGATCGATAGATTCTATTTAGATGTATCCTACTCCTAACAGTGAACCTAAACCATTGAAGCCAATATATATCGCAAGGACTCAAATGGCTCGGAGTCCAAATTTAGGTGCAGTCAAACTCAGCAGCCTCACTGCGAATAGCCAATATAACGTAGGTCAAAGGACCACTCATACTATTATAGCATCGAGAAGATCATTAACGAATAAATAGACATCCAAGTGGTTTCTCATGATAGTCACATTCAGTGCAAGTTGTTCTCTAACAACCACCTACACTCTCATCCCAGTATCCCCACACTGCAAACTCGAGACTCATCTATCTAGAAGGGAGGTATCCGTACACCGATCTAACTGGATCGATCACTGTCCTCTATGATGATCCTCCGATTAGGAGTATTTAGAAATCAATTACTAATAATGTATGTCTCAAATTCTCAATACTTTAAGAATATACAAAATTATCTATTAATTTTTAGGATAAATTATGGACACATAAAATATGATTGAAAATGAAAAGTATTTGTTATTAATAATAAATATTTTACAAGTATAAACTTATCCTTTAAAATTATAAAATATATCAATCAATAATGGACTTTTAGAGCATACATCTAACAAAAGCAACCATAACTGAAACCAATATCATTTACCTTACACGTCTCACAAAAGAAATAGCATATCCATCAGCTTGATTAATGGCAGCAAAAGGTGGATCCAAAACATTCCCCTGAGGCCAAATAAAATCTCCTTGCAAAGCACGATTTGCTAAATAATCTCCAAGATATGTCTGAGAGATATAACACATCGATCGTGATGCCGTCCAAGACAGTAGATCATTCAAAATGGGACTGTGTTTGAGTTTATTTGAAGATGAATTAGTAAGCTAAGAAACCACAATAAAAGAATCACCTTCAAGCTGCAAATGCTTTGCACCTAATTCCAGTGCAGCAGCCCGTAACCCCAAGCAAGCAGCAGTAAGTTCAACTCCATGCACTAACGAAAGCAACAACGTTTTCCCACCAAGTCGTTATCAATAGGCCGAATCAGTTCTAACAACAACACCAGTTGTTGCTTGGTTCGTACTTCGAAAATATTAGAAATCAGTTCATGCTAAATGCCACTACCTCGATGGCACAATAGAGCATTAAAAAAAAATTAAGAAGGTGTTTGGTTGGAGAGAGTGGGGGTTAGAATCAGAATGAAAATATATGATTCTCATTCCAACCATTTGGTTGGAAGAAGTTCCATTCCGATTTTAATTTCAGAATGAAATAAGAATGGTTTAATCTACATAGAATTCAATCCCTACGATATTCTCTATGGATTCAGATTTTCATTCCAATTTCGATTTTGATTCTAATTACAGTTACGAACCAAGTGTATTAAGAAATTTGACTATTCTAATTTCGATTCTAAGTCATTTCGATTATCATTTCGATTTCGATTCTGATCACAAATCAAGCATTTTCTAATATTATTGATTTTCACTATCGTCCATTAACAATAAGAGAGCTCTTCAAATTTGCTGCCAAGGGGACTATCGAATCTGTTGAAACAAAAACTCATTGCGGGTTGTCCAAATCAGCCAGCAATATATGCAGTAACAGAACTATAACTTTCCTCTACCATGGCATAAGCTGGATAGTTTACTGGTGCCGACAAAGATTGAGGGTAAAAGTTTATGCTTGCACATTCTTCTTAAAACTTGTCAATAATCCAATGTGTATGAGCAATTAATGGCAGCATAGCCATAGTCCTCCTCAATCATCTGATAAACATCACACCTCATGCATTGTTAGGGATTATGCCACTTCTGGCAAGCATCTTTTCATGAGTCAATCTAATATACCATAGCGGCCGCCACCAAAACAGTTTAACCCTAAGTTTAGCTTCCGATTCAAAATTTGTCCCAACACTTGAAGGTTGTGATGGTTCACAAAACAGGTATTTATCTAACTAGGATAAATACAAATACTACAAGATGAATATCTAGTCTGTGGCGATAAATAAAAATACTATAGAAATAAATAAAAACTCAACCCCACGTTTATGATCAGATCGGGGCTCACTTATGATAAAAAGCAAGGATGGAGGATAAATATAAAATTTGAATGCAATAAATACAAATTGTGTAAAATAAATATAGATCTTAAAGGATTAAATACAAATGGGACGTAGATAAATAAAAACTTACAAGATGGGTTGCACTCTCCTCCAAAAATAAATAGAAATGCTTGAAAAATAAACACTAACACATCATCAATAAACATAAATACATTAGGATATACATCTAATCTATAGCATTAAACAAAAACACCATGGATAAACATTTTATTATGAAGTGTCTTTTAAAACGTGCTGCTGCTATACCAGTAATTAATTTTTGTTGAATTGTGACACTACTGTTATGGAGGGAAAGGGGGAGAGTGTACGAGCAACTCATTAATGCTTCCTGTTTTTTCTTAATGGCCAATTAACCAAAGCCTTTGTTACTTTGCAATTAGTGTAGGATTGAATGGCTCCAAAAGCATAGCCAGATTTTATCCTACACTAATTACTGGATAAAAACATTTTATCCTAATAGCCAGATTTCTTCCTTTCCATGATTCTGCTGAGAAATTATATTAGGATGATGTCCAGAAATTATTACATGGATAAGATCTAATGGATCAATTCAAATCTTGAAGTATATGTATGGTGGATAATAGACACCACTAATTTGATCTTGAATTATTAAATAAAAAAAAAATAATGTAGTGAATGACTATTGGACTGATCCACCAGGATCTATCTAATAATTAGATCAACCAAATAGGCCTGACATATCACATAGAGTCAGGCGCCAAGGGACCTTCCAAGTTTCCCCCACTTTTTTTGTCCACTTGTTTCAAACTTTTAATCCATCAAAGATAAATTCTGAAAGAATAGAACAAATAAAGACAAAGGAGGGACAATAAGGGAAGCCTGATATTGTACACAAAAAAAATAATAATACAGTTTTAAACACCGAAAGTAAAAAATAAAAAATTTAAAAATATTTGATTGAAGAAGTGAAAGTCTGAAATCAGAATGAGAATAGATGATTCTCGTTCCAACCACTTGGATAAAAAAAATTTTATTGCGATTTCGATTCCGAAATAAAATGAGAATGGCGTAATCTACATAAAACTCAATCCTTACTTTTCTCTGTAGATTCAAATTTTCGTTCTAATTTCAATTTCGATTCTGATTACGGCTACGAACCAAGCGCTTCGGAGGATTTGGTCATTTCAATTCTAATTCCAAGCCATTCCGATTTTGATTTCGATTTTGAACCAAGCACCCCCTTAGTGATAGTAAAGGCAAAAGTGAAAAAGGTTAAGCTTCCCTCTTTGATGATAACTTAAGTCTTGTGATGTATATTTATTTATGTATCACCTTGACTAATTAAACTGGGAGCTCCATTCTCTCTCCATCCAATCCTTATCGCCACCTTGGAGACATGGGGCACTACTGACATGGTGAACATGGTATAAGATAAAATCTATCCCATACATTAAAGAAAGGTGCTGAGGTTTTCTAAGCCACCATATGTCTCATAGCAGATATGCCACATCATGGCTTCAAACTGATCGTGTTCGGAGCTCTTCCAGCTATCACGTGTCATGTTTCGAATATGCCACATCAAAATACCTGCCTATGTCATCGTTCCTATCCACATCATCACTTCCACATCATCGGTTCTACATCATCCACTATTGCTCCCACATCAATGCCATATCATTGCAACATCCAGCGTTAGCATCCAACTCATGTCAATGTTAACTACCCATGGCTCCATATGTCATTCATCCATTATATCATTTTTTTTTTTATGAAAAAAAAAAACACAGGATCCACATGGGGGAGACATAGGTGTGCCTTACCTTATTAAGGCAACATTAAAACAAAGAGTGAGTATGCCCTATCTTTATTAAGATGGCATTAAAAGGAGAGAGAGGTTCCACGCTGTCAAAGAATATCCTTACCATTTTAAAAAAATACCACTGTGCTACATGTTAGAATCTCTGGTTGCCAACAATAGTAGAAGAAAAAAAGAGAAAAGATCGATTGGTCCACCTACAACTTTGTGCTATTGTAGTCCAGTGATGCTCCTTACCTTATTAGCGTAGCATTAAAAAACAGAGTGAGCAAGCCCTTATCTTATTGAGGTGGCATTAAAAGGAGGGAGAGATGCCTTATGCTATCAGAAGACATCCTTATCATTCGAAAAAAAACCACCATGGTATGTGCTAAAATCCTTGGCAACAGTAAGAGGAAAAGAAGGGAGAAGATTGATTACTCCACCATATAGTTCTATGCTATTTCAATTAGATGACCAATAGCTCTATGCCATTTTAGTCTAATGATCGATCGTCTCCACAGTCATCTTAGGCTAATCAGTCTAATTGGCTCACCATGGCAAAGGATGGGGCAAAGAGGCTTCAAGACTTCCCCTCCTTTGCATTGCATTCTCATTTGTAAGAGGGTAGTGAAAGCACCATAGTGGTTCCTGGATGGTAGGTCTAAGATTCCCATTCCTTCTCACCTTCCATTTTTAGCATCTCATTAGTTAACTAGAGGCTTGCTATCCGGGATATGGCAACCTTCCATACGCCATACCACATTATGTGAGAAAGAGAGAGGGAAGGGATGATAAGGTCGAGAAATAAAAAGAGTGAGGGTTGCTACAATAAGATAGTAGCAATCATCCTCACTTGATCTTGTAGCATCTCATCAATCAATTGAAGGTTGCTGTCAGGGATGTGTTAACCTTCCACATTCCATCCCACATCATATGAGAAAGGGAGAGAAAAGGGATGCACAAGATTGAGCAAGAAAGTAAGGGATTGTTGCAATAGGGTAATAGTGGCCTTCGTCGCTTCACTAGTGATAGTGATGGCAGGGTAGTTGCAAGAGATCGTAGCCTTCCTCACCTCAACAATTAGAGAAAGAGGCAAAGGGATATAAACCTTAGTGATGGTTGGAAAAGGGTTCGGGATAAGAAAAGGATCGACATCAATTTTTTTTTGGGGGTTAACAGGTTACAGTTTTTTGGATTAATGGGGAAAGGACATGATTCAAAGCAAAATTGATCATCAAAGAAGGGGGTGGCCATGGTGACAGAACAACCAAAGCCCCAAAAGGGTACAATATTACAGCAAATCATGAGAGATAGGGTTCAAAGAGGATCAAATCCAAGAGAAGAAGAGAGAAGAGCTAGAGATGTGGAAGATAGAAAAGGAGAGTCATGGACCTGATAAGGGCCATGAAAGTATCGGAGGAGAAGCCATGCAGAGAATAAAGAAGATCCAGGTAGGAGTTTGCCTAGAGGAGAGGCTATAGACTCCAAAAAAGACTATGGATGTCATGTCCCGCACCTAGCACTTGGATCGGCTATGTGACACGGCCACACGAATCCTAGAGCAATACCCTAGAGATCATGCAAGGTCTAAAATAAATATAATTTTAAATATTTTTAAAATAATCAAAATAAATATCAATCATATCAATAGAGTCGATCCATCAAAATAAATAGCCAACTTGTTTAATTACAAATATTCAAATATCCAATGGTATCAGAAAATTTAACTAATTAAGCACTAAGAGTTTCGATGCTCAACTTCTCGCCCAACCCATCTGAACTAAGTTTTTGAAGTCTCTAAAAAAAATAACATAGGGATAGAGCAGCTCAGTATGAATCACCATACATCTACATCAAAATAATAGATATATTGAAAATATATCGATAAGCATATCAAATGAAATCATGAAAACTCATAATATGTATCTAAAATAACTCAAATACTGGCATAAACATGCAATGAATACATAATCAGAAAATAGATCATCATATGCCATTAGGTAAGCCTTTTATTCAACATAAGTCTATCTAATCTTAACATTTGTTTCCTCTTTTCCATAATTTCAATTTGATAACCTTTAACTTTCTGACTTTCGACTAATCAAGACCATGTGACGATCTTTATTAGATCGAATTTCTATGATCTTTTTCGGATCAAATTTTTATGATCTTTCTTGGATCAAATTCTTATGATCTTTCTCAAATCAAATATCCATGATCTTTCTCAGATCAAATATCCATGATCTTTCTCAGATCAAATATTCATGATCTTTCTCGGATCAAATTCTTTATGATCTTTTTCAAATCACATTCCTATGCATAAGCCCGTGGGGCTGTCCCAGACATAACCTCCTGACCAACTATTCCACATGACAATGCTAGTCCAAACTACTTCATATTCATTTGATTTATCTATGATTTATTCCTGTCAGTCGATTCTAAATTTATCTATAATCCCCTTTGAAATTTCAAAACATTTTGAGTTGCATGCCATGTAACATATTTTCAACAAAAATATTTACATACAATTATCATATGTAAAATCATATTACAATTCACATAAACCATATTATCTTAAGTTAACCAAGCTTCACAATGCCAATGTAACAGTACAGGTAAATAAATATTATATTGGTGATCATATGCGAAAAATTTTATCTTAATCAGCGATTAACTGGACTCACTAAATTATGATCTAGGTGTCAAGACCCTACTCGATGTCTGCCTATCTGATGGATTACTCTCCTTACTGCGATGGCCAAAGAAGGGTTTCCAGTGACCCTTTTTCCTCAACGACAACTCACAAAAAGCCTCAAGAGATCCCAGATGATTCACAGTGATCTCTCCAATAATTCAAGATGGAGATCTAAGGGAGGGGGAGGAGAGTTCTTAAAGAGGAGATTTCTAACCCTAATCGGACTCTCCCAATCCTGATTTTGACAGAATCGGGGTAGAAGAAGACTTCGGTTAGGAGTCTTTTCCGTCATCTCCTTCCATGTGCCTCGCACATGATTTGGTGGCAATTTTGGGCTCTTTAAATCCAGATCGAGTCCAAAAGCCCATACCAATTTTGGCTTGCTGGGTTATTACAATGGAAGCATCTAAAGGATAGAATCTCTCACTATGATCCCAAAGATAAACAAAGCACGACTTGAAATGATGATGGCTCACTAGAGAAAAGGGCTAGGAGGGCATTGGAAGCAATAGAAGAGTATTGTCCAGCTTCAGATCCAGAGAGGAATGAAGGAGAGAATAGTTGATGGTATAGATGGATGCTGGATTAAGGTTAGTCTTTATTTGGGGGGATCACGATAAAGTGACCCAATCCTAATCGGAATGCATCATCAGATAAAGGAGTAGCCCCGGCAATGGAAGGATCAAAGCCTTGGAAGGGCATGGCAACACTCTGGATCGAGAGAAAAGTAGAGGGAATTGGTGGGGTTTAGGGTTTTTTCCCAAAGAGAGGGAATGGGACTGCCGACCTTTTCAGGATTAAAGTGGTAGACATTGGCTGAAAGCCCTAATCGTGACATATGGCAACTAGTGACCATCCTAATTTTTAAAGATCTCCTGTGCGAATGCCCAAACAACTCATGTGATTGTGTTTTGCATAGTCATCTATACATTTTTTCATCCAGTCCTTTGCATGCAACTATTGCATGGGCATGCCCACATGCATGGTTGGTGTGCAGATACTTTGTGTGGACGTTGCATGCTTCTTTTTTTTGATTTTCAGCATCCACATATAAGTAACGCATGTAGATGCCTACACATTAAGGTGCACCTTTTATGTGCGAGAATCTGCACATATGAAACTGAAAAAGATAGAAAATTTTCTCCATATTTTTAAGAAAGCCTTTAATTTGAGAAAGAAATAATTTTTTTTATGGTAGATAGAAAGGAAAAATGTTTTATCAAATAAAAATATTTTTATCCTTTTGAAATAAATTATTATTTATTTTTTATTTTAATTATGTCATTAAATAGCTAATCTAATTAACTAAAATGCTATTCATATCTATTATTCTTTTTTTTTTTTGACATTTGCATTTTGCAAAAAATATTGGTTATGGACAAAGATGTAAAAAAAATCCATATTTTTTCAAGTATCATTATACTAACATTATTATCTAGCATTGTTTAATCTCATTTTGAGATTAAATTATACAAATCTATTATACTAGCTTTATTCCAATATTTATTTTTTTGATTTGATTAGAATCAATGATTTTAATTATAATTTTAAAAAATATAATTCTACATTTTCTAAGAGAATATTGTGGTAAATGCTCTACCCATCTACTTGTTTTGTTAAAGGTATAAATTTATATACATATTTATAAAGTGATCCGCTCTTTAGTTTTATCTTCTATACAAGCTTTATTAATGCTGTGATATAGGAGGAAGGACATCATTAATCTCATATTGATTATAAGTTAAGAAAGACTCTGATTTATATAGGAAAGAATCATTCATCCCATATGAGGTGCTTTTTGGATCGAAATTCAGAAGGACAAAACCATGAGGCCCATGGGCTAGAATGTGCAATACCTCATGTGTTGAGCCATGAGCCCTTGACCATCATAGTGGCGTGCCAAGTAAGAACTACTTCTTGACTATGGGGCTCCTCTTATCTATACACACTCTCTCTTTACTGGAGTACTGTGGTAAAAATAAGAAAGACATCTTCCATCTATATATAGACTCTCTTTTAACTGGAAGACTATGTTGGATGCAGGAGAAAAGATATCATTAGTCCCCTATTGGTTGTAAATTAAGGATAACTCTAACTTTTACAAGAATGGGCCACCCATTCTATGTGAGTCATCTTTTAAATCGGAATCTAGAAAAGTAAAACCGTGAGGCCCATAGACAAAAGCGGACAATCCTCACGTACTGAGCCATAAACCCTTGGCCATAATAATTAATAATTAATTCTTTTTTTAGGGTATTAATATTTCAATAGTAATATGTTAATTCTTTTAACTTAAATATCTCTTATATCCAATTAGATTTGATTATTAACTGACACATTTCCTTCTCTTTTTTGGTACAAGTGAAGGAACTACATGCGATGAAGAGTAACAATCATGTAAGTTGGATGATATATCAAAAATTCTTATTTTATTTCAGTCAAATTTACCGTACAACATGGGTCACATGCTAGTTTCTCAAAGAAAAGAGGGTATAGAATGAGCATGGCACATGCACGGTGAAGCTGAGGCATGCCAAGAGGAGTCAAGCTAACACATGGCGTAGACATATGGCGTTTTCTAGGGTAGCTGAACTATTGTTCAATGTATAGGTGAAGGAATAGATATCGAGGGAGTCAATCTAACACATGTTTTGTACTGCAACCATATAACAACAGGACCAACATTCTCCACCACAAAACCAACTGAGAATACCATTTGAGCTCCTTTATTTTATGAGCTCTATTTTGTATACTATTTTTTCACATCAAGATACACTCTTGGTTGTATTTTGTTTAAAAGAATATATATTTTTGATTAAATTAAATTGGGTAGATTAGCCATAAGATACATACACATGGGCTTCATTTCTCTAGGTAATCTTAGAAATATATCGAAGAAATGCATACATATAAAAAATGATGAATATTATGTGCATGGTCATGCGCAGAAAATTAATGCATGACTAGTCATATATTGTACGCTCATATGTAGAATTATCATTGATTGGCATAAAGTATTATGCATACGAACCTCAATACACCAATGATTTATTGGATAGGGAATTGCGCATGGCACGCTCATGCTCTGTTGTATGTCCAATATTTATGCAAATAAGAAAAAAGATAATATCATTAGATCATAGTTTTATTTTTTATGTCTAACATTTAATGTTTTTGTTAATGAATCTATTATATTTCAATCTCTTTGTCAAGGAAGAGCAGTGCTTGTAGTGTAACACATAAGACAAACCATACACCCAAAGTTCCTTCCCATATTTGGCTTTTGGCTGTATGTGACCTAAGTTTTTTCTGGGTAACATGTGAGTTAGGATTTCATTTCACAGCATCCTTCAACAATGGTTTTAAACTCAACCATAACATTTTGCAGAGTGCTATACAACAGTTAATATTGATTATGATATGCTCACAAAAACTTTAAAAAAATTAAAATCTTCCTTTTTTTTTTTTTTTTTTTTACTGCTTACATCATGTCGAAATATAAGAGCAGATTAATATCAACTTAGAAATGACTAGAAAAAGAGTACAGAATCTTTATGATATGCATGGTACATCACACAATGCAATGCATCACACGTACCATCCATCATATGATGGATGGCTACACATGGCCTTGCGGACGTGCATCACATTGCTTGGATCCATGCGTGGCCATCCATCATGTAATGAATGATGTGTGTGATGCACCATGGTGCACCACATAGGATCCATGCTCCTAGAAAAATGCCAAGATGGTGCCATCATCCAAATTAGCTATCCAATTGGCTGGTTAATTCCCTTTACTATTGATATCACTTGAATTCCAAAAATCGTGGGTTTGAGAGATGGCTTTATTGGTGGGAGAAACCCATTAGTTAACATGTTATGATATGTTTGGCCTTATTGTTAACAATTAGAAATATTATAACCTTTGATAGCATTATGGTTGGCGATCGGCATGGATTCTTTTATACAGGCAACAGGTTCGAAATTCTGGATCCATCTATTTTCTATTATGTGGATCACGGTTTTCTGCCCATCTGTTTCCAGTCCGTTACGTGGGTAGATAACTCGCAATAGAGACCGGGTAAAAATTAATTTTCCCATTAGCCTCTTCTTTCCTTCTTGGCAGGATACTGAAATCCTAACCGAAATTTCAATCACTTGGCTATCTCAAATCCTCGCTTTCTCCCAAAGTTCGCAGCTTTCTAACCTAATTCCTCTCATATATTCTTTGTGCCAGCAAAACTTGCTAGCTTAAAGAACCGGTGAAACGACCACTCCCTCCAATCTAATTCATGCCAAGTGATTCTCTCTATTGATGCTCCTACGACCAATTCTTCAATCAATTCAAATCTTAGATTGCTTGTGGTGTAAATTTTGGTTTGCTTCTCATCTTGGTGCCCTATTCGGATGTTTTAGAGCGTGGAAGCTGATGATAGTAGTGGATTCTACTAATTGATGTCAACCATCCATATGTGAAATCTATTCGTTGAGAAATTTTTTTTTTTAGATTTTGCTTGGAGGTATAAAGATTCGTAGGTGTATGAAGGACATGAACATAAACCATCTACTTGATGGTGCATTACTGTATCAAGTAAACTTGAATTTGTCACTTGTTAGATATTAGTTGTGAGGGTGTTACTAACTAATCTTTTGTGCTTGTTAAATCACGTAATAATCTTTTATTGAGTTCCTTTTATATTGCTACATGAACGAATTGAATTTATGAAAATTCTATTGTCTAAAATGTTAAATTCATATATCCCCAAAAATTTTAAGGATATACTAACATACAGCATCGCAAAATTGAGCGCATTTCATGTATATATATATATATATATATATATATATATATATATATATATATATATATATATATATATATATATATATATATATATATATATATATATATATATGAAATGCTCATTAGTATATACCGCTTAAAAGAATATTATTGACCGTTTTTCTCGTGACATCAACCAGTGGATCATTCTGTACCGAGAAAAAAAAAAACCAATGGATCATTCCTCTCACAGAGCTCAAAGTAATTAATCCAAACTCTCTCTTTCATTCATTTGTATAGATCTGCTGGTACACAATTCCAATTGTGCATATATGAATCATTCTTTCATGGGGATTGCAATGGATCGAGTATGGTTCCAGTTGACCAATATCCATACACATCCCACAATTAAAAATCACATAATATAATATCTACCTCAAACCTATCTTGAGTTAGATCAAGTCGAATCAGATTTGACCGGATAGATAGAAAGAACAAATCGGCTAAGAAACTCATCATTATAAAATAATTAAAATTTTAAAAAGATTATTTAAACTAAAACTATATCAAATCAGAGAGATAGTACATATATTATTATCTATATTCAATCTGAATCTATTTTGAATCTTCTTTCTAAAACTTATATTTGCTCTAAGTTTTAATTGTGTCGGAAAACACCTATCCAATTCAGATCGGATATGTGATGAATCGACCAAGATTACTATCTCTAAGAAATAACCTGAATCCAATTACAAAAGATACAACCCTCTCTCTCCCCAAGAGTGCTAAGTATGGTTTTCCATGAGAGACAGATACTAAGATGTTCCTCTGTTGACTCAAAAAATAATTTTAATGATTATAAAATATTGAAGTATAAAAATTGATCTAATATTTTTGAAGTTTGCCTTGAAAAATGTGTTTGTAAGAAAACAATACTTTTAATGAGCTTTCAAATCACTTGTGAAGCATTTAAATCAGAAAAAAATTAAGTTTGGAGATGTATTAATTGAGAAAAGCTTGGTTGAGAAAAAAAGTTGACTCATCATCTCAAGGAGTCAACTATAGTATATTCTAGCACCGGCACACAGCTTTGGTATATTTGCGAGTCAACTTATAGGTGGCATGAATTGACCTTCTTAGTAAAATGAAGGATTTATTTTCTAGCATATCTACTCGAGTCGACTCTTAGTCAAAACGAGTTAACTTATAGACAGATACGAGTCGACTCCTCAGCTGGCGAGTCAACTCTCTCAAAAAATATAGAAAGTCGAATTTGAGGATCTGAGGCTAAGTTGACTCATATGAATTGACTCATGGACCTTCATGAGTTGACTACTCAGTCCATGAGTTGACTCCTAAACTTCTAACAGTTCAAATGGCTAGTTTTGTAGGAGGACCAATTTCATTCAGATTTTTTTCCAACTACTATATTTCCTCTCCAATGGTCAAAATTGGCTGGAATTGAATTCAAATTATATAAAACTTAATGGAAATTGAATAAGAAGATAAGAAAAACCAAATGAGCACAAAAGAATATAACTTTAAAAGAAAAAGAGCCCATTTTCAGCATTCACCACATTCAAGAATGTTCAACCATCTTCCATTCAATTCCTCTTGATTCTTCTGAGAGCATTCAAGGAGAAAAGAGTGAGCATCAAGTGCAAGCATTCAAACATTCTCCAAGCAAGCTTCATTGACAACAATCCATTCATTTGAGGGGCTTTTTATTTGTTGTAAAATTTTTTTGCTCTGAATTTTTTGTAACAAGTTTCAGAGGATCTGAAATTTGGAGAAAAGTTTAATTCAAACCTTAGAATTGAATTGGGAGCCTTGGGTTAAAGCTTATAAAGATTTTGATTGATTGACCTAGTTTAAAACCAATTGGATTGTTTGTGAGCTCAGAAAACAAACTTGCTGTATTCTTGAGAATATAGCGGAATTTCTAAATAAGAGCTTAGAGAGTAGACGTAAGTGCTTGGAGTGTATCGAACTATTATAAAAACTTAGAAGGTGCTTGGTTGGGAGGATTGAGGGTCTGAAATTGAAATTGAAATGGGTGACTCTCATTTCAACCATTTGATTGGAAGGAGTCCCATTTCGATTTCGAAGTGGAATAGAAATGACTCAATCTATATAAAACTCAATCCCTACTCTCCTCTATGGATTCAAATTTTCATTCCAATTTTGATTTCGATTTTGATTTCAATCACGAACCAAATGCTTCGGAAGATTTCAAACAATTCCGATTCTGATTCCAAACCATTCCGATTCTCATTTTCATTTTGATTTCGGTTGTAAACCAAACACTCCCTTATTGTGTTTGTGTGTGTGGCTGCTTTTTCTCTACTTGCATCTCATTTCATTTCTTATACATTGCACTTCACTAAATTAGCTTTACAAAGTAACATATTTTTATTTAATTTTTAAAAAATCAATTTACCACGCGCATCCTCTTAGGTTGCCTAGCTTGGCAACATTCTCGCTCGTGAACCCCCTCTTGATTGGACCCTGCTTTTCCTTAATGGGATACCAGCACCCTATAGCTAACAAGCCTTTGTAGGTCGCATTGCCCAATCCCCATGTGTCCCCACCACTTTCCTCTCTTAGCATCCACCTTTGTTCCTTCTTTGCTTTGTCCTGTGCGTCGAATTCCCAAAAAGCAACCACCCAACCATTTTCCTCCAACGAGTACCCCTAGCAAGGAAGCAGCAATAGCAAAGCATAAAAAAAGAAAGCAGCATAGTAGTGACATTTTCATTTCGTTCTCTTGATGCCTGCCTTAGCATGTAATGGAGTGCCCATGAGAGGGACTCGGTTTGCATCTTCTGTGCGAAAGAATGATTGATCTTCTTTCACGATATAAATCATTAAATCGTATTTTGTGCATATTTCAAAGCATGATATGAGTTTCGTGACCTATGACATAGATGGATGGAGTAGATTCGTCATGCCTTGAAAGAGGTAGAAGGCAAGATCTAATGGTTGAGGTCATGAAAGAACCAATCATTTTTTCATGCAGAAGGCACAACTCGAACCCCATGAGGGGAACAAAGAGGAGAAAGAAGGTGGGAAGGCCCCCGTGGCCCGAAGTTTTGGGGGTCGAACTCGGCCTTGAGCCTACGGAATCGGTCCCATTTGCTCCCAAGGTGCCAAGCCCGTTCGACACGAGTCCAGCGGTGCGGCAGGTACCGCTTCACCCCGGTGCCCGCCACGCCGCAGAATGTTGGAATCTCTATGTTGGCTCTTTCGGGGTGAAGGATGCGAAGACCCCGTGTGAGGAGCAAACTTTCACTAGCTAGAAAAAATCATTGCACCACTGGAACAAATGGAAAGCGTAGCTTGAGCCACCTACTAGGCTTGAATATAATAATCGGATCACTTTGCAGAAAGGTAGCAAAAAGTATTCCATAATGTCCAGAAACCCATCTGTCAGCCGCCTTATCATCCATGGGAATCACCGAGTTAAGTACAGTTTGACCATGCTATTCGCCAAGCTAAAGAAGATTATGTTGGGGACCAGCAACAGCACTAAGATCCTAAAGTGTTGGAGCGTCAGCAAACTAAATAATTCTTGAAACATGACCTGAGAATAAATAACAGAAACTAGTCACTAGGCCTGAATAATATAGAGGTACGAATCTATTCTCCCACCAGTATTCCTGACATCGAAGAAACAAACATCAAAGTCCTGGAACACATGACAGCCAAAGGCAATTGCAGATGACATATCATAAGGAAGAACGGTGAATAGAATCCACAGGCATACATATATGTACATACATATATGTTCATATATATATATATATATATATATATATATATATATATATATATATATATATATATACACGCGCACGTGCCCACACACACACATATACACGTGCGCACGCCCACACACACACACACACATATATATATATATATATATATATACACACACACATATACACACACATCCATATATACATATATATACATATATACAGGGCCGGCCCTGGGGCAGGTCAAACTGGGTGACCGCCCCAGGCCCCAGGCCTAAATCTTGTATTGATGTTCCAATAGGGTGCAAGGATGGCTTTCTACAATATTATAACAAGAAAAATAATTAAATAGATTAATGATGGATTTTATACACTGCTTAACGAATATATCTATAGAAAATTATTGCACGTAGATTAATTTTTCAATGATAATTAATATTTAAAGTATGTTAATTTTTAATAGAGAAGATCTTATTTTTTCATTTAGCCCTAGGTCTAAAAAATGTCAGGACCGGCCCTGCATATACACACACACACACACACACACACATATATATATATATATATATATATATATATATATATATATATATATATAGATATATAGATATATGTGTGTGTGTGGCTGCTAAATATAGGATCAGAAACAATAAAGTGCGGTAACATGCACATACAAGAATTCCTTGCTCAATATGTTGGAATTTATCCGATTAAGTCTATTAGAATATGGCCTGCACTAATATATATAAAAATATATTTTAGTTATTTTAATTTAATTTAGATTCTAATTAAAGAGAAGTCTCCAATATAGTGATAAAATATATTTTTTGGTGATTACAATTGAGTCAAATTCTATATAACAGTTATGGAGATTACATTCTTCTAAATCTCCGTAAAAGATTTAAATATTATCTTTGATAGAAAAGGCACGTTATAAATATGGATTTGATGTCCAACTCATCTAAGAGTGCTTATGGGAGATCCTCCCTACTGGAAGTACTCATAATTGGGTTTGAAAAATCAAGATGGGGCTTTAAGCAGTAAGGAGCACATCTAGATCTTCTGCTTGTGTTTGCAATTAGACTAATTCCAGAGATCACGACAATATTAATGGCTTCTTATTCATATAAGTTTTAGAAAAAATTATAGTGACACCTCTTAAACTATGATCTATTTATACTTGGACCCCAAAAGTTTAAAAGTTTCAAACGAATTCCAAAACTTTAAAAAGTTGCAAAGAGACCCAGTCATCTATCTCCATTTTAATGACATTAAATGAAAAGGATTAATAACCAAAATGCTCTCCATTCTTTTTAACTATCCAATAGATTACTTTTCTGAGGAAAAAACCATCGAAGCCCTTTCTAATTCCATTGCCCTCTCCTGCCCTAATCGATGGTTGTCATCTGATTGCATTTCCAGGACCATCGAGATATTCCAAAAATTAAATTGGATTTCTCACCAACCATTGGGTCATTGGTATGATTTTCTCAATGGATTTATCAAAAGGAAGAGGTTAAGAGGTATTGTTTTGAAATTGCTTGTGTTTGTACTTGATTGTCAATTTTGAAAGGGATTTTGTTGTCCTTTAAACTTATTTATGCTTGATAACAATGGATTTCTTATGTTTTCAATACTTCTAATTTCTTTATATTTGATATTGTGGTGGATTTTTTGGATTTTATAGTCTGCATTCCAGTTTGCGGATTATAAGAAATTATTTTTTTAAATATTTTTGGGATTCTACTCCACTTATTATAAGGAACTTTTTTTGGGGCCACCTTCCATATGCACTGGAAGGCGTTTGCAGCCTTAGTATAAGAGGATAGTAGACTTAAAAAACTTGAAAGTAGTGAAGGCAAGGGATTGTTGCACCATCCCAAATCCTAAAACTTTGGTATCATAGAAAGTTAACAACCTTGGATCTCGAGGCCACCTTCCCTATAGATTGTTAGGGCAGTTAAACTGTAGTGACCTATTGCAAAACCCATATGAACTGTTAACCTTGTGTTCAGCATAATTCATATGTGCAAATGGGTCCTGATTGTTTATTGTATTGTTTAGCTTAATGAAAACTAGTTAGCTAAAGACTGGGGACCACTGTTGTATTGTAACAGTATTCTATTTTGAGATGAATTAGGCAGTAGTATTGTATGTTAACTAAGTTAGATAATATTATTATGATATAATAATATTACATTAGCAATGATTTTACATATGTATGTAGAGATGACCTATTTACATTAAAGATCCACCATGAAAAATATCTTCATTTCTCCCCTCGTATGCAGTATATTGGTGACTCTGTCAACTACTTTGATAATTATAATCCAGATTTAATGAGTTATATAGATTTGAAAAATCTCACAAAGAAACTTGGTTATGAAAAGATAGAATGACTATACTATAAAAACCCACAGCAGTCTTTAGAAGAGGGACTAAAGCCTCCATACATTGATCATCCAGATGTGCTCCAAATATTGAATGTATGTAACGGGAGAGCAATATAGCAGTTTATGTAGAACATGAAATCGATGAGATTGATTTAGATGCAGTAGAGCCACCCCCTGCACTTCCATCCATCTAAGATATTGGTGAGGCAGCTAGGGAGCAACAAGAGCCAGGATAGGGGCAGCAACAGGGGTAGGATCAAGAGCAAGGTAGGGACAAGAGCAGGAGCAGGAGCAAGAGCAGGAGCATGAACAAGGATATAACACAGTCAGTTTTAACAATGATCATAGTCTACCCTTGAGTGACTTCTTGGATTCTGATGAGGAGAATAATGAGCAATTTGAGGAGTATGTTGATGATTCCATTATTGACACAAATGTTCAAGGGCGAAAAGAGGGAGTTATAGAAAAAGAGAAGACAGCTGGAAAAGGGACTGAGCTTGCTGATAGTGATGAGCTCAAAAGTATTGGTAAGTTATCAGAAGGAGAAAAGGATAACTCCAACTTTCTAAAATTCAATGAAGTCATAGATTTCTCAAAGCCTATGGATCTGAAATTGGAAAAAAAATTTTGCTTCAGCCAATGTGTTTAGAAAGGCTTTGAGATGGTATGCTATATGATAAGGATTTGACTACGAGTACAAGCACAATAAAAAAACTAAAGTGACAGTAGTGTGCAAGAAAAATTATGATTAGAATATATATACCTCCCTCCTATAGAGAGCATTTACTTATCAGATTAGAAACTTTCAACCTATACGTAAATATAGGAGACATTTTGATAATCACCTTCTGAACTCTAAATGATTGTCTGAAGCCTACATTGAAGATATTATAAATGATACCAAATGAAGTGTTAAAGGATTTATTTCAAAGATCAAGAGGGATGTTAAGTACAGATCTCTGGGGCTCAAGCCTAGAGGCTAAAGATGAAGGCACTCTTAGACATTCACAGGTCACATAGAGAGAGCAATATGAAAAATTATGGGAGTACTATGATGTCATTAAGAGGACTAACTCCAGTAGTACCATACTCATCAATTCATTATCTAGAGAAGGGTAGCAGCCCATGTTCCACATGTTTTATGTCTGCCTTCATGCTTGCAAGAGGGGTGGCTTGCAAGAGGGGCTTTCTTGATGAATGCAGACGCACATTGGCTTAGATGGTTGCTACTTGAAAGGAGTTATAAGAGGACAACTACTGTCAGCTATTGGAAAAGATGAAAATGATGACAATTTTTCTATTGTATGAATTGTTGTTGAGGCCGAGAACAAAGAGAGCTGGATGTGGTTTCTGATTAACCTCTTAATAGACATAGGAATTAAGAAAAAAGAAGGTTAGACATTCATCTCGAACAAGCAGAAGGTACTATCCCTTGACTATCCTTGTTAGGCTTTCTAATATTTATGTATATGTATTAACTTTTGTCTTCTTTTGTTAGAGGTTAGTAAAGACATGCAATTGCATGATGCCAAATATTGATCATAGGTTCTGTATGAGATACTTGTATGTCAACTTTAGGAGGTTGCTCAAAAGAAAGAACTTCAAAAATATCCTATATATAGCGGATCAAGCTTCTACCTAATCTGAATTCAAGATGAAGATGAAGGCTTTAACTAACTCGGATTAGAAAGTAGCAGATTGGCTGTTGTTAGACAAAAGTTATCTTTATGGTTCAATCATGCATTCCGTAATATGATACTAAATAATATATATGAATCATTTAATAATTATATTATGAGAGCTAGGGACAAACCAATTATCACTTGTCTGGAGACCATTAGAAGACTTCTGATATAGAGATTCCAAATATAAAGACAGGCTACATTGAAGTACAAGGATCCTATATATCCTAAGATTCAAAAAAAAAAAGCAAAATTAGCAAAACTACGAACCATGAGTGCCATGTCACATTGGGTGGAGGCAGCAGCTTTGAGGTGGACCACTATAATTATACCTATGTTGTTAACCTTGAAAAAAAAACTTATGGGTGCAGAAAATTTGAGTCAACTAGTATGCCATGCTACTATACAGCAGCAATGATCATATTCTCTAAAAAAGAAGTTGAGCAATATATAGATCATTAGTATATCAAAGAGACCTTCATGAGAACATAGGAGCCAATTATCAATCCTGTACTTGGTATGCAGTCATGAAAGCCTTATTCTTTTGAGCCATTAGATATATATATACATAAGAGACCTTTTGACAGGCCCAAGAAGTCAAGAAGAAGGGATGAGGATGAGATATAGGACCCTCACAAGGTAAGAAAGACTGAGGGCAATCTTATGTGTAGCAACTACATGCAATGGGGGCACAATGCCAAAACCTACAAAGATTCTATGAAGAATAAATCCCTTATGAAAGAATCTTTTATAAAGGGGAGAGCTGTATCTAAACAAAAGAGCACAGCATCTTGTGGTGCATCAAGAAAAAAGAAAAATTCAAGGAAGATAATGAAGAATATTAAAAGTAAATTATCTTATAAAAATTATTATCAAATTCATACAAACTAAATATATTTTATTTGTATTTTTAGATGGCAAAGACTGAATGAGGAGTTAGGACTTCAGATGGCAGCAACCAACCTTCTTCTATAGTAGCCCCAGCAACAGCAGCAGCAGCACCATCAATAGATATGTCAGCAATAGCAATAGCCCCAGCAACATCCTCAATAGCCATAGCAACCATATCAGTAGCCCTTGCCCAACGATCCTCTTGGAGACCTTGATATCATGTTTTGTCATACTTTTTTGATGTGTACAATATTTTTTTTGGTGATGTTTATGTGTTGATACACGTACATATTCATTGTATTGGAGGATACATGGTCGATGCAAAGCTTTTTATTGTTTATGTATTGATACATGTATAGAACTCTTTCTGATGTTGCTGTGAATATGTGGAATGATGCAAAGCTTTTTGTTGTTCAATGACTGAACATTTATAAAGATTTTTGTTGTTTAATGACTGAAATACATACAAAGCTTTATTTTTTATGTTGCTATGAACATATTGACAGATACATAGCTTTTGGCTACTTCTCAATTGAAAACATATTTAAAATATGATTTGGATATATAATGGCATAAGTATAAACATATCCATGTTAACAAGATTACGACAGCTGATTGTATATTTATGCATGGTGGAAATGATAATCATATGAATGTGTACAAGTAAAAGTTTGGATTGTAGATAGAAATGATAATTGTATGAATGTATATAGATATGTACAGATGATTGTATGGACTACAGATAGAAATTATAATCATGTGAATGTATATAAATGTATACAAGCGATTGTATGAATTGTGTAGGTAGAAATGATAATTGTATAAATATGTATGGATGTGCATATATGATTGTATGGACTATAGGGTAGAAAAATGATAATTGTATGAATGTGTATGGATGTATATAGATGATTATATGGATTGTAGCCAAAAATGATATTTGTGTGAATATGTGTGGATATATATGAATAAGGGCATTGAGTGTATGTTCCACGAGTGCACAACCTTAGAAAAGAACTCTTGTGAGAATGACATGATGCTCTTTTGGTCGGCCACCCAGGAATGCACCAAACACTTACCCTCTTAGAGAGGGCATGATATTGGCCTAAGATGGAAGAGGATGTGGAAGAGTACGTCCAGATGTCTCATATGCCAATAGGACAAGATGGACCAAAACAAGACTGATGGCATTTTTGAACACTTGTCTGCGCCTAGGTCCGATCAAGGTTGGGTAGATAAGAGGGGTCAAGTCGAATTGGGTAAAGAACTCAACATATAAATATTATAAAATAATTATAATTTAAAAGGAGGAATTAGATTAAGATTATATGGGGTTGGATTCGAGGTGGGATATATCATTATCTATATCCGATCTAAATCCATTTCAAATATTTTTTTCTAGAATCCGTATATGTCCTAAGTTTCAATCAAGTTGGATAAAACCCATCCCATTTGGGTCAGATTAGATTATGGTACTCGATGAGTTGGCTAAAATTGTCATCCCCACCTATGCCAGAATAGGCATGGGACAGCATCTCTATGGACTTCATCTTGAGTCTGGAAAGCTGGGGGAGTATGGGTTGATCCAAATGGTTGTAGTTCGGTTCTGTAAATATGGCATGTTTGTCCCAACAGCCTTGCATTTCTCTATGGAGGAGGCAACTTGACTATTCTTAAAGCACGTGGTGAGATATTAAGGCATCCCTCAGAACATTATCAGTGACAAGGATACTAGATTCTTAGGACAATTTTGGATCGAGCTCTTCAAGCTCCTTAATTCTGAGCTATACTTCTCCATCGGTCTCCACCCCTAGACTGATAGCCAAACTGAAAGAATAAATACACTTTTCAAGCATATTTGTGGCACTTTGTGAGTGCCAACAAAGGAATTGGGTGAAGATACTCAACATAGCCTAATTCTCTTACAACCTACAGTGGAGCTCTATGTCAGGTAAGAGCCCCTTAGAGATCATCATTGGGCAGTATCCCTCCACTCTGCATATAGTGGGATATGCAGCGAACAACCCATCTGAGGAGTAGTATGCAACGCTGAGATTACACGAGCATACCTAGAGAAAGCTGCTAAGAAGATGATGAAATGGGATGACAAGAGGAGACTTTCAGACTTCAAGAAAGGCAACATGGTGCTGGTCAAACTTCAATCGGCCCAACTCCCATTTATTCGCAAAGTGCATAAAGGACTGGTTAGCAAGTGTGAGGGTCCATTCCCCATCCTTAAAATAGTAGGAAATGTATCGTATTAAATGTAATTTCCTACATGGCTCAAGGTACATCCAGTGTTCTATGAAAGTTGTCTCATGCCATACCATGCCGACCAAATGGAACCTATAAGGAATATGCCAAGCCATGCGACCCCAACTTCTACCTCCTTGGAGAGATAGGTTGGCAACATTTTGGCAAATAAAGTCCAAGTTCTACCCAATGGTGCACAAAAGATCAAGTACTTTATGAAGTGAAAAGCACTACCTAAGTCAAAAGCAAGCTGAAAACCAAAGGACTCGCTAAGGCAAGGAGGATCGAGTCAAGTATACAAGTAGAGTGCATCAACGAGGATGTCAACCTGATCAACTGGGGAGTCTGTCAGAGCCATTTTACCTAGTATTTTTGCTTGGTTATGGCCATTGACACATTCTTGCACATACATTATGACTAGATACTATGAGCGACTGCCACCAAACCATTTTTCTTTGTTTTGTGATGGTTTTTGGGTGTTTTCCTTGTGTTGTGGCTTCCAATGATGATCCAAAAAAATACAATACTCCTCAATCCTTTGGAACCCCTCGAGTAGGATTGTGCGAATGCCTCGCTTGTATAGTATCAAGAAAATGGATGAGAATAATTCAATGGATTGATTTTCCTACATATTCTTGCAATGTCTATTGTTGCCTCCCCTACTTTCTAAGCCCCTTAATTGTAGCTTGAGTGAGGCAATTGTATAGGCTTGTAATCCTTCCATTTTATTTATGAAAGTATTGTTTTTACAGCTTCATATATGAGTGTGTTGTCTTACTTTTTCTTATGCCTTTTGTGTGTTTTTCCTTTTTTTATGGCTTCAGTTTTCCATCATTGATATACGTTGGCTAGCTCCTTCATGCAAGTGATATTAGCACGCTGCACTAGTTTAGCTAGCAAAAGGTTGAGCCCGTGATATAATGACACGCATTATGTCACACCTCTAATCGGAGATCGCAGATTAGAGGTCGCAGTAACCACTACATACTCATGGAGAACTCTCCCTACAAGCATACAAGATATTTTTTCATGATATCATAAAATAATAATGAAATAAATAATCAATAAATTAATATTCAAACTTAATTTAAATAACTAAATCAAATATCTTATAAAATAATATTTCATAGTTTTATATCAACTTCAATAAATCCTAATCTAAAATAAAGATATTCAATTATGGTTCTAATTCGCTCTTCCATAATAAATCTTTGAGTCAAACTAGTCCCTCGAATCTATAAAAATAGTAATATATAGAGTAATGAGCTAGATAATCCAATAAACAATAAACACTTTAACTAAATAAATCAACCAATATATTATTTTAAAATATATAGTACTAATCAAAATAACATCTATGTAAATATATTTTTTTAATTTAATTTTTAAATTTATTTTTTTTATAAATCAATTTTTTTCAAAACATCCAGTTCACCTCGACAATCATGAACTGTAACCACACTTATAACCTGTGGCTAGGTCAGAATGAGTTTAGAATAGTCAAAGTATCAATATATACCCCTCATTGGCAAGGTATCGATATTCCAGTGTATAATCCCTACTAACAGGATACATGTTGATATACTAACACATACCCCCACTGGCAATGTATCAATGTACCAATACATAAGCCCCACTGGCAGAGTATTGATATACTAGTGCACAACTCCCACTAATAGGATATTGATTTATCTATGCATAAATTCCACTGGTAGGATATTGGTATGCCAACATATAATCTCCATTAGCAAGATTTCGATATATAATCAGACTGCTAGTCAAAATTCATCTCGATTTAAATATCTCTTTTTGATAAAATTAGTTTTATATTTTAATTGAACGATACACAAAACTATCTAAATCAAAATCAATTGATCACAACTCCATAATGGAATCAATATATTCGATAATGCATCAAATAATATTCTATAATGAAATAAATTTAACAAATAAATATCATACTTTATATTCATAAATCACAAACAATATAACTTAAAGTTAAATGATGTAAATACTATACAATTCACTGATAAATCTAGAAAAGAGTTACATTACTTATCTTGTAAATCAAACTAATCAACAAGTTGAATTAATTCTGAAAATCTTTCTCGAAGTCTGTTATCATTGTATTGGAGGTCTACACATCTTACTACATAAGAGTATAAATCCTTCCTTGAATTTAAGGTTTTACGTTTCCATTCTTATTTTGTTCAGCTATTAGGGTAGGCTTGCTCTCCATTCTTTATAGACAATCAGCTATTTTGTGGTTTTTCTAATCACAACTAAAATATGCACCAATATTCCAACGACAATCACTTATTGCATGATTTGTACTATATCAAGAATATCTAATGTTATCGATCGATCCAGAGTTATCACTCACTGACCTCTTATTTGGATCCTCAGTATGTTTACTATTATATCCTTGAGATTCATTCGACCTATCCTTTTTTTTTTATTTCTTTCTCTTTTAGCACGTTCTTTGTTAATTTCTCTTTCAATTATCAATACTTTATTTATCATATATATATAAATAGTTAATTCATATGGCACGATTTAGTTTCTAATTTCTATCATCAATCCCATCTCAAATTTATGCACTCAATCACAATCATCCTCAACCAACCTCAAAACAAACTTTGCAAACTCCATAAATTTAGCTTCGCATTTTCTAATTATCATATTTCTATATTTCAGATAAATAAATTTTCATTCTTTCTATGTTCTTACACTACGAAAAAAATACTTATCATAAAATACCTTTCAAAATCTCTCTCAAATGAGTTGTTCCCTATCTTATTTATATTTATGTTGCAGTCTTTGCCACCAATTGAATGGTACATCCTCCAACATGTATGATGCATATAAGATCTTTTCATTATCATGATATATCATAACAGCAAATATTTTCTTCATCTTCATAAATCAATTCTCAGCTTTCAAAGATTCTATAGTCTCCTAGAAAGTTAGTAGACACAACTTTTTAAATACTATAATGTTACTTCACCTCTCCGATTGCTCTCCATGTCTTTATGGTGGCGGTGTTTGCTATTGCACTTGCCATTGTTATAGAAACTATTACTGTTACTACTGTTACGATTGTGCCAAGCCAACTAATGTCTACATTAGTTGGACCATGCCTGGTTCTTGCTACTTCATTTGGTTATTCTCAGCCAAATCAATGACTCCTTCCTATTGAGAGGTGCTATCAGCTTGCTGAGTATCACAATCCTATTGGTTTGATATCTCTCCAGTAGTATCTTGAGCAACCATTTTTATCTGACGTGAATCCAGCTCACACAAATAATGATTGATAAATCCAACTAGTCCCAAAAATTCTCTTTCGAAATCTAATATCCAAAAGTCATACTTTTATGAAAACTTAACCATGATTATTTTAAAAATAAAAATCTTAAATGCTCATAGGGCTAGCTATGTGGTAGCATCTGACATTCCAGTCGATCAGATCTAGGGCATCCAATTGATCAAGGTCATGTTAGAATATTAGGATAGAATCGATAGTGAAATCTCATAATACTCAGTCTAATCAAGGTATGGACCGAAAGACTATCCGACAGTCAATGGTCAAGATCCATTCATCAAAATCTATCAAGATTATTAAAAAAAATTTTGAAGATCTAGAAAATCCTAAAAGAGACACAATCTAGAGAAAGACATTTTTAAAGAGGGAAAGTAGAATTTTCTAAAAAAAAATAGAGAGAGAACCTAGAGAAAGAAAATGGATAGAGGGAGTGGGAAGAGAGAAGAATTGGGAAGAGAGAGAAACCTTCTTATCTTTTTGTCTTTTTTATTTTTTTCTTCTTTTTTCTTTTCTTTTTCTTATCTTTTTTTCTTCTTCTCTTCTTTTCTTTTTCTTCCTCATTTCCTAGGCTAAATAGGAGACTTATACTTCCCCTTCTTCCGAAAAGAAAGGTTCTTGGCTAGGGTAGTCATGGTCGGTAGCGGCTGGGGCCACGACGATGTAGCCGGTGGATCTTGGACCAGCGGTCAATAGTGATGATTGATACTAGCAAACCAAATGAAATCAAGGAGAAAAACCAAACCAAAGTAGGAAAGAAATTTTCAAACTAATTTCAGATGATTTCTGACGAAATCCGACCAGCGGTGGCTCACTAGAGATAGCAGGAGACAGAGAAAGAAAAATAAAAAGTAGGAGTCCCATATCTTGTCTCCGATGAGGTTTCAAGGTCGACACGAAGAGGTTTCTTAGAAATAGATGAAGGCTTTTCCAATGAGGGTTCGATGATCGGTGCTGGTGGATTTTACAAGAGACTTGGTCCCTTTAAAAAAAGTGGATGGGAGAGGAATTGGACTGCTCTCCAGCTTCGATTTCTACTGAAAATCACAAAGAAAAAGACTCCTAATCGGCGTCTTCTCCATCCTATATTTATAATTTTTTTCTTTTTTTGATGCTTTAAAAATCATACAATTTTTTTTTTTTTTTTTTTTTAGGTTGATGGACTGTGATATCACATATCTGCATCATGCTATTCAAGTCATCCAGCGACGCTAAGCCAAAAAAGAAAAATACATCATAGGAGGCCAATTTGACTTCACTGACACTTTTAAGCATCATTGATCGTCAACACTTGAAAAAAACATCATGATGTTTTGGCGCATGCATTCGGGCAGCTGCTGATGCTTTTTGCCAGCGTCGGTAGCGGCAGCCGGCAATCGCTGATTTTACTATAGTGCATGGAAGAGACAAACCAGCAAGAATACACCCATCATGTGTGCAATCCACCGGTTCCAAGCACGAGAGAGACAAGCAAGGTGAAAGCCACAGTAGTTGACAAGTAAGTGATGGCTTGAACAAGCTTTAGCAACCTAGATCGAGGATACCGTTGGAATAGAACCACGCTAGCAATCATACTTTCCAAAAGATATGAACTTAGAGAGGGTTAGCATCTTCATTGACAACGATGGCGGTGTTGACGTGGTGGGGGGGCAAGCTTGGTAAGCAAGGGACGAAGAGGATCACAACCAACTGACTTTGTGAATCCAAAGGTTTTCTCAATCAATTTGTTTTGACCATTGTCAACTACAGGGAATATAGAGTCTAAGGTAGACACCCTTAAGAGCGGTAATTATGGTTGTGATGATAAGTTGAGCGAAGACGCCACACTGGAATTTGTGGATGGTAATAGTCTCCTCTAATATATAGGGCATAGGACATGGTGGTAGTTTCATAGTGATGGTTGATGATAGATTCTGATCAGATTGCATGGCAATTGGTAGAATAGAAGCAGAGACCTCCTCTGTGTGGTAAGAATAATTGGGTGGGGAGAGAATGGAACTCCCAGTTTAATTCAAGGGGATGCATAAATCAATACACATAGCCATAGCGTCAGAAGAGGAAGAGGAAGCGAAAACAAGCGAGGCGCCTGATTTGGCTCGACGGCGAAAACAAGCGCGGTGCTTGACTTGAGTCAAGTTTCTCTCGAACAATCGCGAAGCTTCCGGACATTGATGTCGCTAGTGCCGGAATCGAACAAAACATCAGCGGACAAACTAAAGAGGTGGTGAAAGTAGCCATCCATTTTCCCTTTTCCAGATCCTTATCCCACGAACTTGACCACCTTTCACTTTGTCCATTAGGATAAGCGAGCTGTATATATATATATAAACCTAGAATCCAACATTTCAGTGACCTAAAGTCCAGAATAACAGGAGACTTGACACGTGCCACAGAATATATCTTTCGGGTTTTTTTTTTTTTCCCTGGTTAGGTATCTTTTGGTTCTTATATAAGCTACCCTGGAGCTCCATTCTGATCCCCCCACCCCAATCCTTCTACAAGAGAAGCTCTCCAGTCCTCTTCTACCAATGGCCACCGTGTCCCAAGTCCTATATATTAGAGAAGAGTACTATTACCATCGACAAATTCCGGTGCGATACCTTGGATCAATCTACTATCACCACCATTACTATTCTTCAAGAGCGCCTTCCTCAGACTCTACAACCCCTGTAACTGACAACGGTCAAAACAAATTGATCGAGAACCTTTGGAGTTTCACAATTCAGTTGGTTGGGGCTCTCACTGTCCCTTGCTTACCAAGCTGGCCTCCCACCAGATCGACACCACCAACGCCGTTAAGGGAGATGCTAGCCCTCTCTACATTCATATCATTTTGCAGCATGATTGCCAGCATGGTTCTGTTCTATCGCCGTCATCGATCAAGGCTGCTAAAGCTTGTTCACGCCGTCACTTATTTGTCAACCGCTTCATCTTTCACTTCACTCGTCTCTCTCGTGCTTGGAATCAAGTACTGGTGGATTGCACCCATGATGTCCGTATCCCTGTTTGTTTGTCTCTTCCATGACAAATTTTCATGGATGTTGCACATCGTGTTTCGCAAAAAAGATCCAATGGTTGTAGCTGAAGAAGTAACAGATCACCTAGAAGGCGATGAAGAAAGTAGCATACAAAGGATCATGGATGGTAGCAGTAGTCACCGGCTTTCATAAGACTCACCGTGTGTGCTCAAACTAATACCTTACTTGCAAAGAGCAGTGGGATTAAATTGGATAGCATAAAAAAAAAAATAACAGGAAAACCGAGATAAGCAAAATCTATATTTATATGTATAGTAGATAATGTTCAAAATGTTGATTAGTTTGTTTGACTTAATTATTTAATGAAAAAATTGCTATAATAGCTAGATGTAGACATAACAATCTTTATTAGGATCATCAGTTCAGCAATAGAAAAAAGTGAGCTATAATATCAAAGAACAGCACATGAATAAAGCTTGTTGTAGAGAGATAAACTAAAATATTAAGATTTGTTTTTGGTATTGTTGCGGCCAATCCCCTCGTCGCCTGATCGCCGGGAACGAGCACCTGCAAGAGAAGTCCACACTGACCGGAGATGCCTCCGACGGGGACCCTCCGATGGTCAAGTCAGAGAGGAGACTAGGCAACAATAGAAAAGAATCAGGGAGACTCAGCGGGAGAGAGAGAGAGTCCAGGGGCTTCGAAAGAACCTCCTCGCAGCACTGTTGTCTTCCCCGTTTTATAGTAGAGCACGGTGTGGTGCCGCCATTAATGGCGCAGACAACTGGGGGAGTTGTCAAATCGTCGGAGGCTGTCAGAATCGTCGCAGACTGTCAAGTCGCTGTGGGCTGTCAAATCACTGGGATTAATCTATGTCCTTGGCAGGACAATGTACCAGGGCGGCTATGCCGCACGCCCTTATCAGGACAGCGATCCACAGTAGTCGTACGGCGTTTGGGGGAGCCGACCGACCATACGTCGGTATTTGGTTGCAAGACGTCGGGTGAAGACCCGAGGACACCGTCGGCTGGTCTGGCGCATTGCGGGAGTCGGACCTCGACCACCACCCCCGCCTGACAGTGAGTCGGTAAAGTCGGGCTCCGTCGTTCGGCTAGTCGAGAACAGAATGGGTCTGCTCGACCGACATACTTTCGGTCAGACAGTGTCGGCAGTCGTCGGTTGGTAGAGTCGGGCGCCGGTCAAGCAGGTCCGAGGGTGAGTCGGCATAAAAGGGATCGGTCGGTATGCCCCAACAGTTGCCCCCCCCACTCCTGAGTCCGATGTCATGTTGGCTCGCGTGAACACGTGGACGACGGCTTCGGGCGAAAGGAGTGATTTTTCGTCACGTCTTGCCCTGACTCTGGCGATCGTATCAACGAATGATCCGATGTCAGTCGTCCCGACTGTAGGTCGAGCATGCACATCGGGTCGGAGGTCGGCCAACCTCCGAACGTTGCTCGTCGACACGATCATTCCGCAGAGTCTGATAGTCAAGTAGCGTCCGACGTATTCAGATAGGATAACGATGGCAAGTCGAATATCCATTGTCCGGCCCTTGGTCGGGCGTGTACGTCGGGTCGGAGGTCGGCTAACCTCCAAACGTTGCTCATCGACACGATCATTCCACAGAGTCTGATAGTCAAGTAGCGTCCGACGTATTCGGATAGGATAACGATGGCAAGTCAAATATCCATTGTCCGGCCCTTGGTCGAACGTGCACGTCGGGTCGGAGGTCAGCCAACCTCCGAACATTGCTCGTCGACACGATCATTCCGCAGAGTCTGATAGTCGAGTAGAGTCCGACGTATTCAGATAGGATAACGATGGCAAGTCGAATATTCATTGTCCGACCCTTGGTCGGGCATGCACGTCGGGACGTATGATAAACGATGGCAAGCCGAATATCTTTCAATCGGTCGTGACTAAGTCGGTATGTCACAAGTGCGACGTAGTTCGTCGACGCCCTCATACCGTAGAATCTGGTAGTCGAGTCGTGTCCGATGCATTCGGATAGGATAACGATGGCAAGTCGAATATCCGTTGTCCTCCCTTGGTCGGACGTATGCGTTGGAATGTATGATAAATGGTGGCAAGCCGAATATCCTTTGACTGATCATGATCGGATCGATATGTCGCGGATGCGACTGCGGTTGTCTTGGCATTTTGTCCTTCTTAGTCGAAGCTAAGTCGGCAAGTTAGCCAGCCGCATTAGTCGAAGCCCTTTGCCTTCAGAGGTGGGGGCCGTCGTAGATATTCCGCCCCTTCGATCTCCGTCGTAGAATTCGATGTGTCATCTATGATCAAGACGTAGATTAAGCCGTTGGTTCGACGATTCGGTGATCAGGTCGTAGATTTATCGTAGTTCCGATGATCGGCGATCGAGCCATTGGTTCGGCGATCGGCGATTAAGCCGTAGATTCGTCGTAGATCCGGCGATCAGCGATCGAACCATTGGTTCGGCGATTGGCGATTTGTTCGACGATGAAATCATAGATTCGGTGATCGGCGATCGAGCCATTGGTTCGATGATTGGCGATCAGTTCGGCGATGAAGTCGTAGATTCAACGATCGACGATCGAGCCATTGGTTCGATAATCAACGATCAGTTCGGTGATAGAACCGTTGGTTTGGCGATCGACGATCGAGCCGTTGCTTCGACGATCGGCGATCAATTCGGCGACGAAGTCATAGATTCAACGATCGACGATCGAGCCATTGGTTCGGTGATCGACGATCAGTTCGACAATGGAGCCGTTGGTTCGGCGATCGGACCGTATTAGTCGAGGCCTTTTGCCTTCAAAGGCGGAGGCCGTGCAGATATTCCACTCCTTTGATCTCCATCGTAGAATCTGTGCACGAGGAGCGGAGAGAGGGGTGTAGGAGTCATACCTGCGATGCATCGATCTCGGACTCTGTCATCGGGGCAAGACCCGTCTATCGGTGGGGGCCTGCTGGGTTCAGCAGGGGCCCGACCTTTCTTCCACTTTTTCTTCCGACCCGTGCCCTAGGTCAGGCACCGGTCAAAAGCTCCTTCGTCTGCGCGCATGTATTTGTACATGTGCTCCAGAAATTCGATGTATGTCCGGGGGAGGATCTTGTCCAGAGAGTATGTGAAATGGGACCCCCTTAGCCCCCTCTTCATGGCCGAGATAGCCATGTCTTCGTTGAGGTCCCGAACTTCAAGTGTGGCCGCATTGAATCGGGCCACAAAGTATCGTAGAGTCTCATTTCTCCCTGCTTGAGGAAGAAAAGACTGTCCAAGGTTCGTGGCGGCTTCCAGCTGGTGCTGAAATGGACCACGAAGGAATGTTTGAGCTGTCCGAAGAAGTGGATACTTTCTGAGCGGAGGTCGGAGTACCAAGCCCTGGCAGCTTTGCGGAGTGTGGCGAGGAAGCCGATACAAAGGAGGGCATCGGTTGCCCCTTGGATTGTCATGAGAGCCTTGTAGCTCTCTAGATGGTCGATTGGGTCGGTGGAGCCGTCGTAAGGCTCCACATGAGGCATCTTGAACCGATTAGAGATCGATTCGTCGAGGATGAATCGGGAGAGAGGTTGGGTGGTCCGAAAGTCAACGTCGTTTGAAGACTTCTGACCATCCGCCTGGAGTTGAGCAAGCCGACGGTCGATTTTCTCGAACCTACATTCGTAGTCGTTTAATCGTCGGTGTTGAGAAACTCCAGGAGTCGATCCTCCCGATGAATTTGAGAGTGAGACGGACGGCGTCTGCGGCCGCTTCTCCCTCCTCGCTCGCTCCAGCCGGGAAGGAGAGGGACATCAAGACCGACGGGCATCACGCTGTGGCCGCCTCCCCCCTTCTCAGGGGGAGTGGTGAGACGGCTGCTCCTAAGAAGGAGATGGAAGTGGACGCAGGCATCGGCGGCTGCTTCTGGATGGCATGGGATGCGCCACCGGTTGTTCTGCTGGTGGTCGTGGTAACTGAGTCGGTCGCTGCTGGAGATTTTTGACCGCATCCATCAGGACAGTCATTTACCGCACGATCGTCGCGATCTGTGCCTCCGTGGTTACCGCCGGGTGTGGAGAGCTGGGCTCTGCCATGGAGGGTGAAGGAGAGGGCTCTTCCCGATGGGAAGAGTGCCTCACCAATCCGGTAGCTCTCGATCGCTGAGCTCTGATTTTCATCATCTCGAGAGATCTCTTCAAGCTTCTGTGGAGCTCGTTGTCTTATCTCTGTCGAGCCCTTTCCTGACGCGCCAAATCTGTTGCGGCCAATCCCCTCGTCGTCTGGTCGTCGGGAATGAGCACCTGCAAGAGAAGTCCACACTGACCGGAGATACCTCCGGCGGGGACCCTCTAACTGTCAAGTCAGAGAGGAGACTAGGCAACAGTAAAAAAGAATCAGGGGGACTCAGCGGGAGAGAGAGAGTCCAAGGGCTTCGAAAGAACCTCCTCGCAGCACTGTTGCCTTCCCTGTTTTATAGTAGAGTGCGGCGTGGTGCCGCCATTAATGGCACAAACAACTGGGGGAGTTGTCAAATCACCAGAGGCTATCAGAGTCACCGCGGACTATCAAGTCGCCGTGGGCTGTCAAATCGCTGGGATTAATCTATGTCCTTGGTAGGACAATGCCCCAGGGCAGCTATGCCGCACGCTCTTGTCAGGACAGCAGCCCACAGCAGTCGTACGACGTTTAGGGGAGCCGACCGACCATACGTCGGCATTTGGTTGCGGGACGTCGGGTGAAGATCTAGGGACACCGTCGGCTGGTCTGGCGTATTGCGGGAGTCGGACCTCGGCCACCACCCCCGCCTGATAGTGAGTCGGTAGAGTCGGGCTCCGCTGTTCGGCTAGTCAGAACAGAATGGGTCTGTCCGACCGACATACCTTCGGTCGGACAGTGTCGGCAGTCGTCGGTCGGTAGAGTCGGGCGTCGGTCAGACAGATCCGAGGGTAAGTCGGCATAAAAGGAATCGATCGGTATGCCCTAATAGGTACAAATTAAAATACTACATATAAAGGGTCGTTTACAAGTGGACCTCCTAGGGGCGTCTGATCAGAAGAAGTGGGCCGTCGAAGCCTCCAAGATGCTCATGATCAAAACCATTGATAGCTTGAAAAAATGCGCAGGCTCAGCTGACGTCAGTAATATTCCATTGTAGGAAAAAAAAAAAGAGAAAATCTCTGGTCAGGATAATGGTGCCGTTGCCCTGGTCCCCGCTCTAACCAATGATGCCATGATCCCTGAAGCCACTCCTCGTCTTTTCCAAGCCAGCTAATACAAGCCCACTTCCACCCATTAACGCGTGCTTGATTCATAACTGAAATCAAAGTCGGAATAAAAATTAAAATTAAAATAATTAAAATTTTTAAAATTTTAATTTATGATTAAAATTAAAATTAAAATGGATATTGTTTATTGTCGTTATTTGATTCATATAAAAGATAGGAATCGAAGTCAATTCAAATTTTTATTTTTATTTTTAATTAAATTTTTTTTAAAATTAGTTATTTTAAAAATTGATATTAAGTAAGAATTAACATAATAATAATAAATATGGGTTATGTTGTTACATCAATTTACTTGAGCAAAATAAAAGACCCTATATATTGTTGACACGTTAGTATCTAATCAAATTAAGAACACCAGTAAGATAAGTTGATCAGTAACTTTATTGGACAAACGATCTTTTTAATTGGACAATCAGCTTTTTTAATTGGGCATTAGCTTTTGTTTTAAGATTTTTTTTTTATTAAAGCTATATTAAGAAAATCTAAACATATATATACGTTCAACGGCTAAAATCAAAATAAAGGAACCCACTGTCAACCCTCCCCTAAACCCCTTGAGCCAGTCGTCCCCAAATGCATCCTCTGCCCCCACTCTGCCCGCTCCTTCGGCATAATCTACTCCAAGGAGCTCATCGACGAGCTCATCCAGATGTAGATCAACGACATCCCCCACCCCATGCCGTCGCGGCCACCCCTCGGGAGCCGTCGGCCCGTCTGCGCTCTGCCTCACCTGCAAGCTCGATGTCGAGGCCCTCATCGCCATCTCCGTCGGCTTCCCTGTCGACTCCCTCGTAGAGGAGGAGATTAAGGCCAACACCGTCCTCTCCACTGCCCCTCGTCGGCCCCCCCTCCTCCCCCCGCCCATCGTCGTCGTCCGTCGCTGCCGTCGACCTCAGCAGTAATGTCCTCATCGGCATCAATGGCAATCCCCTCGGTGTCCTCACCCACCTCCTCTCTTCTGACCGTCGACTATAAGAGTTGGATGGGTGATAGGTATTTTTTTTAAATTTTATCTCGTTCCGGTGAAATGAGATTTTAACTCCACTGGGGATGATCCGAATTTAGTTATGGAGGAATTGGGCCATTTTCATTCCTCTCTAAAATGGAAATAGGAATAAGACTTCCTTCAACCAAGTAGCTGGAATGAAAGTCATCCATTTTGATTTCCATTTCAGACCTCAATTGCCCTAATCAAGCACGTCTTTAACGTGCTTGATTTAATATTTAAAAACAACTCAAACGAAGACAATAAAGAGAATCATCGAGTAGAAGTACGTGCACTTCCACTCCTCCAAGAGCCACCACAGTGGGACAGTCCAAGTCAAATCTACGGAGGTGATGTTAGAGTATAAACTTATTTATTATAATTTTCTTAATTTTTTTTGTTGAAAGATTATGTCTCCTCGTAAAATTATATTTTGTAAATTAGATATGTGTTTCTCTTTGAGATTATATCTTTTAGATTAGAAGATGTGTCTTTTAATTAGTGACTCTTACGAAGAGTCGTATCCCTTTATTCCCTATAGATAGAGGATATGTACTTTTTATTTAAAAAAAAAATCATCTTATACTTGAGTTCATTGCATATTTAAATAAATCTTATTTGTCTCAACTATTATATTTAATAGCACATAGATACGTAAGCCCACCATCATTTGGTATCAGAGCCAAGGCAAAAGAGAGATTCTGTCAAGAAAAATAGCCACCAATCATTTTCAACCTCAAATTCCAAAACTTTTAAAGAAGAATTATGAGAATTGATCTCTTCAAATGAAGGTATTATTTGGATCCCAAGATCTATGGGAGATTGTCAATAATGGATATCATGAACCTATGGCACAAAAAGAAGCTGGTCTTTCTGCAAATCAAAGAAATGAGTTGAAAGATGCAAAAAGAAAGGATAAGAAGGCTTTGTTTTTCCTTTATCAAGTAGTGGAGGAGTCTTTCATTATGAAAATTGCCGAAGTGACATCGAGTAAGGAAGCATGGGATATCCTCACCATTGCTTTTAGAGGAGATGCACGCATGAAGTAGTTTCGCTTACAAAAATTGTGAGCTGAGTTTGAAGGCATCCACATGAAGGAGTTTGAAAGTGTAGCAGACTATATTTCTTGGATTTTGGTTATTGTGAACCAAATGAAGAAAAATGACAAGATACTTGAAGATGTTCGAGTTGTAGAGAAGGTTTTGCATTCATTAACTCCAAAATTTGAGTACATCATCATTGCCATAGAGGAGTTAAAGGACATCATGTCCCTCTCCATCGATCAATGGACAGGATGCCTCCAAGTATATGAGCAAAGATTATAAAAGAAGTCTAAAGATGAGTCAACAGAATAAATCCTCAAGTCAAAATTGAAACTTGACTATCAAAAAAGTAAAAGTTATGGAGAAAATAATAATAGAAATAAGAATCAAAAGAAATATGGTCATGACTGACAGAATAGCAACAAAGATGGTTACAATCTATGATGTGAGATTGCCACCAAAAAAGATGGACACCCTAGTTCATATGGTGGTGCAAAATCTAATATCCAATGCTATAATTGTAAAAAAATATGGACACTACAGTAAAGATTGTTGGCATAAGAATACTGAAGGAATGAATAACTACATCGATAGTATAATAGAAGAAGAAGAAAGAGAAACTACGCTTCTACTCGCATGCCAAGAAGGTATTGAAGATCTACAAAACATATGGTTTCTCAATTTTAGAGCTTCAAATCATATGTGTGATCAAGAGGAACTATTTGTTGAAATGGAAGAGGATGTACATGGTAATATAAAACTTGGTGATTCATCGAAAGTATCTATGAAAGGAAAAAAAATCATATTTAAATCAAAGAGTGGTGAACAAGAGTACATCTCAAATTTATACTAGATACTCGAGTTAAAGAGCAACATACTAAGTATTGGACAACTATTGGAGAAAGGTTATACTGTTCACATAGAGCACTCTATCCTAACATTGAAGGATAAGAACAAAAGGATAATTGCAAAAGTGCACATGTCAAAGAACCGAATATTGCCCATTAATATAAAAATCGAGATTGAAAGGTGCTATCAAATAGATTTGAAAGAAGAATCAAGATTATGTCATGGTGTCTGTTCACACTAGCATCATTCTTTTGAAATGTTAAAGCCAATGTTTGCAGAGACAGAGAGCCTTGTTAAAGAGAGCAAGTTACATGCTAGGAGTGGCACCAACACAAATGATAAAACTCATCTAGCAAAAAGCTCTGATATCTCTTTTCATAATTTGGTTTTATTTGAGAACTCATTTGCAAACAGTTCTATAAGCAGCAAAAACGTAAAGGTCAGTCTGTCTAAGTTAGCTACACCTACAACCTCAAGAGGTAGAATGGTTAGTCCATTGCTAGATCTTCAAGCAGAATATGATGAAGAAAGCCTTCCTTCACCTACACATGAGAATGCTCCACCATTGTCTATACATAAACCAATTGGTTTTGGAACTGGGAAAGTTGTATTCACTGAGCCAATGACACCAAAGAATGTTGAAGCTGAAGATGATACACCTCATCCCTACATAACAGATGCTTTCAAGGCTAGTTCATCCTATCAATAGAAATATTTTTTTGCAAGTAATCGACTCCCAAGCCCTACACCTTTCAAGGAGGATAATGATAAAGATAATGCCCAGGATGAAGTCTCTAATTTTTTAGCCAATAAAGATTCAGGTTGCTACCAACAGTATTACTTGTCTAGATAGCTCAAATAATCATTAGTCAGGCACTGTTATATTTATTGGACAGTTGAGTTCAGCACCAAATATTGCTATAAGGCCTGGTTTGAAGAGAAGAGATCTAAGGCTTAGGTTTGTCAACTCTGAGAGTGGAAGTGCTCCGGATCCTAACATATAAAAGATATCTTTGGACTCTAGCGTTCCAAATAACGGCCCTATAACCCACCTTAAGAAGCATAAGACTGTTAGTGATTATTTGCCTGAGAATCATATTTTGAAAAAATAAAGAAATGACTTAAAAATTGAGGTGATGTGCAGATGATATCAGGAAAAGAAGGTGGGTGGGTAGACGACAACAATGCTGTGGACTCTCAACAAAGTGACAAGACTCGATTAAAGAAAAGACTTGGAGTATGATTTAAAAAAAAAAGATAAAAGAGAAAAAATTGTTTTAATCAAGGTGATCAGTGCAAAAAGGTTAACCAGTGCAAAGATTGATAGAGAAAAAATAATTTTTGAAAAGAAGATGGGGCATGGAGATCGTTGCAAAGACAACTTTTGAAAAGAAGGCTATATCTCTAGGATAAAGGGAGTTGTGGTAGTTACTCTTTGTGTCTCTTTGAAAAGGATGATTATTTTTTGTATCTATTAGATAAGGTAGTTACTAATAGAGTCCCTATATGAGGTATCAAAGAATGCTTATAAAGTTTCACTCATCAGAGAGTTCCTACGGCTGCAAAGTAAAAAGTATGAAGGAGGAAGTAAAAATTTCCTACAAAAATTTGCTCCAAGAATTTTGTCAAAAACATTACAAATCATTACTGCAATATTCAACTTGTAAAAAAGGATTACATCATTTGCCGGAATTCTATACTGCAATTCAAGTATGTAAAAATTTTTACATGATAAACACAAGATCGATGAAAAAGAATATCAAACAAGATGCCGCAGAATTTGTTTTTAAGTGTATTATAGGTCCTTATTGGTTTGAAAATAATGTCAATTGTTTACATACTTTGGTGAAAAATCTAGAAAAAGCAAATATTATCTTAGAAAAGTAAAACATGGTGTTAAATGTGGAAAACAAATCCTTGGAGAATGCAATCAATGAGCAAGCATGCAAAATTAGAAGTTTAATTGTAGAAAAGATAAATTTATAAAAAAAACTTTAAGTTTATGAAGATCCAATTGAAGAAGATGAAGGTAGTTATGCATAAACAAGCTTAAGGGAGAATGTGAGTATAAGTTTATTTATTGTAATTTTTTTAATTTCTTTTGTTGAAAGGTTATGTCTCCTCGTAAAGCTGTCTTTCAGATTAAAAATATGTCTCTCTTTAAGATTGTGTCTTTTAGATTAGAAGATGTCTCTTTTAATTAATGACTTTTATGAAGAGTCGTATCCCTCTATTCTCTATAAATAGAGAACATGTGTTTTTTGTTTTAAAAAAAATCATCTTGTACTTAAGTTCATTCCATACTTAAATAAATCTTATTTGTCTCAACTATTACATTTAATAGTATATAAATTTGTAAGCCCACTATCAAGTGGTGGGGTACATGTGAGAGGCACACGAATGGGCTCTCTTCAGGGCAGATGTTCCCCTGCCATTTTTTTATTTTTTTGATGAAAAGTCTCACTAAGATATAGATTAGAAACCTATTTAAATATACTAGTTGCTGCATGGCTGAACGGGAGGAAGAAGTGGGGGAGAGTGAGAGAGGCGGGAGGGACTTGGGGCTTGCAAGTGAGGTGATGGAGGACGGTGGTGATGTTGGCTACAGGAGAAGAAGATGAAGGAGAGAGAAATAAGGGAGGGTTTTGGCTGCTCTTTTTGTTCAGGCAAGGGTGGAGGAGTGATGGCACGGTAGGAGCTAGTGAGCCGGCTGGTAATCAAGACACGGGAGCAAGGGGGAGAGAGAGAGATAAGAGAGAGAGGATAGGGGTGGTATCTTTCACACCAAAGGATTGGTCACCTTCCATCGTTGGATCACATAAGAGTCACTTCGAGATCTATGCAGATGGATGGAGAGAGGGAGTGAGTGCTTTGAGATATGGGTGAAGCACAATCCAACAGTCAACATAAGAAGGTCAATCATTTTTTTGCGAAAGGATAGATGTGAAAGAGAAAATTGGAGATTGGAGAGAGTGGAGGTTTTTTTGCAACCAAAGAAAGGGAAGAAATAAAGGATGGAGCTAGCCATCCGAGTATGCCTTCTTCATCCCTCACCATACCAACATAATAGGAGTGGCGTCTAGTTTTGACCTCAAGAGGAGAAATTATACTCTACACATTATATAGTATGTGACTCTATATGTAGTCAATTAGAATCATTCTTTTCTATAGTGGTACATCAAGATGAGTATTTGATGAATGGGATCTAGAGGAATGAGCAATTATAATTGATGGTCTATGTACGTGGCCATGTGATACATACTATATAGGGTATAATTTCTCTCTCTCGACATGCAATGGAGCACCAATATATATATATATAGCTCTTTAGTTTTATCTCCTATACAATCTATACTAATAATTAATTAATATTTTTTTAGGGCATTAATATTTAAATAGTAACAAGTTAATTCTTTTAACTTAAATATCACTTACCTTCAATTAAATTTGATCATTAGCTAACATTTTTCTTATTTTTTCAATACAAGTAAAGGAACTATATCTGATGAAGATTAACATTTATGTAAGCTTGATAATATTTTAAATATTCTTCTTTTATTATAGACAAACCTGTCTTGCAGTGTGAGTCATATGCTACTTTTTCAAATAAAGCAAAGTACAGAATGAGAGGAGAGTTAGATCAACATGTGGTACATGTAGGGCAAGGTTGAGGCATGCTTAGAGGAGTTCAAACTAACATGTGGCATGGGTGCATGACATTTTCTAAGGTAGTTAAACTTTTCTTTGATATGTAGGTATAAAGTTATAAATATAGTGCGTTGAGATCTATACGGGTAGATGGATGAGGGGGAGTGAGTGTTTTGAGATATAGGCAGAGCATCATCCAACTGTCAATATCAAAAGGTCAATCATTCTTTTTGCGAAAGATAGATGTGAAAGAGAAAATAAGAGGTTGGAGGGATAAAGGTTCATACGAACAAAAGAAGGAGAGAAATAAAAGATGGAGGTAGCTATCCGAGCATGCCTCCTCTATCCCTGATCATGCCAATATAATCTCAGCGATGCCTGGTTATTGACCTCAAGGTGAGAAATTATATTTTACATGACGTGTAGCATATGGTTGTATATACAGTCAATCACAATCACTTATTTATATAACTGTACATTAAAATGAGCGCTTGATGAATGGAATCTATAGGAATGAATGGTTATAATTGATGGTGTATGTGGCTATGATGCACGGCATGTAGGATATAATTTCTTTCTCTCAATGTGTACTATGTGATGACGCACCATACCAATTGCACATCTCGTTTCTATGGGCCTCATTTATTATGGACTCATTTTGGATTGTCGTCCTACTCATCTCATTGAGATTTTATTTTTGTGGTGCACCATTGACATGATACATATGGTGTGAGATATAATCTATCCCAAATATTGAAGGAGAGTGCAAAGGCCTCAAGACACCATGCATCGCAAGATGGATATGCCACATCATTGCTTCCAACTGATCATCATATCCAAAGCTCTCCTAGCTGTCGTGTGTTCCATGCTGGAGTGCCATATCAAAGCACTTGCCTACATCACACTTCCACATCATCACTCTTGTCCACATCATCACTTCCACATCATCTGCCATTGCTCCCATATCAACATCATATCATCATGACTTTCAGTCTCAACATCCACCTTATGTCTACATTAGGTGCTAAGTATTGACGACCCATGGCTCCATGCATCATCATCTATTCTACCATTATTTTTTTCGAAAAAAAGAGTCCACATGGGAAGATATGGAAGAGACAAAAGTGCTCATGACTTTATTAAGACAACATTAAAATAGAGTGAGTAGACCCTTGAGTAGACCCTTGCCTTATTAAGACATCATTAAAAAAGAGAGAGAGGTTCCTTACTCCATCAGAGGACATCCCTACCATTTTGAAAAAATCAACCATGCCATATATTAGAATCTTTGATTGCCAACCATGATAAGAGAGGAAGAAGGAAGAAAATTTATTGGTTCACTATGCAATGATACTCTTTACCTCATTAAGGTAGCATTAAAAAAAAGAGTAAGACATCATTAAAAAAAAGGGAGAGGTTTCTTACTCTATCAGAGGACATCCCTATCGTTTTGAAAAAACCACCATGCCACATGGTAGAATCTCTGCTTATCAGTCATGATTAGAGGGGAAGAAGGAAGAAGATTGACTGGTTCACCATGTAGCTATATGTTATTTCAATTCAATGATACTCCTTACCTTATTAAGGTAGCATTAAGACGGAGAGTGAGCAAGCCCTTATCTTATTAAGGCAATATTAAAAGAAGGAAAAGGTGATTTATGCTATCAGAGGACATCCTTATCATTTTAAAAAAAATCACCATACCACGTGTTAAAATTCCTAGTTGCCAGTGATGGTAAGAGGAAAAGAAGAAGATTGATCAGTTCACTGTACTGCTCTATACCATTTCAATCAAGATGATCGATCTTAAGAGTTTTCCTCCTCTACTATATTTGCATTATCATTATTAATTATAAGAGAGTAGCGAAAGCACCAGAGAGGCTCTTAGATGATAGGTTTAGGATTTTCAATCCTTCCTACCCTTCATTTTTAGCATCTCATCAATCTATTAGGAGATTGTTATCAAGGATGTGGCAATCTTCCATGTCCCATATCATATAATATGAGAAAAGGAGAGAGAACGGATGGATAGGGTCGAGAAACAAAGAGAGTGAGGGGTTCTGCAATAAGATGATGGTGGGTATTCGTTACTTCATTATTTAGCATCTCATTAGTCAATTAGGAGGTTATTGCTGAGGATGTGACAACCTTCTACATCCTATCCCACTATGTGAGAAAGGAAGAGAGAGAATAAACAAGGTCAAAAAATATATAGAGTAAGCAGTTACTATAACAAGATGGTAATAATCTTTCTTGCTTCATCAATGATCATGATGGTGGGATAGTTGCTATAACAAACCACAATCTTTCTTACCTCAACAATGAGAGGTCGGGATGGGGAATAAGGAAGAGAAAGAGGCAAAAGGGAATAAATCTTTGTGATGACTGGGAGAGGGTTTGGGATTGAAAAGGGTCAGTGTTAGGTTTTGTTATGTTAATGGGTTAGGATTTTTTTTGTTTTGTGGGGGGACATAGGGTGTTAATAGGGAAAAGATCAATCTAGAGTACAATTGGTCATTAGAGAAGGGGGTGCCTAATGTGGCAGAACGGCAAAAGCCCTAAAAGGGTATGGTACCACAAGAAATCAAAAGATGTAGGATTTAATGAAGATCGGAGCCTAGAGAAGAAGAAAGAAGCCATGGATGGAGAAGAGTAAAAAAGAGAGGGAATAGAAGTGCAAAAGGAGAGGCTTTAGAAGGAAGAGAGAAGACCCGATAGGAGCTTACCTAGAGGAGAGGCAATGGATCTCAAAGAGGATTGTGGAAGTGTCAAAATGATAGAAATGTGATCCCTCATTACGACCCTGAAGATGAACATATCACAACCTAGGATGATGATGGCTTGCTCAAGAAAAGGATGAGTGCTCTAGAGGCACTAGAAGACTATATCAAATCTAAAGAGGAACGTAGGAGAGGACAATCGAGTCATATAAATGGAGGCAAGATTAGTGTTAGCTTTTTTTCTTAAGGGATAATAGTGATATGACACAATCTTGATTGCAATCGGTCACTAAAGAAGGGAATAGCCAAGGTGGTAGAAGGGCTAAAGCCCTAGAAGGGCATGACACCTTGCTAGGTTAGGAGAAGTTCAAAGGAGGGGGAAGTGGGGGTTAGGATTTTTTCTCAAAGAAAGAGAATGGGATCACAAACCTTTTTAGAGTTAAAAGGTGTAGACACAGATTGAATGGGTCCTGAACGGGACACATGGAAACCAATGGCCATTCCATGTTTTCTTTTTGATTCAAACAGCTGCATAAAGATCTCACATGTGGATGCCCATACAACTTATGTGATGATTTTCTGTATGGACTTTCATACATTTTTTTCAATCAGCCTTCCATATGCAGTTTTCATATATGGATGCTCACATGATTGGCACACAAGTGTTTTGTGTAAATATCTACATACTTTTTTATTTTCAATTTTTAACATCTACATATAAGTAATGTGTATAGATGCATGTACACCTTAAGAAAAACCTTTTATGTATGGGTGTCCACAGGTGGAAACGAAAAAAAAAATTTCCTATTTTGTAAAAAAGCCTTTATTTTGAGAAAGAAATTAAAAATAATTGATAGATGGAAAGAAAAAATATTTTATTAAATAAAAATATTTTTTGAAAAAATTGTTCTAATTATCTAAAATGCTATTCATGTCTATTATTCCTTTTTTTGTGACATTTGTAGTTTGAAAAATTATTCTATCTAAGCAAAAGGCAAAAAGAATTTGATATTATTATATTAACATTGTTAATATGGTACTTTTTAATCCCATCTACTTGCTCAGCTTTTTCTAGGGATATATATATATATATATATATATATATATATATATATATATATATATATATATATATATATATATATATATATATATATATATGTATGTATGTATGTATGTATGTATGTATGTATGTATGTATAGATTAGCTCTTTAGTTTTATCCCCTATACAATCTATATTAATAATTAATTAATACTTTTTTTAGGGCATTAATGTTTGAATAGTAACATGTTAATTCTTTTAACTTAAATATCACTTATGTTCAATTAGATTTGATCATTAATAACATATTTTCTTATTTTTTTTAGTACAAAAAATTATATCTGATGAAGATTAATATTCATGTAAGCTTGATAATATTTCAAGTATTCTTTTTTTGTTATAGGCAAACATGTCTTGCAGTGCGAGTCACATGTTTCTTTTTGAAAGAAAGCAAGGCATAGAATGAGAGGAGGATTTGATCAATATATGGCATGTAGGGCAAGACTGAGATATTCTTAGAGGAGATCAAACTAATACATGGCATAGGCTTATGATGTTTTCTAGGCAGTTAAACTCTCCTTCGATATATAGGTATGGAGTTATAAATATAATTATTTTATATCGTATCTATAACAATAAGACCAACCATTCCCCTCCCACAAAGCCCACCAATTGAGAATATCATGAGCTGTCTTTTGATTTCTTTACTTTGTGAGCTCTGTTTTATATTTTGTTTTTTCAGTCCTTGGTTTTATTTCCTTTAAAAGAGATAAATATTTTTTATTAAATTAAAATGGGTTGAATAGCCACAAGATGCATACGTATGGGCTTCCTTTCTCTAGTTAATCTCAGATATACACTCACAGAAAAGCAGATATATAAAAATGATGAATATTATACGTATGGTCGCGTAGAGACAATTGCTTCATGTCCAGCTATATGTTGTTTGCTTATATGCAGAATTATCATTGATTAGCATAAAGTATCATGCATACACACCTTAGTACACAACTGACTTATTGGATAGGCAATTGCCCATGGGATGCACGTGCTCAATTGTGTGTCTAATATTTATGCAAAAAAAAAGAAGAAATGATCACATCATCAGATCATAGTTTATTTTTCATGTCTTTTATTTAATGTTTTTGTCAAGAAGTCTCTTATATTCCAATCTTTTGTCAAGGAAGAGCAGTGCTTGTAGCCTAACATATAAGGAAAACTACGTACCTAAAGTTCCCATATTTGGTTTTTGTGATACGCAAGTTACGATTTCATTTTCAGAACGTCCTTCAGCTATGCTTTAAGCTCAGTCATAATATTTTGTAGAATGCTATACGACAGTCAATATTGATAATGATATACTGACAATTTTTTTAAAAAAATAAAAATTTTTCTTTTTTGAATTCTTACATCACGTGGAAATATAAGCGTCCATCGGCATTAACTTAGAAATGAATAGAGAAATACCATGATGGTGCCATCATCCACATTAGCTATCGAATTAGCCGGTTGTTTCCCTTAGCTTTGAATTCCAAAAATTATGAGTTTAAGAGATAACTTCTAGGGTATATTTGGATTTTTCTATAGGATTGGACTGAAAATCCTATAAGATTCGTGTATTCAACTAATACAACTAGTATGAGCATAGACGGCAAATTTGGCTAAGTCTGTATTCATAAAATACTAAGAAATAGCTTTGGACCTATCTTTTTTTCTTCCTATGGTATTTGGATTGGCCCACTCCATAATTTTTTCAGAATATTTTATCTACCCCAACTTGTAGCCCATAATCTTGTTGGTTATATCGATTCGATCCATGAATCTTACAGGATTTTCAGCCCATTCTTTAGAAAATCCACATGGCCTTATTGGTAAGAGAATCCTTGTGATCATATGTTTTGATATGTTTGACCTTATTATGTATGTAATATAAATAAAATGATCGATGGATATTAAAAGTAAAATTTCGTGTTGACACGTAAGGTTCATGAGTAATTTTTTATTTGTCATGTGTTGAGACAAGGCATTATTATGAACTTGACCACGAAGGTCACAGTGCCACGAAGCATGAGTGCTTGTGACGCCCCAAGTAGGAGCGAGGTGAAGTCCACAAGCCGTAAAGCATGAGCACGAGCAATGCCCCGAGTAGAAGTGAGGCGAAGCCAACCGGCGAGATCTGAGACCGCCACGCCGAAAAGGGTCTCACCACCACTGCTGCCTGCAGTGGCAGTGGAGAAGGGTGCTCCAGCGTCTGGGGGCATCGGAGGGGGGCATGGCGAGGTTGGAGGAGTGAAGGATGGTGAGGAGGAGGGCGCAGAGCTCATAGAAGGGCTTTGAGGTCTGGTCCTTTTCTCTCATATTCGGAATACTAACGCTAACCCTGTGAGAGAGAAAAACAAGAGGAAGATGAAGCAGAGGAAGGAAGTGGTGGGAGAGAGAAAGAGAGAGGGAAAGATGGTCGTTTTGTGAATAATGATAACTACTTTGGATGAACAGAGATTTTGATCAGATCGAGACGAGAAATGGATAGGCTGTGAAATTCTTCTATCTCCTCTTCGTAAATCAGTGTAAAATAGATAATTATGTTTTATTGGTTAAGATGGTGATGAAACCATCTAAATATTTGAATTCAAAATCTATATTTAAAAAGTCAAATCGGTTAATATTCATATCTATCCAATACCTCTTTTGGATTAGATGGAATCATATCAGCTAGATAAGGGGGATCGAGCCGAATTGCATTAAGTCAGATAAAAAATTTATTAAATAAATATTATAAATAATTATAATTAAAAAAAAATTAGATTAATATTATATCGACTTAGATTCAAGATAGGACATATCATTATCTACTGTAAATTTGTTTAGAAATTTTATCTAGTAATCATACCCCCCTCGGAATTTAGTTGGGTCAAATAAAATTCGCCTTGTTCGTAAGTAAAAAGATTATAATATTTGGTAGCATTATGGTGGGCGGTAAGCATAGATTCTTTTACACGCGCACCAGGTGCGGATCCGTCTCTGTTCTGTTATGTGGAAGACGGTTTTCTGCCTGTCTGCTTCCAGTCCGTTACGTGGGCCGATGACGGTATAAATTAGGGCGAGATTAAACCTTCAACCCCTCTTTTCCTTCTTAGCGGGACACTGGAACCCTAATTTGAAATCTCCGTCCCAGCCATCCCAAATCCTCGCTTTCTCCCAAAGTTTCTAGCTTCCTGACCTAATTTCCTCTCTGCCAGAATTCGCTTTTCGCCATGAACTGCGAAACTTGCCAGCTTAAAGAACTGGTGAGATGACCCTATCCTTCCACCCTAATGCGTGTCAAGATATTTTCCCTATTGATGCTCTTACGAACACTCCTTGAATCGAGTCAAATTTTACTTTGCTTTTGGTATAAATTTTCTTGGTTCGCTTCTTTCGAGTATTATTATGTTTTAGAAGATGCAGTTATTTTAATAATTAGGTTAAGTTTTTTAGTATTTTATGCTCAGTTTTTTCACCAGTTGTGCGACTTTTAAATATAGGTGGTGGAACCATTGGAGATACGGGATGTGTTGCGCTGTAAGTTCACTCGTTTCTTGTGTCGTTTCTTGTGTGTTTAGATAGACTTATCTTCTCTTGTTTCACATCTAAGAGGACTGATTAAGAAAATTAATTACATATATTTACTTCTTGTTTTGGTACCTGTTCAGATGTCTTAGTGTGAAACTGATGATAGTAGTTGATATTACTAACTGATGTAAACCATGTACATGTGAATCTATTCATTAAGAATTTTTTTAAAATCTGTATGTTGGATTTTGCTTGGGAGTATAAAGATTCATAGCGTATAAAGATTCATAGGTGTATAAAGGACATGAACATAAACCATCTTCTTTATGGCGTTATGGTGCATTTTTGTATCAAGAAAATTTGAATTTATCAATAGTTAAATATTAGATGGGAGGGTGTTACTAATTAATCTTTTGTCCTTGTTAAATCACGTAATAATCTTTTATTGAGTTCTTTTTATAATGCTACTTGCATGAATTCAATTTATGAAAATTATACTGTCTCAAATGTTTAATTACTGTAACTTTATTAGTTGAGAAACATGATGACATTCATATGTCCCCCAAAAAATTTGAGGATATATTATTATATAGCATCTCAAGGTTTAGTACATTTCACATATCAATATAATTTTGCTGAGATTTCTTTTATTTGTTCAAGGTGCTGCATATAGTGCTTATTACATGAGGAAATACCATGTTGCTTCTACTTGATGTAACTTGTTTTCAGTGATAGACAGTACTGACAACTACCATGCACATTCTATGCATGTAAGGGAGGTCACAGAAGGCTGTGAATCCCTATTTGGTATAAGAGTTCCTCACTTTCTTAAAAATCTTGGAAAATGCACCTTAGCTGTTGCACTTCTTCTATCCTCTCTCTCTCTCTCTATGGATTGGGGGTGGGGGGGGTGGGGAGAGAGAGGTATATTTACTAAAGATGGGAGCGCCTACAAACATTTGGGGAGCATAGATATGCAGAGTTGGTCATGTTAAGGAAATTGAGTTATAGTTGTAGAGATGGTGGTGTAAGCTAGGTATCATGTGCCTCTCTTGCTTTGATAATAAATGAAGTTCTTGCCCAATAAATTTGTTGGACGACTAATCCCTTCCAAAGAATTGGTCGCTTGATCTTCTTCAGGCTACTAAATAAGTACATGCAGTCATATTTCCTAGATATGCAGTAGCCTTGTTGTCTGCATAATTGAATTAATGAACTTGTTGCTTGTTGGTTTCCCCAAACTTTAACATGCCTTTAAGAGAGGTCTAACAGTCATCAGACCATTTGATGGCAAGGTAATTGAGTAGTTGAATCCAGTCATAGTGTTAATGGGATTTAAGAAAGAGTGTTGCATCCACCTTTCGTCTCCATGATGGGATTTAAGAAAGAGTGTTGGCATCCACTTTTCATCTCCATGAGTGAGAATATAGAAGAAAGCAAACAAAATTACAAAACTCTCTTCTCGCTTCCTCGTTTCTTATTCTTATTCTTTTTCTTATGCTCCTTCCTCTTTTTCTTCTCCCTCTCTGTTTGCATTTGCATTGGCACAATAAATCTTGCCTGTTAGATGTATGGAAGACTGATTACAGGTACCTGAACATTGGCATTAGAAACTTGCCTTTTGGTTAGCAAGTTCCAAAAAATTCGCCGTCTCGGTATTGAACCCCAAACTAGTACCATTCTATTATAGTGTTGGTATGCCTAGAAGAGGTGTTTGAGGTGAATGAGGAAGATGATCAGACAATGGGAACAAATTAGAATAGATTTTTAACGTCACCATGTTTTAGCTGCAAGTTTGTGCCTAAGGATTAGGTCGCATTTAAAGGAAACACCTAAGCTGGCTAGACCAGTTTCTAAGATCATCTAAGGTTCTGTTATTGAGTATATGGCACATGTGGGGGTACTACAGTTGTTGCGTACATGGCACATGTAAGGTGTTTACTTTTGTCATATATAATTTCTGTTTCTTGCTTTTTCCATATAAGTTTGGTCAGTGGCATTCAAGATTTTAAATAATGGCATTATAATTGTTATAATGAGTGTTATGATGGTTTTAGTGCCCTTTGGTTATGTTATCTATATATAATTGCTGGGTAAAAGATAACGATCATTATAATAGGTTATTTAGTGTTAGAGTGCGAGCCTTGATGTAGTGGTACGATTGCTCCATTGTGAGTTGGAGGCGTCATGGGCTTGAAATAAGGAAAAAGCCTTTCTGTGTGTGGAGTTAAGGTTGCATGTATTTGATTCTCCCCGGACCCCTGTGGCAGGAGCCGTGTGCACTAGGTCATCCTTTATAACAGGTTATTTAGTGTTGTAATAGTTTGTTGTAACATAAATAACATTCATTATTTTCACTTGTACCTTTATCTAGTTAAGATATTTTTATCTTCAGAATTCATTTTTTCAAATTTCCCTCCAAAAGCTCCTGTATGGTTGAAAAAAAGGTTTCTCATCTTGCAAAAGTGAATGGAAAGATAACATCATTATTCTCACATTATTGCCTGATTTTCTGTTATAATGCTATTATAATAACTACTATAATGGTGGTTATTTGATTACAGAAAACTGAAATGTTACTTTTGAGACATAATGGCTGTTAAAACCATGGTCAGCAACAGTTTTAGCACTTTATGACAAGTCTCTGTTTGGAGGAACTGTTATGAGATCCTTACATGTTGTTCTAGATGTGCTCAACATATGTGTTTCATCTTGTCGTTTTGCGAACGAGAAGAAAGCTGGATACTTGCCTTGTTTTTCTGGTTGTTTAAAAGGATAAGCCAATGTGGAACTGAAGGTATTTACTAATTTGTATGGCAAGTTTTAGATAAGGAGAAGGTTTGTATGATAGAAAGTTTTAGTGGTCAAGGAAATGAAAGAAAAATTGTACATATAAATATGATAACTGATAAAGTATTTGCTATTAAATTAGTTTTAGATGAGGGGGTTTTTAATGTAGTCAGTGCTGATGCACCACAAACAGGCATAGAGAGAATTAAGAAACAATTTTGCGAAGAAATGGATGGATTAATGCAAAATATTCTTGAAGGAGAAAGGATAGTTATTGGTGGTGATCTAAATGACCATGTAGGGAAGAACAATATAGGATATGAGAATGTGCATAATGGGTTTGGTTTTGGAGATAGGAATTTAATGGAAGATTCATCTTTGGATTTGCGGCAGCCTATAATTTAGCAATTGCAAATACATATTTTAAAAAGAGAGATGACCACTTCATAATCTTTAAGAGCAGATCAGATTTGTATAAATAGACTACTTTTCATCAAGAGAAGAGGAATATCAACATGCAAGGATTGCAAGGTGATAGTAGGTGCGTTTAACTACACAACATAGGTTACTAGTTTTATATATACATCCAAAGTATAAGATGAAGGTGAGCCTTGGCACAATGCTAAGGTTGCTTCATTGGCTTGGAGTTCACAGGTTTGAAACAAAGAAACTGCATCTTTGCATGTGGGGGTAAAGCTATGTACATCTTACCCTTCTCAGACCTTGCAATGGTGGAGCCTCATGCACTGGGCTGCCCTGTTATGTACTAAGTGCAAGAACAAAGGAAAGGAAATTAATAAATATCCAAAGATAAGATGGTGGAATTTAAAAGAGGAAAATGTTATATCTTTTAGGGATAAATTATTAAAATAGAGAAACTGGAATTTAAGGACTGCATTGAACAAAATGTGGAAAACCAAATGCCCAGCTGCATTAAGAGGTAGCTAAATATGTTTAAGGAGATACAAAGCAGAAAAGGTGTGCGCATAAAAAATCTTGGTGTTGGAATACTTAGGTACCGGACGCAATAAAAGCAAAATGGATTTGCTTTAAATAATCGTAAGAACAAAAATGTTGAGGATTTCATAAGATATAAGGAAGTTAAGAAAGATGCAAAATGGTTAGTAAGGCTAAGCATGTAGCATAAGATAACTTACTTGATAGGTTGGGTTTAATAAAAGGTGAAATAAAATATACAAATAGCTAAAGCTGGAGAAAGGAAAACTAAAAATATTAATGAAATTAGATGGATTAAAAGTGAGAATAATCAGATATTAGTGAAAGATGTGGAAATTAAAGAAAGATGGAGATATTATTTTGCAAATTTATTAATTTAAGATTCTACCAAAGAAATCTTATATCTCTCTCTCTCTCTATATATATGTACATATATGCTTATATGCAGAAATACATTTAGAGAGAGAGAGAGAGGAGAGAGAGAGAGAGAGAGAGAGAGAGAGTTGGACTATGCAACTGATGAGATCCATGATAGTGGAGTTCAACAACTTTTTAACTGTATATAGTGGCATGAGCTTCCATTGATTTGCTTGAAGTGTCAACACTGATTGCCTGCAATAATTCTCTTTGTTGATATCCATATGCATTGTCATTATGATACAGAAAGATGTGCATGTTTTATGCCTTAAGGGATGCAAAAATTGACTGCAAATTTGGTGGGTTGGGAGTGACATAAATTCGAAAGTTTAAGGCGGGCTATTTTCTTGATCTTTGTGAGTTATGTAAGATAAAGAAAATGGTTTTACTTGGCTTTGACTGTTGTTAATGGCACTGAATACTGTTGGAAACAGTGAGCCAGTCTCTATGGACATGAAAGTGATCTTAGCTGAGGTGTTACAATGTTTGATTAACAACCATATCACAGTATGCAATGTGTATATAGATGAATTGCTTTTTAGAACTTAAAAGCAAACTGTTTCATTGTTGTCTAGCTGTGAAAAAATTTCTAGTATCATTACTTATTTTGCACTTACATATGGCACTGTTTTGATGGTCGTAACCCATAACTTTTAAGAAGCAAGTTTTTTCTTTGGCTGTGCAGCTATGGAAAATTCTTAGCATCATGATGGATGTTAAAATTGTAATGTGTGACGGATAACCTTTTATCTTCAATTGGATCTTGTTTTGTTACTGAAGTTGTTAATTCACACATCTAATTGGATTTATTCAAATGCATTTTACAGCTTCTAATTAGTTGAAATGCATTTCTACCTCTTTAACTATGTAGAAATTGGTGCAGGCATATTGCATACAATTGTATTCCATAGAGCATTAGGACTTGTGCGGCCAAAAGACGTTGACTGTGAACTCTTTGAAATTACTTATGTAAGTTATACTTGATCTTTTGAACTACATAAGCTATGTGTTATATTTTCAGTAAAAGTTACTGACATCTAATTGTCATTCTACTGCAAATGCTGCCAGGGAAATAAGATGTCTTTATGTTGAAGCAAAGAAATACCTATCAGCAATGTATAACTAGTTGTTTTTGATACAACAGTTGTTGCTAATTATTGCATATGGAGTTGTGTAAATATTACATTTCCTACATTTCATGACTATTCATATTGATGGATTGTTATAGTTAATGTTTTGTATTATCCTAGTTAACGTAATTTGACCTAAGTTTGTAACTGACCATGTGCAATTCACTGGTTCAATATGTGCAACAAGATCAATTTCTTCGAGTGGACTATACTACATTCTGATGGTCCTACCCTAGATGCTTTGGAATTGATATTAAATTGGGGCAAACAGATGTGGAATAATATGTTCGAGGTCTATCAAGAAGATCTTAGGATGTGATCTGAAAGGATTTGGATGGGACATGAATTTGGTGCTTATATATGTCTTGCATTTTCTGATTTATCTTAGGGTAATTGTTTGCAACAGGGTGATTTGTCATTTATGTAAGTCATCTGCCAGGTTAAGCTGCTTATTACTTGTTAGAGGTATATTTTGCTTGTTTTATGTGTGTTTAAGCTTCTCTATGAAGGAGTAAAACCTTGAATCTGAATTTAAAGCGTATTTTTGTGAATTTTTTATGGAAAATTTTCTGTTGAATTTACTAGGTCAAATAAATTATTTATCTTTTCATCTCTGGTCTCTCTCTTCATGTTCTTCACCTCCTTCCTTTTTCCTCACAAGCTCAAGCTTTCAGATCTTATTCAGATTTAAAATCAGATATGACATTTTCTTCTTCCTCTTCTACATCTTTTTACTTTTCTCCTCTTCCTATTTTGTTTCTTCCTCTTCTTTTTCTTCTTTGATAATCCTTTTTTTTTTTTTTTATTTGAGACTTGCTGTATCCAGATCAAAAACAGGCACTGTATGTTGACAAATACATGGTCTGTTTATTATGGGTTTTAACCTCTTATTCTTCTTCTCCCTGTAACCCCTTTATTTCTCTTTTCCTTTCAAATTTGATTTTGAAAACATGATTTATTGTGGGTTTTAGTCATCATGATTGTTTCTCATCAACTTAACTTTTAATATATGTTGCATGATAGTTTGTTTGGTGGTTATACACATTATGTTAGATGGTGCTGATATTTTAACTCTTGATTTTTATTTTCATGATAAGTTGTGATGGAGGGTTTTTTTCTTCTGAATGTTAATTTGGTTTGGTGGTGAATTTTGATCATGCACTTGAGTTTAAATGGTGGTTATTTTTACATTGGATGGCAAGGAAAGCTATAGTTGGTTTTGTTGTTCTTTTACTTTAATGTTTGGATCTTTATTGAATATTAATTTATATTATATTGTCTATCTATAGTCATTTGCTTTTTATAATGTTTAAGTTAATTATATGTGCATTCTTAGTTTAATTTTTTTCAATTGCCATCTAATTTTGTTGTTTTTTGGGATTTGGACCAATATCCACATACAATAAGGAACATGTGCTCTACTATTTGAGCTCGTAGTATAATTAATGTAACTGTGATAAACTTGAAATCAAGGTTCGTTGTCTCAATACCAGACCCCATATAGGCACCATCCCTTTACAGCGTTGGTACATGGTATGGACCAGTGCGACATTGTCGGTACGGTACGGCATACTAGTATGATACGGGGTGGTGTAACAAACACTGCTTGAAATCAATGTTTGCCAAACCTGTACTGGAGGTCGTAACAGTCTGTGATTGGTTTAGTATGGTGCGGGATCGATACCGTGCCATTTTGGGGCATATCGAAACAAGGAGAACTAGAGAGGGAGGGGGAGAGGGAGAAGGAGAGAGGGGGGGGGGGCAGAGGGAGAGGGAGGGAGAGGGCTCAAACAGCAATCGTCATTATCATCGAGGGAGAGAGAGAGAGAGAGGGAGAGACAGAGAGAGGGAGGAGAGGGAGAGGCCAAGGGAGAGTGCTCAAACAGCCCTTGTTATCATCACCAAGGGGGAGAGAGAGAGGGAGGGTGAGGGAGACTTACCTAGTGGGCCAAGGATGGTGGGGATCAGGGATTCGAAGGGCGAGGGGTGAACAAAGCGAAGGCACCAAATCGGAGTGAATAGAGCGAAGATGAAGTGATCAGACCGGGTGAGCCTTTTATGCCAAATCAAACCCTTGAATCGAACCAGTAACTGACCAGTTCGGTTTGGTATGCCTCGAAGGCCTATTCAGTGCGGTTCTACAAACTGTGCTTGAAATATTATGTTAAAACTAGAACTCATGCATTAATAGCACCATGTCCTAGAGTCAAGTAACATGGATTTTATTGATTTTGTGAATTTTGTAGAAAGTCTTTCACTTGGGTGGTTGCCTAAGCTGTCTCGAGGTACATTGCCTGGGACCACTTGAAACATTTGACAACTAAGATCCACATATCTTTGGTATGGTGTACTATAACCTCCAGGTCATTCATTTCCTTATCCCATCCTTGTCTTTTGGCAGCCCTCACTGAATGGGGTCATTAAGAAAACTTTGATGTTGCAATGCACTAGCATAACCCCAGTGCAGGAACCAGATTGTTCTTCATAGACAAGCTTGGGGTAGTCCTGCGTGAAGGTGGTCAACACCTAATCCCTTCTCAAGTCCCAGAAGCAGAACCATGTGCAGCCTTAAGGGTTTGTTGGTCACCCACATTTTTTTTAAAACTATAGCAGAATTTGGTTAAAGGATGATTCCACAACAATCATTACAAGGCTGAACAAAAACCTGGATTTCTCAAATTCTGCAACCCACTGCTACTGGATGTATGGGCTATCCCACCATTGAGGCCTACCACATCTTGTGGGTGTGCAACGAACCTGTGGATTGTTAGCCAGACTGGGAGCTATTGGAAGTGATAAGGATAGATTGTAGCTTCTATGTTCCTCGTCAGAAAAAGAAAAGAGGAAAAGAAACTTTATGCCTTCACTAAGGAAAAGAGAAAAGGTGTTAAAATCAGTTTACATCATACTTTTGCTGCATGAACTTTAGAAAACCTCACTAATGTGGTAATGCGGAAGAAGTCACAAAATCACCCATATATGAAGAAGTTTGTCATGTGGACGACCTCAAGTATTGTTTTCACTACAATCAAACATGTTGATCTTGCATCTGTATCAAGAATACCATAGGTTGTACGCATATTTGACTCTATTGTTTTTAATGGTGTAGCGCCAGTCTATTTGCCTATATTTTCTTCGCAGCATCTGTGGTTCATTTGCCATACAAATCAAGTAATACCAGCAATTGGTACTTTAAAGAGGAAAGCATACATGCTTTTTATCTTCTCATGAACTGAGAGCCAAGAGAGAGCAGCATGTACTATGTCATTCTGGGCTATTGGGCTTAAATGACATGTGCTATGTCATTCTGGGCTATTGGGCTTAAATGATGGCATGCCTGTTTTCTCTGTGTCTTACAGCATAACAATTCCATTATGTTCAAGGTTTGTACGATGCCTGGGCAAAATATGTTCTGTCGTCCTCATGCATGATATTCTTGCTGTTAAAAAACATCAAATTCAATATCTTGTAGTTTCATTGGGGTCTGAATGTTATTTATGTATGTTGAAGGTTGACATCATACCTTATCTTCAAATTTGGAACTTCTATTTTTAAGTCATTTTGTTATTATCTTATGTGAACCTTAATCCTTCTTATTGTGCAGGTACAATGTGGAGATGCTGAATTAGAAAGAAAAATAGATGAAAAAATTGACCTGTTTATCGGTTGGGTAGAGAAACATCCAAACAAAAAAAGCCAGGTTTATTCCTTTTCTTTAGTTTATAATATATAGCTTCACCATTATATGATCCAGGCATCCTGCTAAGATGTTATTGCATTTTTGTCCCTTGGATTATTGGCAGGTCACAAGGGAAAGTGTGCTGTACTGCTTATACTGTTCTAAATAATGGTCTCTTTCTTTGTACTGATGTTGATTCCTTTTACATTTCTAACAACGTATTGCAATGTATGAGTCTATTCATAATGTTAATAATGTTTCCAGCAGTTTCTATACTTCCTATAAACCATCTTTTTGGCTGCTCTGCAGACAATGTTCCTTCATCCTTATGTTTGTAAAGAAAGTAATCTGTGGCATATTGAACTGTTGTCTCTCTTATAGTATATTTAAGTTGTACGACTGAAGAACTAGATCGCCAGTATTTTTAAGTTCTATGACTGAAGAACTAGATCGCCAATTGGGTGACACATGTAGTTAACAATGCCTTGGTGAAGCATTTCGTCTGATTATTCAACCCTAAATTAGTGTTGTTCTTTTTTAATTATGTATGGTACCAATGGTGCAGGTATGCTTATCCTTCTATGAGGTCAGAAACAAGCAAGCAACATGGATGTTCAGTAACAAAACTGAGCGCCTTTATTGGGAGCAATGGTATATTAATTTGCATGTAATAAACACCAAAACGCATGGCAAATCTCATAATTCCAAAGCACCGATAAACCCTGGAGGTAGACTGCTTATCCATGAAATTGTTTAGTTATTGCCATTGTTCTAGTCCTCTTTTCATTATCAGGTACTGCTCTTTCATATTTTTGTGATCTCAGATAATGCACTGGAAGAAAGCAGTTCTAGACGTGCTTCTTTGGAGTCAGCACTCCATGAAGTCTTGTTTCAAATCATTAAATTTGTCAATGAGAAGAAAGACCATATTCCATCTGTAACAAATTCTGAAGTTATATCATTTCCATATGAAATCACGACCCCAAGGTGTGTCTCATTTGTTACAAGAATCACAGGTGTTAGAGGCCCCTCGTGCCTCCTAAGTTCATATTCATCGTGTTTTGACTTTGCTTAACCATGTATATTTTGTGAAGAAAGTTCTACATATATCTGGATCTCCAGGTGACCCCTTTTCCTTCGACGTGTTGCACAGCTCATCAGATTCTTCCTTCGGGTGGCACACTGATGTCCTCAAGAGGATGCTGCAAACTGGGCATCCTTCCATGCTCAGCTAACTGTATGATCTTTCAGAGCGTGAGCTCCACCCATCACCTTCATGCCTACAGCTTGTCTGCGGTTACTTTCTCCTCGTAATGTTTACCCATATCGAGCAAGCTGTTATGGCTTCAAACAAGACTCTGATAGCAGTAATATCAGCTTCATATCTGCGCTCAGGATTGTATGATGTGATGGCAAAGATGAACTGCGATGCAATTTTTTGTAGGTTATGTTGTACATAGCCCTTTGTTGAACCTTGTGTATGTTTGTTGTATATGGGTATTCCTACCTATGAATGAGATAAACTTTGTAGACATTCAGAATGCAAATATTTTCTTTGCTCATAAACAATGACAATTTTAAAATACCTTGGAACCTCAAACCTGTCAACTCTTTATTCTTCACCTGTATGATCTCTGTGCTCAGTGTTAAATAGTGTTTGTGAGATTCCCGTTATTTGTTTTAGAGTTGGTATTATTCAACTGATGTTTGTAGATAAGTTGGTTTCCCACAGTGGGATATTTTTTTCTTATATCTTGATTTGCATTAGTTTCTCTATTATCCCAAGCCACCAGTTCTCATTGCCTTATGGTTTATGCTTTCGCTGTATTTCTTATTTTCTCACAAGCCATGCAGCAATTTGTATGTATGGTAAAGCAACATGAAGACTAGTGGTACCAGCCAAATTATCAAGAACAATCACAGTCAGGATCTCTTGCCATCATGCTCAGTGTTATGGGGATTAAAAGGAATAGTTGCTAATATGTCTGCTAAACCTAAGCTGAAATTAATTAGTAACCAACCTCTTGGGCTTTGCGTGACTGAAAAGTCCAGTTTGAAGGTGGTTAATAATGCGCTTATCAGTATATGACATCTCATGATCATATTATGATATTTTATAATTAAATTATAACTTTCTGTCCATAGAATGTCATAGAAAAGAATTTTTTTATTATTTAAAAAATTTATAAATTTTCAATGATGAAAATATTTTTTTATCTTTATAATTTTTGAAAAAAAAATTATGATATTTTATACACAAAAAGTTATAATTTCACTATAGGATGTCATAATATGATCAAAGGATGTCATAATTTTTTCAGGAAGGAATGGACATTTCATTATTCAAAATTTCAAATGAAAAAATAAAATTATAGATATTAAATGTGTTATTAAATACACATTAGAAAGTGATGGCTACATGTTTTAATATGGTTGGGTATGCTCCATGTTAATTTTATTGCACCGCATGTAATGTATAAAGATTTTTTCATTGAAAGTAAGCTTGGTGGGTCATCAATTTCCAGCCACGAACTCCAATCCTATTTTGCTTATCAGATCACACTGTGACATGTGTGAGGTAGGTGACATGTTACTCAATAAATAGCGGTCTATATAATATACTATAGACAATTTTTTATCAAATTTTTATTCTCCTCGCCAAGCCTCAATATACAAAGGTGAAGAAATGACTTTTTTGAAAAAAAAATGAGGGATTAAATATTCGATCACCTGAAAGATTTATACCCAGCTTTCGAATACAATCTTAAAGACAAAAATATTTGAAGGATAACACTATTCAAGATTAGAACCCCGGATTACTTGCTTCCAAGCAAGGCATGTTGTGACCTCTAAGCTACCACTATGATTTATTAGTATTGAGCAAATTTGTAATGCGCATACTTTGCAGAGTCCAACAAAATAAAAAAAAAAAAAGAAAAAAAATGACTATATATATATATATATATATATATATATATATATATATTATAAAAGGTTGGTGGAGCTACACTCCAAGCATTCGCGTGGCATAATGAGGCGAACAAGCGATGGATTTTAAATTAGGAGTCAACATCCAACATAGATTTTGTTCAAATGGGGACAACCATTCAAAACCAAATATCTCTCGAAAACTAGTTTAAGAATTAACTTTCTAAAATACGGTCCTTTGAATCTAGACGTCACCAGGGTCAGGTTAGACTGGAGTACAATCCAATCCCACTGAGCCGCAGCCTCATAAACACGCCGAAGGCCAGAGAAGGATAGAAGCTGTGTCTTTTCTTGCGTTTGCCCACCTCACTCACCTCTCAGCTTTCACCTCACGCATTTCCGACGGCGAAAAAAGTTCATATCACTCTCCGCATAAAAATTCTCGGTGCGTCCGAACTCGCTCACAGATCCCAAAAAAAAAAAAAAACTCTCATGTTTGATTGATTTTTTTTTTAAAAATTGAAAGATAACACTTACATGAGATTAAAATTCTAATATTTTGTAAAAAAATTCTCTATATATTAAAATTAAAATAGTTTTTCTGATATGCTTAATTAGGATAAAGTTGATTTTTTTTGTTAACCAAAAAATATTTTATATAATTTTTTTTATAAAAATAGATGATCAATTAAATATAAATTTTTTTATAGCATATAATTTTTAAGTGATCAATTAAATATATAAAAATTATTTTTTTTAATTATTATATAATTAAATTTTTTCAGAAAAAAATATTAGCAGAATTTTTCCACGGAGCCGACACGTAAGATTCTCCCGCATATACATTTCTATGCAATTCTTCGTTAGATGATGTGGTCCCACGCTCCGATGTTCCAATCCCGTCGGCGGCTTAGTTCCCCACCCAGTCTGAGGGAAAACAGCAATAGAAAAACTTCTCAAAAAAATTTACTATAAGAGGGGAGGAGGAGAGGGGGGGAGAGAGAGGGTTTAATGGCGTCGGCGAAGTCGCTTCCGTTGCTCTCGTCGCAGGCGTACTTGGAGGGAAAGGCGGTGAGGGAGACTCGGGAGCTGGTCGCCGAGCTTTGCCGCCACTTCTACTCCCTCGGATGGGTCACGGGCACCGGCGGCAGCATCACCATCAAGGCCCACGACGACGCCGTCCCCAAGCCCGAGCAGCTCATCATCATGTCTCCCTCCGGTATGTTCTTTATCTCTCTCTGATCTCTTTTCTTGTTTACTTTCTTCATCTTGTGACGATTTACTCCACTCCTAGTCGTTTTCTTTGATAAATATCTCATCTTGGAAAGATATCCGCCTCTTCTTTGTTGGTTTCTTTGATAAAAATCTCATATTGGAAAGGTTGTGATCTCGATTAGGGGTTCAGAAGGAGCGGATGGTGCCCGCGGACATGTATGTGCTATCCGGGAACGGGACGGTGCTGTCAGCGCCTTCACCAAAACCCTACCCCCACAAGCCCCCCAAATGTACCGATTGTGCTCCCCTCTTCATGAAGGTAATCCCGTGTTCTTCTTTGTTATCCTCCTTCACTCCTACTCTTTTGCATTCTGATTCATTTCTTTTTTCATCTGTGAGTTTCCTATAATGCTGATTGGGTCGCTATTAAGTCTAGAAATTGGACCAGTTGTGGAGGAAAGTTCTGATTTTTGGATTATCATGGCGGGTAGTCCGTCAAAGAGGTTCATTTGAAGGGAGGAGCTGAGGATTAGATTTTGAGAATGCATTTTGAGAAATGATGATTAGCGGTAAGCAACAAAGAGGTAGGGTGATTGCTCAGGATTTTTATTTTTTATTTTTGGTATGGTAATTGGTAAAGGGGATGAAAGTTTTTGAATAGCGAGGCTTAAGTCTGGATGAACATGAAAGAGATTTCGATCATGATGCTTGGCATCTTGTAGATTATATGTCTGTGATGCTAGACTGAGGACTGTTAGTGGGAGATGAATCTTTCTGTTCAGTGAACTTACGCATATTGAGCTGAAATAGATGTCTATGAGGCTGTTTTTGGGACCATTAGCAGAAGCTTCTTTGGAGAGATTTTCAATTTATAAGTAATGCTCAAGGGGATTAGGTTTTGTCCTTTTTCTTTTTCTTTTCTTTTTTTTTTTTTTTTTGGGTGGGGGGTTGGGGGGGTGGGGAGGGGGAGTCGGAGTCCTTATTGATAGCTAAAATGGTTTATGTTGATAATTGAGAGCATCATTGAGCATAATGAGACTAAGCATACTTTATAGTCGTCCAATTAGATAGGCCATTAGGTTCTAATCAAGGTATGCCATACCATACCAAACCGGATAGTACATGATATATTGTACCATACTGATTTGGTACTAGTATACGGTATGGGGGGCGTACAGACATTCGGTATGCCGAATCAGTCCTTGTACCGGACGTACATGCAATAGTGACAAGGTGGCACCAATACAGGCCTGGTACCAAGATGGTGTACCTTGTTTCTAACATTCTTATTTTTCAGATTAAAAAGTAGAGAGTCCTTTCAAAGTTTCAAACATTGCAAAAACATTTGATCAACTGATTACACCATTGCTATGTTGTTTGCACTGCTTTCCTTGGATCAGCTGGCAATTTTAAAGTTAGTTTTAGGAGCTAAATTTAAGAGGATACTGACAATGCATTGTTTTACTGGTACTTATAGCTGGAAATTAGACATTAGAATGACATAGGAGGATATTAGAATGGCTTTAGATATATGATTGGCATACCATTGTAGAATTTCTTATGTTGCTTTTAGTGGAAGGTTGACATGTTTTCAAGTCTTAAATATGTTTGTTCTGTAACAAATATTAACAAATATTTCTTTGCCACAATCATCCAAACAGCATACATTTTATTCCTGTACACATGTACATATATAAACAACATATATGCCCAGTATGAGGTTTCTGGTTAAAGCTTCTATGCTTTAATTTTTTAATTTATTTCAGTTCTAGTATATACTGGGTCTGACCTTGTGTTTACTGGCTTTTGTAGGCTTATCAGATGCGCAATGCTGGGGCTGTTATTCATAGTCATGGTATGGAGAGTTGTCTTGCAACAATGATCCATCCCTTCTCAAAAGAGTTCCGAGTAAAGCTTCTTACTTCTTTGATTAGCACAGAAAAGTCAATATAATTTATTTCACACTCTGTGTATAGAAACACTATTGTATTTTGTTATATAATTGATAATTTACTAATGAAGTTCCATAGTTGTGGATTAATCTCAGAAAATTAAGCTTGCCTTCTTATTTCAATGGTTGTTCTTGCGATATATGAACTCTCAATTGGACAACAGTTTTAGGATGTTCATTTTACAGTAGTGTCCTTACAAATTATGTTTGTGTTTTGTCTCCATGTAAAGCATTAAACATTTAATTTCGCTGTGAATCCACATACCACTTTTAGAAGGTTAAAAAATTATGAATTTAATTTTATCAGTTCTTTGTAGTAATTCAAGTATATTCCAAAGCATGCAAGCGAGTATATTATGGAGAAGTTGCAGGCTGTAACATGTCCTCTTGGTCAATATGCATTGTATTGGTGTGAACTCCCTGCAATGGGTTATTAATGGATCTTTCAGTAGGGAACCGTAAGTTGATGGTTCACCTTGACATCTAATTAACATCATTAAATACTCTTTGATCCTATCTGTATTCATTGCCAAGCTGGAGATCTTTCAGTTGTTAATAAAAGGGAATCCCCTGCTATATAACCCTTGAATATCCTGCTAAACATTTCTTTGCTAGAGTTGAGATGGAAGATTTAAAATTGGGGTGGAAAAGACAGCTATTTTAGGATTGGTTGCATATTTTCTTTTAATGTAATATATAATATATTGGGTAAAATGTGTAAAAACCTTTTTCTTTCTGTTCTATGTCACTTGAACCACTTGTAAGATCATTGGTCCACAAAATCTTATAGTAAACTCATACCTGTGCTCAAAGCAAAGCAAGATTCAAGATGATTTATATAAAACCGAGTTTTAATAAAGTTTCTCCTCGTCCTCCTCCTTCACAATCTCTTTTTCATCAATCCTCGTCCTTTCTGTTAATTTTTTATTGGATCTATAATTTTTTCCACATTAAGCCTTAAATTCTCCAATTCTTAAGTCCCAGTCATAAATACCAGCAATCCCAGTCTTAGAAAGCCTAATTTCATTCAGATTGGATGCATAGAGATGTAGGATTGACTGGCATAGCGCCTTAGGTCATCCCATAAGCTCCATCCTTCACTTTTGTAATGAACTCTATTTGGCCAGTATTGGTGTAGCTATGTGCTGAGTTCATACTTGTGATACTCATTTTCTTACTTCTCTATTAATTTAGAAAAATTAAGCTAAGGCAAAGTATAAGTAATGAGGTAGAGGATTATTTAAGAAAATGGGATTTGGATGAAGGATCCTGACACAGAGTTCTATAGCATTGCACTGTAGAGAGATGTACGCTCTCAGCACTATGGATAGAAGAATATTCAAAAAGAACTACTCAAACTTAAAATTCATTCATTAATTGCAGATGCTTTAAAACAAGTGGTATCTATAGATCCCTAGGAGCCCTAACACTCCTACTGGACTAGTGGTTGACCTTTGGACCTACTAAGGAAACTTGATTGTTGAGAAAGCATGCAAAATAATGAACTGCACCTTGTTTTACCAAAACTTTTGCAGACAGTTGGATACTTGTATTATTCATCAGATTCTGGATGCTTATTGATGAGACTTAAGACAATGCCAGGTCAGCAACAGAAAAGACTGCAATCTTCTAAATAAACCTTTGTTTCAAATGCTAGAAAAGAATGCATTGGATTTATGGAATAAACCAACTTGTGACTTGGACTACAAAACTGTAGACCCATGACTCATCCCTTGGGTATATGGGATATCCATGTGTGCACTGTATGCGCTGGATTCGAAATTGTTGTCACCTTGGATTTTGAAGCTTGTCTCGGTCTTCGGTTTGGTCTTCAGTCACTTCCAAGGGAAGATTTCTTTCATGGGTTGACCTCTTGCCTGCATCATGTACTATATATATGACTCCTCTATATATTGGCTCTATGCTGTGCATTGTTACTCAATGCATATTTATCTATGTATTTTGATTTTTAGCAATTCTATTGATTGCATACAATCAATGTACATTTCTGCCTTTTGTTGATAGACTAATGTGAATATCTATTTGTTTTGGACATATTAATAAAAGGTACCAGACATTTGGCCATTGACTTAATTAAATCCTTAAAGAAATAAACTTATTGTTGTAGTCTCAGGCCTTTAGCAGAGCTAACAATTTGGATTATGTAAAAAAAACTTATCAGCTTGTGATAGGATAACAACAAATCAGTGAAAATGGAAATAGGGAATGTGGAGCTGCAGAATGCATTCAACACATCAAACGAGAAGATTTAAGATTTGATGATCAGTGGGGAGGATATTTATGAAAATGATGCGTCCGTATAGGTGAACATGGATTTTTATGGGCCTAGATATAGATGTACCAAAAGATGTATCTTCATTCTTCATGAATATTAGTTGGGTCATGAATGTTACAGCATATGTTGGAATACAGTGTGACAGAATCAGACATTGGCCACTGGGTCCTCTGATAAAGTCCTTCAGGACCTGATGCTTGCTAAACCTAGCATGTTTGATATAGGTGTCATTTCACGACTAAACTCAGTTATGTTGAGAAGTGGACGAGTTGAATTGACTAAGGTATATCTCATGTTACTAATGGGTGTATCCTTTGATAGCAAAGCTTAGCGTACAAGAACTTTTAAAGTTTACCGTAAGTAGTGGGATGAAGCATGGGTTTTATGGTTCTTGTCCTTAAGGAGCATTACAAATATAAGAAAAGTTATAGTCAAATTGACCATACTACTTTTTCAGTAGAATCAACCATACTATTAAAAGTAAAGAAAAAAAACCAGTTAGTTGAAGGATGACCAGATTCACAAGAATAAATATTGTGTACAGAATTGCATCATCATAGTACCAAATGGGAAGTCGATGGAATAATGATTAAAATAGAATTTTGTTTTGTGTGCTTGTTTGCGTATAGCTCTGGAAGGTTAACAATCAAGCTGTATTCCTGTCTAGGCATTTCCTTCAAAAATTTAAACTTTGGAAAAAGCATCTCCATGGTATATGTTGACCTGAGAATACTAGGAGTATTGTACAATACGAAGTTATTGGCAGGGTTAACAGAAGTAAGCCTACAAATTATCTATGAGTCAACAAGGGCAAATATGAAACTAATTCTGGTGAAACTGATAAGCGTCTATTATTATATGTTTACAAATGTGGGATTTGAAACCCTATCTTGTTAAACTTTTTGTTGAATATCCTACCCTTGATAATTAGGAGATGATTGATGAGATGAAAACATAAATGAAAAATGGATTTCTAAGTAAATTATAAGAGCATAGCAGTTAAATGAGCTTGGTTAACCAAAAAAAATCCTATTGAATTGTAAATATTTTATAAAAATAATGTATCATTCATGAGATATTCTGGAAAAGTTGCCTCTTAATTGACAAATGGAAAGATAAATGTCGCATGGTGATGCAATGGGATCTTTTATGATCATTACATGCCACTGTTGACTGTTCTGTGTCAAAATCTTGTATGATAGACACTGCTTGTAAGAGTTTGTCTATCTTTGATCCACATTGAAACAAGAAGAAAGAAGATAGTTGGAGCCCATGCGAGAAAAACTGCGCTATAAATTTACAAAATATAATGGGGAAAGAATAATTATAAAAAATCAGTTAAAAGTATAAATAAGATGTGTCATTGAGAAGTTCTCTGAGCTCTCCATTCTATATTTCTATATTCATTTTTTTTTCTGTCATGTAATATTTGTTTCAATTGCTCGCATCTATTGTTTCTGCATCCATTTCATGATAGAAGACAATTAGCTTCAATACAGGAGGTGCTAGGAAAGAGATGAGATCCAACATTCTAAATTTTATTGAGAAATTTCTTATTTGTTCTCAACTTAAATGCTTGGTTTTTTGCTGTCAGTGAAGAAAGACTAATGATCGGAAGCAAATGAGAAGTTACTAAAAAATAGGGGCAGCCTGGAAATGTTACTAAAGAAGCAACCCAAAGTAAGGTGGTATTATTGCTAGGGCTAAATCTTCTGAAGACAAGGCTAAAGAATAAGGGAGTAATATGGGTGGTTGGAGGATCTTTGCCACTGATGCCTCTTATGAGAAAAGGATGGCTTTGCTGGTGGTGCTTTTTTGTTGTCAAGTAAATGTATGATACTGACTACTGGAAGAGTATGTGAAGTATAAGGCAGCATTTTTTTGCAGTTATTTTCACAATAAGAGAGACATGGATTGAATTTAGCATGGGATTGAGAAACATAGTTGTCTTGAGAGTTTCAGGAAATCAACTACATGAAGCAAATTCAGAGACAGAGTTATATTATTGTGAAATACAAGAACCAGGAGAATGGTAAAATAGTATTCTAGTTAGGTCAAAAGTTATGACTGCAACTGATGTTATGTGAAATTGCAGAGGAAGGTATACAGCTATGCAATGGGAGAATAAATCACCTTCTTAATTAGTAGAAAAGATGAGGAACTGCCGCTGTTAAGGCAGATGTACTGATTGTTGCTTTTATTTTCTTTTTGTAACAAAAAGGAAATTATCTTTGCTTAACATGTTACATCATAGGTAGGTCTTATAAAGAGCTTCCATGAAATCAATGTGATACTTAAATTTTCTTCCTTTAGGTTTTCATTTCTCTTCTAGACTGATAGTTTCTCTTTTAATTTTGTTTATTTTAATTCTTTCATTCAGTTTATCTTACGGCTTCATGTACTTTGTTTTATTGATGCAGATTACTCACATGGAGATGATAAAAGGAATTCAAGGACATGGTTATCATGATGAGCTTGTTGTTCCAATAATTGAGAACACTCCTCATGAGAGTGAGCTTACAGAATCCCTAAGTGAAGCGGTATATTTTCACTAGATTAATGTGTTCCTTTTCAAGCTTCATCAAGCATATACAGTATGTCCTCTTTAGGTTTGTGCTGTTGATTTATGACATGCTGAAGGAATTGCAGTCACAAGCTTACACTTGACAGATCTATGTTTCCACAAAATGGTGTGATGGCTGCCTACTGCAAATTAATGCGGAACAGTAGAATAAACTTCAAAGAAAGTATTACCTAAAGAATAATCAATGAACCTGTGTACATTGACAAGAGATATCTAGAAGAACATGCACAAATTATTGTTAACTGGTTGTGTTACTAAGAAGCAGCTAGAAGAGTGTACACATGCTTCCAACAGGTTTAGAGCGGGTACATGATCCTCTGCTGAATTTAGCTCAGATGAGCTTGTTGAGGTGGATGCTTGGTGGTAGAAAGGATGGGTGTCATCAATGAATATAGTAAAGAAATAATTGGAGCATTACTGTAGAAAATAAGATGATGAACCGTCCTGGATGGTAAACTTTACCAAACACATCCCTTTTTAGGAAGGGGTCATCGATTCAGGATATCTGAATGGAGCATCGGGAGATTAGTGATGATTCAAATGCAAGTTGCAAGAAGAAATATGAAGATTCTTTCTTTTCTAACAAATATGTATTCATAAAGCCATCTCTCGTTAAATGGGTGAATGTTTGGTTAACTATATGGATGCTATGGTTAATTATAGAAAGGCAATTTCGGAAAGTTCAACTGAAAATGCAAATAATTTCATTCAGAATTTTGATTTTGGTTAGTGAACCAAATATTAATTTATAAATGGGGCCTTTCCACTAGCCAATTCCATATTAATGAGATAAAGCTTGTTGATTGAAGTAGGTTAAGGTATCAAACTATCAATAAGTTTTTTGGGTTCATGCTTGTTTCAATTCATTACATGGCCTTGAAATTCTGGAATTTCTTGGTTGGTATCCAGATGTATTAAAACTTTTTAGATCCTGAATCTCATTTCTTGGTCATCTGTTAGATTTTGGGCCAAGGTGTCTCAGAATTACCAAGAATGTTTGACATCAGGCTGTGGAACTGTGTGTGTAGGTAGAGATTGTGGACAAGAACTATTGTAGGGACATAGGCATTTACCAGATTACATCTTATTAAGAAAGGAGTTTCTTTGACATAACCCACTTGATATGGTATATTTTGCCTATGCATAAAATTGATTGCAGTAGAGTTATCCTTGTAATAAATTGATTGCAGTAGTTATCCTTGCAGTCAATTATAAGATTAATTGTCTCCTATTGCTAGGTCGAAGATTTTCTCATCTTCTAAAAGTTTCAGGTAGCATTCGATGGGCTACTAGGCTTAGTTGGTTCTAGTGTTAAACAGTAAACACCAAGTCTTCCTAAGACTCCTGAGTTCTGGTAAAATACATTAAATACACTGTATAACATCTAACAACCGGCAACTACTGAACGAAGAAGATAGTTCTTGGTGTTATGGTTGCAATATCCTTCTTTAGGGCTTAGAATAGCTGCTTGCTAATTGTGAACAAAGTTTTTCATGATTTATCAGAGCAATAAAATGTCATAGCATGATGTTGACTCTAATTATATGGCTACATGTATTTGTGAATATACTAATCTAATGCACTACAGATTGCTGCATATCCAAAAGCAACTGCTGTGCTTGTGCGCAACCATGGGATATATGTATGGGGAGACTCTTGGATCAGTGCCAAGACACAGGTTGGTTCAACTTCTAGTGAGTGAGTGAATTTGCTTCTGATTTTTGAGTATATATGATTATATGTGTTTATTTCAGGTTTTCCGCTTGTACTTCCACATGAGATATTTGTGTCCAAGCCATTATTACCATTGTATATGGCTTTGTCATGATACCTGCAAGTACTTGTTTGTTGGATAAAAATCATAAAAACATGCCATATTACTATGTATTCAATCTTCTTGTGATCCGAATGATTATATGACTTTTTTTGTGTTTATAGTAAATATTTTTTTTAGATCTTCTTTTGGTTTCTAGTGTCTACTATCACGATAGAATCATTTCCTATCATTGGTAGGGTCATTTTGTTTACTGACTCTTCCTTAAGATTTTATCTAATTAGTTGCTTGTATGTCATAAGCTTACAGAGATGATTTTTTTTCAAAAAAAATATTTTTCTGTTGTATTCCTTTCTCAGGCTGAATGTTATCATTATCTTTTTGATGCTGCCATCAAACTTCACCAAATGGGTATTGACTGGACTACTCCAAGCCATGGCCCAATAAGCAATACAAAGGCCATTCAAGGTAAGGATTGGAATCCAAGTGGTTCCTTAAGAGCAGGGCTCCTGAATGGCAATCATGTTGTGGAGCTGTCAAGAGTAAGTTCTGTAGTCTCCTTTTTATGTGTCAAAATCATACTTAGGATTTGCTTGTGTGCAAGAACTGTGCTCATTGTTTCAGTTTTTACTCTGTTGCATACTTCAACTCAAAAAATATGAAGTTAATCATTAATAAATTACTCAATTTTTTGCAGCAATGCATTGTTCTTGACATTGAAGGAACGACAACCCCAATATCATTTGTTACAGATGTTCTTTTTCCCTATGCTCGTGATAATGTACGGAAACATTTGATATCAACATATGATAGTGAGGAAACCAAGGATGATATCAAGCTATTGCGTGCCCAAGTAAGATGTTAATGGCTTTCTTTTTAAGTAAGATAAGTGTGTATGCTTGTGTATTTCTGTGTATAACACTAGGCTTAGGATCTACCTTCACAAGAAATCTTAGGTGGCAGGAAAAGCACCTCTACTTAAAGTGATTATATTTGTGGCTAGATGGTAAAATGTGTGAAATTGATTGCAGTTATTCTGTTATGGATGTATAATACTTGGCAATTTATATACATCTGCAAAGAATGGTTGTACCATGTTGGAGACTGATTAATCAATTGTTGATGAATATTCATCTTTCATGCTGCAGCTCTTGTTGTTGGGGTGCATTTAAACTAGCTAATCTTGGTGGATGTGATCAGCATGATTCATGGCTAGATATGTGAATATTAATAAATCCATTACTAGATCAAGACTTCATGTTGCAAAAACCATTTGTTTGTATCATAGCTGAGTTCAGTATTTAAGCAGCATGATCTTGTTTTTTGCTTTTTGGAGAACATTTAAACATTTGTTTGTCACTCAAAATCCATGCCATTTAGGGGTGACATATGACACTGTCTACACCCAGTGGAGCATAGTTTGGAATTTTAGATCTTGATTAATGATTCTTAGATATATGATTCTTTTTATGAAGGAAGAACTTTTCAACCTACTCTTGAACCAGGAGTAATGATGGGAAGCCAACCAAATTTTGAATGCAATATTGTTCCCCTGCACTATGAACCTGGTTTAAAGGAGGTCAGCCAGAATGAGATGAGAGCAAAGTTGCTATCAATGACAGAATTAAATAGCACATTTCTGTTCCCTTTTTATTAGGCCTAATGTTTTGGGTTACACAAGAACTAAGATATCTGATATTCTCAAGCCAATGACCCTTCCCTCCCCTACTCCGAGTTATGGGAACCGGGAAGGAAATGAGGTCAGCTGGGTAAAAATGAAGTCTCCAGAATTTTGCAAATCTTGCTTTGTAATATCTTACCCACTCAAGACTAGAAGAGGGTCCATAATACAAGCTGGGTCAAGATCAGTTAGAATCCTCCAATCTTCATTTGGTAAGCATACATGTCTCTCAGGAAAAGAATTCTTCTCATGGAATGTATGCTGATTTGCATTAATCATGATTAGTTAATTGTGCCTAGAGTATTGAGTTGTCATCTTCACAAAAGCATCACATCAGTCTCTCTCTTCTCTTATGACTTGATAGGTAGGGGCTGCTGTCAAGAAGGGTTCAAACCTTTTCTTATTCCATGTCAAGGTGCTATCGAGCTCAGTCTTAAGGTGGAGTTCATTTCTTTTCTTTCTTGCCTGCATGGAAAGTTTCTCTTGAGAATACCTCAGCTCACTCACCAGATTTCTTTTCCGGAAGGCCTATGGTGATCCCCAATTCACCATTATTATCACTTGTCATGTGCTTAGATGAGGATGCAATGGTCAATCAGATAGGGTCCCCTTGGGTCCCATATGAACCTTGATCCTGGACCATGATAGATTCACATTTGGACTTAAGGCAATGTTGGGTCGGACCAATGCACAAGGTTCTAGTGTGGGCCTAAAACCTACGTTGGGGAAACTTCATTCTTTGTTGTTTTAAGTGATAAGCCCATGCATAATCAAAAACTGGTTCATATTCAGACCCATCCATTTATCCTCTAAATGATGTATGCACATCCTCACATCCTCTAAAACTGGTTCATATTCAAACTGTTCAAGTTATACTCTAAAAGATGTATGCATATTCTCACAATCTCTCTGGACATAAATCACCATGGTACCTCCCATTCTTGACAGGATTATTCTAATTATCCTCACAACCATGAGTGGCTTCAGGAATCAAGCCTGTTAATAATGATATAAGCCAAACTGAATACTCTAGGTCTAGGTATTCCATGTTAAATTTTCTAAGTTTTCCAGCCTGTCCTTAGGCAACAAACCATACATAAAGAGGCATATTGGTCATTAATACCCCCTATCATCATTGATTTATAGTCTTGTGTGTTATATTTACAAATTCACTATTGGATGGGTTATGTATTTCTACTTTCTGGTCATCTTAATTAGAGTTTTCTTTTCAATAACAAGTGCAATTAAACATGTAGCCACAATCACCTCATTCCTTATGATATTATGGTATCTCTCCTTACCTCACGAACTGATGTTAAATCCATCCAAGGTTTGCAGTCTTGCAGTATATGAGGCATCTATCATGTACTGATACAGCATGTGGAACAGTATGCCCCTGTATTTACTGTTAGCTCATGGTTTGCTGATATTGGATGGTACAACCATGTCGATTCAGATTGATATAGGTTGGTACAGTCGGTAGTATGTGGTGGTACGATGCATGGCACAGGGCAGTACAACACATGGTTGGCAAATGAGACTTACCTAGGTTTTTATGCTCGAATTTTATATTCTCAAGGAATACAATTATGCAAAAGAATGTTAGGGAAATCATTTTAACTGCACTTGATGATAGGACATGTCTGGTAGACTGGTGATGTGGTTCTCCCAACTGTTAGATTCTTTTCTTAATGCTAACAAGGAGGTCAATGAAACAGTTGATGGTAATAAGCGTAATAACTATCTCGTCATTCAATATTATATCAACTGATGCCTTTTCATCATTGAGAGAGTCAAAGGCATTCTATTGTTTGAACTCAAACATTGGTTATATGTTCAAGGTGCAAGGTAGTATAGTTTCCTATGTTATACATTCTGATGTGAAGACAATTCTGCTAATCACATTGCTATTGTGATTTATGTGGACAGTACAGCTTCTGGAAATGACTTTGCTGACATGTAAAAGGTTAAAGAGACAGCTGGGTCTGAAGACTGAGTCAAACTAATTAATTATTGTTGTCACCTATTTAAAATTGGATTATTGGAAATAAGATTGCTCAATAATGGATTCCCTTATAAAGCTTTTTGCAAGTAAAAGATCATGACAACTGATCCAAGGATGTTAGGTATTGAATACCAAATACGGATGCCAATTTACTTGGGAATCACTCAAGTACTTCATTGATTGTCATTATGGTCAGTTAATTCATGAAAGCTTTTGGAAAGGCCCATCATGATGTTGTAGACCATATCATGTGTACTGGTGCTCTCAGCAAGGCATTTTATATAACCAAAATGGTCATTAATGGATTAAAATGTTCTAATAATGCTGATTGGCAGCACTTCTTTGTTGGAAACTTTAGTGGATGAATCGCCATCAGCTGCTGCATGTTTAACTAATAATCTGGATTTCCATTAGAGAGCCAAAGAGTGTAGAGTAGGCTCTTGTGAAAAAGCTCTGAGGTTGAGGAAGCACTCACACTTGATTTGAACTAGTAGATTAGAAGATTAATCTATTCAAAAGAGCCTTGTAACGGAAACAACTGGTAACGTTAAACTGTAATTGCAAGCTTGATTGATTTCATGTCTGAACTCTTTTTCCAGAAGAGTTCTGACTGTTGTTTGGTCAGTTGTCCATTTTTGCCTTATAAGTATATAATACTATAACTTTTTGTTCTTATTCTGAGATTTTGATATTACTAGGTGGAGGGGACACACACCTAGAGTTGAGCACATACTAGTGGCTGATATCTGTTGTTGGCATGGTTATCTGTGGGTGGATAGAAGGAATCTAATAGTTTATGAGTTCATAATAGATTTGTTCACACTTCAACGGCCCACCTATGGCCACTCAAGCATGAAGCATTTCAAACAGGCCTAAGCCTGGATTTTAAGCCTGGCGGGCTGTGCCAGGCCTGAAATATGAGCCCACTAGTTAGGTTGGACTCGGGTTTAGGTCAGCTTGAGCCTGGCCTGGCCTGGATCTGATATAACATACAATATATATCATATATGTATGCCCAAGCCCAACCTAATATTGGATGCCCAAAAAAATATTGATAGCTCTCTTCCATGCACCTACACTCCTTATCAGAATAACCCTAAACACAAATTCATAGGCCCTATCAATCCCTTTTAAATGTTTAATCTTTGCAAGTTTTTTTAAATATTTTTAAGCTGAAAAAAGGGTTTGGGAAGCCCGAGGCTTGGCCTAAAGCCTGAGGAAATACCGGGCTTGAGGTTGGGAGGTAGGCCCAAAGGCGGGGCTGGGCTGGTCCCGAGCTTGACTAATTTTAGATGTACCTCGGGCAGAGCCAGGTCTGAGTCTGGCGTGGCTCACTAATGGAACAGGTCTAGTTTGAGGCTTGCCGTACCGTATCAAATCGGGTGGTATGGGATATACTGTAATGTACCAATTTGGTACCAGTACATAGTATGGAGAGCATATTGACACTCGGTATGCCTAACGACCTATATCGACATAGTAATAGGTTGGCATCAGTATGGAGCCTGGTACCGAGACGGCGAATACTCTAGTCCGGAATAACTCACCCTTGCTGTGGTTGTCGTTGTTCTTTCTCGAGCTTGTTCTTTCATCCCCATCTCATCTGTTTATCGTCTTCTTCAGCATTGCCTTAATCCCCTTGTGGCAAATCATCAGAGCTGCAATGTGTGGACTCCAAGTTATTTATTCGCTTTCATTCCTTCTATGGTTCTTCTGACAGCATCTTTGTACCTTGGTATGATCCATTGAGTCACCACAAGCTTATAGTCATTGCTGATCTAAAAACAATGTTTGGCAGGTGATGAATAGGATCTGTTCAAGTTCATATGCTGCTACAGCTGTTGGGCAGGCATGCATATATTAGTGATATCTATGCACTTATCTTGCAGATGAGTGAACATGCTCATGATGCAATTTTTTCAGTATCTTTTGACACTTTATGATTTCAGAAAGTGGAAAATGTTTCAAGAAAGAATTGTTGGCAGTTTTGTTGTTACTTTATACATCTAAAGACCAGTAAGCAGCTCTTCTTTTATAGAATGAGGAGTTGATAGGTAAAAAGCATGGTTCTGTAGATTTGTGCAGATAATATAATCTGACATGATGTTGCTACCTCTGAACCTTAACTTGTGTTTACAAACAAGAAAATGCTCATGAGATGCTGTTTTCTGGTACTTATTTGCAAAATCTGCTAACAGAATAATTAGGAGTGAGGGACGTTCTGGAACCACAGATCTCTTATTTCTATTTCTGACTTTTTAAAATGCTTACATTTGTTACACATCACACTTTTGATTTGTTGGCAATAGAAAATGGGATTCCCAGATTAATTTGATTTTTCGTATTTGTTGATATGAAGTAGTCTGACAAATTTTGTGACTGGTTGACATCTTGATACAAACTCTTTAGAAGTTGCCAAAATCCTGATTCATCATTGTTTAGGCTTGAGAAGGTTCTTTCAATGAAATGTTTAAGGCCAGTTGGCACCTAAAAGAGAAGGCTCAGTGAAATGCTTGAGGTCTTTAGCAGATTTTATGATCGGTTGACAACATGATACAAACTCTTTAGAAGTTGCCAAATTCCTGTGTCATGTGTGTTTAGGCAAGAGAAGGCTTTTTTCATGAAATGTTTAAGACCAGTTGGCCCTTCAAAGAGATATACTCACTTGGTTGTAATCTTTAATTCTTGCTACCAAATAACAACTCTCCATGGCTCCACCAGACCTGTAAATAGTCTGAATGGAGGTGGAAGATGATAACTATCGATATAGGTGCTGATTTCGACGTTTCATCTCTAAGGCACAAATTAAAAAAAACAGCCAAATAACCTACCGGGCCAGCTTGATCAGTTTTGTGTTATATGTATTCATATTAGCCCTGGTTTGGGGGTGGTGTTTTCTGAAAGGTCACCATATTTACTAAATGACCTACAATAAACTACAAGCTCTTTCCTTAAGTTTCAGTTCTTTTGTGTGTTATTTCTTTGTGTGTTCCTAGGCAAAGCACTCAATATTCTTCACTCTTGTTTTGGTTCCTAGTTTCCTCTTATTAGTATTATCCTTTTTTTGCTTTCTTATTTCGAGCCATAACACATGGTCCCTTTAATGTCTTATTTCCATGTTTTTTATATTTGAGTCTCACATTTTCCATCCTGATTGTTCATAATAATTAACACTTAAAGGCAACTTCTGTGTAGGTTGAGGATGACCTGAAACAAGGGGTGTTGGGTTCTGTACCCATTCCAGCTGATGATGCTGGGAAAGAGGAAGTTATAAATGCTTTAGTAACTAATGTGGAGGCAATGATAAGAGCTGACAGAAAAATTACTTCTCTTAAACAATTGCAGGTAATAATTTTGGATTCCATACAATTCCTTGAGGGTAAGGGACATATCTATAGCTATCAGATTTTTTTTTTTTTTTTGGTTTTACTATGTTATTCCATTCTATATGCAGGGTCACATATGGAGAACCGGATTTCAAAACAAAGAATTGCAGGGAATTGTTTATGAGGATGTTCCTGAAGCTCTTAAAAAGTGGCATGCTGATGGCTTAAAGGTCTTATAACTAATATAACTTTGGTTGTTATCTCCTAGCTGAAGTATTTTTAACTCCAGTGATCCTGAAGAGAAGGCATCCAGGAGTGCTACTTATCATAAATGAGTAACTGTTTGCTTCTCAAAACAGGAAGTCTTTGTCCTGATAAATATAGACTGGAGGAAAGGGTATTCTATCACTCAATTGTTCACATTTCAGTAGTTTTGCCTTATTTAGTAACTAATATCAATGAAACATTCCATTCTTTTTGAGGAAAACGAAAGATTTCATATTATCTTGTAATATAGAACCATTTTTCATCTTAAAAGAACATGCTTTCATAGATGAAAGATTCCATATCTTTTTGAGGAAAATGAGAGATTCCATATTGTCTGGTAATATACCATTTTTCATCTTAAAAGTACATGATTTCGTATGTAAAGAAAACTTAGAAAATGGTTAAATGTTCCTTTGGCCATAGAAGACATTTCATGTAAAGTGGTTTATCTTGTTATGTTCTAGAGCTGAAAATTATCAGCTTTTTAACATGATTTACAAATTGTCCTTGGTTTTATTTTTTTTTATTACTTATGTTGGTAATTTTACCATTTCTCTAAATTTTCTATACTGTGATCTTCTCTTGCCCATCCTTTGAAAAAGTAGTTAAGACTCACTGAGACGGTATTCATTCTTCATTTGTGTTTTTTTTTTTTAAGAGAGAGAAAGTTAAGTTCATCTATTGCTGATTATCTGTTTTCTTTATTATTATCATGGACTCTAGAAAAGTAGCTTAAACTACAACATGAGTGTGTGCACTAGTGATTGACATTTGGCATCTTATTCAAATTTATTAAATAAAATGACGGCAAACTATGATATGCTTGTGATATTTTTTACATGCTGAAATTCATTTTCCAATATATGTAGAAGAATTTTGGGCAATAATTTTATTTGTTTTAAGATGCTAAATACAAGTAAAAATCCGACAGAACTTTGAGAACATGGATGGTCGGTGCTTTTATGTTGTGATGAATGGATGAGAATAGCATTTCAGAGTTAACTATGTCTAGGAAGATGGACTTTACTTTCTTATAGAATGCATAATATACTAAAACCAAATTTCAACATAGAATAGGTTTTGAGTTAAAAGTCTTTTGTATGCTTTTGTAACATATTTATTAGGTCAGAAGGGTTCAGTTGAGAGGAGGTGGAGAATAGAAAATGAATTTGCAAACAAGCAAAATTTAGACTACATATATTTTTAAGTCTTTGCTGGTCTACTTTTACATGCCAAACGCATTGTAGAAGTATGGTTTTCCTAACATATAGATTGTAGTCAATTTGAACCTTAAAAATTTTGTGTTGGAATGCTGGACTTGCTCCCAGCTTCTGTGAAGCTTTGTTTGGCCGTGGAGTTAGGTTGAACAAGAAGTTTCTAGTGTTTAATTTTACTTATCATACTAGTGGGAAGCATTTTTATGTAAATGCACCCCCCTCCTACCCCAAAAGGAATATAATGCACACTTTTCTTGGTGTTCACAAGTTTATTGCTTTAGCACCTAAATAACATAAACTGGGGGTTCCATTGGATATTGTTCATTAAAATAAGGTAGATCACAGTAAGGATTGCATTTCTGCATTAACAGGGAGGAGCTAACTTTGAGGGTTGGAACATCTGATCAAGAGCTAATTGACTTAAATTGGTGTTTCTATAATCCATTTAATCTGTCATCCATGAACTTGATTTTTGTATTAGCTTAGTTTTTAATAAACTCTCTTAAATTGGAATTTCATATCAAATATCGATTCTACTAGTACCTGTTAGAGTGTTTTGAGGTCTGAGTCAACTCGGACCTTGCCGTGACCTGAAGTTGATGACTTGCCTTTCTTGTATATATAGCTATTTTCTATGATTGTTCTATAATTCACTTAATAATTTTGGTAGGTGACCTGAGAATAGAGACTCATCTTTATGCTATCTCATATATAGAATTGGAATTGACTTGTCCATACAGATCTACATATATTCAAGTGGTAGTAGAGAGGCCCAGAGGCTTTTATTTGGAAATACTGCTTATGGGGACTTGAGAAAATACCTATGTGGTTTTTTTGACACTACGATTGGGTAAGTACCCTTGCTGTCCATTGCAAAGTAAAATTATTATAAACTTTTGTCATTGCTACTGTTCACTCAAGAAAAGCTTCTTCTGTCTCTTTTCATATGTATAGAAACAAAAGAGAAGCACACAGTTACTTTGAAATCTCACAGTCGGTTGGAGTGGATAATCCATCTCAAATCTTATTTGTAACTGATGTTTATCAAGAAGCTGTGGCAGCAAAAGCTGCAGGTAAATGCTTTAGTACTATTCCTGACATTAGTTTGGGTTCATGTTCCATTTTAAACCTTTGTTGCTACCTGAAAAGCTACAGGCTATGTAGCTTATGTATTTGATATGTCCTGGTTATCATTGACCTACCTGGAATAAATCCATGAATTTGATTTCATAGAAGTTATGATATTGAACCTTACTTGAAATGGATTAGATTCTCTGTTTCACACAACATTTTGATTCAGGTTTTACAATTGGATTTCTGTTTCATTCATTTGTACATTGTTCTAGTGACAGACAATTACACAAACATACCCACATCATTTTACAGATGTTGGTTGTTCAGCATGCAATTGCAAGTTCTAGGCCACATGCATAGAGATATGCTTGTTCTCATGCACAATTATAAAGGGAACTCTTTTGATGGGAGTGCTAGTATACTGTATCAAATTCTTTTAGTTGTGCTTCTCTGTATTCTTCTCTGAATATTTACATTAGTTAAATTTGTTTTTTATCCACGCAAGAACATGGTAATTTTTCTCTCATTGTACTAATTCTTTGATGAATGCTAGAATGGAACATTGATTGATCATTAGGTAGAACTGTAGAAGCATCCAAGCTTGTTGAATCTACTTCTCTCATGTATTTCAAAAAGTCATACTAATGATGATTAAAGGCTGAAAGCAGTGGAATCTCATTTATGTGGGGCACCATATATTTTGATAATACTATATGCTTCCTGTTGTTTGTCTACCTGATGTATATATAAGAACAGATAATGCACACATGTTTTCTTGTTTCTACTAATCCAAATGTTGCAGATCATGACCAACAATTTAGATATTTAGTTCAGATGTTTCATCATATATCTGAAAAGTCATTAAGATCTAGGCTAGAATCCTATTCATAGAACTTTGGCTCAATTTTGTGTTTGCGCATTTGGTGTGTGCTTGTGTCTGTGGTGGTGTGGGGTCAAAACCATAATCCTACCAAAACAAAATTGAAACAACCATTAAATATGAATCTACATCTAATTTGCCTAGGAACTAGCAAAAGTTTTAGAGTTTTCCTACTCATGCATCTAGCAGTCTCACTGTAGATCATTGTAATGGCAAACTATGGTATACTCTAATGCTTGCAGCTGGCACTTAATGTCGGTGTGGGCATGACACTCGGGTAGGCATCCACAATAAGAAATTCAAAGGGAATGAATCTAATGCTGACATATACCAGCACCAAATTCTTGCATCCAAGTCCATATAGCATAGGATGCAATGCAAGGTTGATTACATTTATGGCTTTGAAGCATTTTGATTAGTTGAATTTTGGTTTTTGTGCTTGTCAAGTTGTCTTGATCAAGGCTGTATTTTGGCCTCTTAGTTTATGCGATCGATCACATATTTTGGCACAATAAATCTTGGCACCTTCTTTTGCATGTCCACTTGTAGATATATGACTTTCAAGTTTCAACTGCAGTATTATTCGTTTTAGAATAGGTTTAATATTGTTGTGGATCATATGATAAAATAGGGTGGACCTCGGTTTAGTGCGTCCATTAGGTTTTGGATGGAAGGATGGATAGATGGTTGGTCGGTTGGTTGGTGACAATGTTTTAGGGAGAAGAAACCAGGGGAATGCAACTATCAAAAGGGGGCTGTATCTATCAATCATCTAGTGCCGTCCTGGATTACAAGCCAGTTACTTTTTGTTTCCGCTCTCTTTAACTTTAATGGATATAATCAAACTACAGATGCCGAATCTCCAGTTTTGGATGCATTAACATAATTTCTTATCTGCTGAATCCAGTCACATGAACCATTAGATCAGAATGGTCAAGCCAATGCATATCTTGTTGAAATGAGTAAAAGGGGAAATTGAAACAACATTTTTGGTTATTATAGTCTTGCAGTGTTTGAGATATTTTGATTGAATCTTGTTGCCCTGAACATGCTATAATTCCTGTTTGTTTTTGGTAGTAATATCTCAGCTATTTGCAGGTCTTGAAGTGTTAATCTCCATCCGTCCTGGAAATGCGCCCCTCCCTGAGAATCATGGATTTGGGATAATAAAATCCTTTGCAGAAATCTAAGTTGTCAGAAGCTGTAGCATTGTTCACTCATCTCTCCACCTGAGATGTCTCAGGTTCAAAAGCTGAGTGGTGGTGAATAATTGCCATATCCTCGAACAGGAAAATCTGTAGTAGATCAGAGTCCGAATGCATAGGACTTAATGGTTGTGAAACAAATCATTATGACAAGTTTTGTATCTAGCTTGAAACTTTATCTTGAATTTGTAGTGGACTGACGTTAAAAGCTTAATATTGATTGCATTTTCCGACAATCTTGGATATATTCATGCAAAAGTTTTTCTTGAGAGTGAGAGAGAGGGAGATTGATCGACACTGTAATTACCTAGGTTCAAATTTTTATGGTGATGTATCATCCAAGAATTGAACTGAGAATCTCTAGTTGCTAAACAAAGAGGTGTGACCATGGGGACAAGACCTAGTTCAAGAAATATAATCTATATTATATTAAAATAGAGACATCAGCCTCCGTCTGTTAAGGAAAGGAAAAAGAAGAAAAAGATCTTGATTGACGTTCCATCGTTGGTGAATCAACACAGGAGAATGGAAAGGTCGAGCAAGCTAGCGTGTCCGTGAGCTGTAGGATCGAACCGCAACGAGAAAACTTTAATCCTAGAGAAGATGGAGGAATAGTGGAGAGAGAGGAAGCATTAGAGAGAGGAATCCAAGCTCAAACTTTTCGATGGGGGCTTTCAGACTGGGGATGAGTGGCAAGATGTACATTGGGCTGAATGTGGAGTTCCCTAGGCTGTCGCTCCACTCCATCCACTTTGAGCAATTCCTAATCACCAACGCCATCGTCCATGGCGAAGTCGGGATCGCATGCATCACTGTCTCCTCGGCTCCTTGTGGCCATTGTCGCCAGTTCCTCTTGGAGCTCCATGGGGTGGCGGAGATCCGGATTATCTCAAAACATGTAGCCCATGCATAATTTTATGATCCTTATTTAAACCGACTTCCTATTATATATTCTTTTGAAGCAATATGCAAACAAGTTTGTATCTTTTCTTAAGGGAAATGATGATATATGCTCGTATTACAATTTTCTATATCTAGATTTTGAGATGCACTATTATATTAAAATGAAGGTATTTGTGTTGGTAAAGTTTCCATCCACCATGTGTCCTCAGAAAAAATCTTTATTTTGGTCGATCCAAGCCTCCCACCTGATTGAGACCCCTGAGAATGGAAAAAAAAAAAAAAAGAAATACCTAATACAAAACTCTAGCTTTCTCAAGTAGGGGATTTTTGATTGAACCTTGCATGCGGACTCTTGACCGACCATGCCCTCGGAGACGGCGTGAGCCTCCAAAGCAGAGTCAAGGCTTAGGCCATGGATGTGCAAGTAGATGCCAATATGCTCGGTCTGGATGAAATCCCAGCTCTTTGAGAGCCTCTTGAGCTCCACCATGATAGTGAAAAGAGAGAAAAAAGAGCAAGTTTCAGAGGTAAGGAGCAAAGCAGAGAAGAATGAATGCTAATACGAGAAGAGAATGAGGATTTCGAGAGAAGCTAGCCGCAAGAGGCCCATGGGGAACCTCAAATTTAGAAAAAAACTTATAATCCATACTATGCATAAAATATTTTTCTATTATTTTAATTATTTTTAAAATATGTATAGAATAAATATTAATAAATCAATAAACTAAATTTTTTTTATGAAAAAATTGCATCTCGTTCCATGCATGGGGTTATAAGCTAGTATATATGGATGAGCAAGGTCTTATCCATCTTGGTATCAGTTAGTGCCTAAGACTGCAGTCAATACTTCATGAGAAATTAGAAACATGGAATGTGATGGACAAAGGCCATCAACATATAAGCTATTTGTTATTTGGTTAACAGAAAGATATGGTGATGTTGTCTTTGACTAAGTTTTATAATTAATCACCACTCTGCTTGATAATCAGAGGTTTGGGTTTTAATTTTGGTATTTTGAAAGAATAGTGCAATATGTTGCGGCCAATGTCTGAGTGCGCCTGAGTCCGGTGAAGAGCGATCTGCAAAACAAGTTCACTGGCCGAGTTGTGTCCAGTAAAGATCCTCTGATGCCCAAGTCAACGGGAAGTGGTGGACCATATATTTGAAAGTAGAATGTGGCAAAGTTTGTACTCAGAATTATTTCTCTTCCATTGTCTGTTCTTTTACCTCCCCTTTATGAGTGATTGGATGTGATGGTTGAGCATATGGAGTCCCATTTTTTGTGGTACCAAAGGATAGTTACCCCTATTATCGGACCATAATCATGCAGTTAGTAGCTAGTTTATGCCCACTAATGGTCATGGTATATGGTTGTTACCCATGAATGTGGCATCGTGATTGTAAATTCGGCAGTTGGCCATTCGGTAGTTGACCATCGGCCATTCGATAGTCGGCCATTACGCAGTTGACTATGATGATGCTGGTTCAGCCATGAAGATGCTGGTTCGATCATGAAGATTTTGATTCGGCCATGAAGATGTTGGTTCGATCACGAAGGTGCTGGTTCAGCCATGATGATGCTCATGAAAGCTGAATCATGAAAGTTTCTTTCCGTTAGAGACTTTCCTTTTGGGATCTCTTGGCTCTTCTTATATAGGTATGGAGCAAGTGGCCGATCTCGAATTGAAGGGAGCAGATTAAATTATTCCAACAATTGCTCTCCACTCCCAAGTCTAAGGTGACCTGATATGTTAGACGATGGGAGTTATATATCCTTTGATCGATCAGAGTCAGCATTTTTTTGACTGATCGAAGTCGATATGTAAATTCAACCGATCGAAATTGATATGTAGATTCGATCGATCGGAGTTGGTATGTAGATTCGATCGATCGGAGTCGATATATTTTTCGATCGATCGGAGTTGGAATTTTTTTGACCGATTGGAGTCGGTATTTTGGTCCTCTAGGGACTCATCTCGATCAGGAGATCGATATTTTTCTGCTTTGGCTCTTTGGAGCTTGAACTGGAGCTCGTATTTGTCATCGAATCATTTTGAGTCGGAGCTCATGTATCTTTCAAAAAATTGGATTCGAATCGACATATTTTTCGATTGATCGGAGTCGAGTCAGCATATCTTTCGACCGACCGTAATCGAATTGGTATGTAGATTAGCCGATGGATCGTCGGTCAGACATCATATTTGTAGATAGCTGAATATTCAGTTGTGAGTCTGTTGAAAACTGAACATATCATTTCGAATATGTTATAAGGATAATTTTACTGAAGATATTCATAGATTGTCGGCATTCCACGTTCGAGAGACAGTCGCTCCATCGTAGAGGAACATTATCATATATTGTTCTGTTGAATCGAAACATTGTTGTACATTGTTCTATTGAATCGAAATATTGTCGTAAGTTGTTCCGTTGTAGAGGAACATAGTCATATATTGTTCTGTTGAATCGAAATATTGTTGTAAATCATTCCATTATATTGTTCCGTTGAATCGAAATATTGTCGTAAGTCATTTCATTGTAGAGGAACATAGTCATCATTTGGAAGAGCTTTCTGAATCGTAGTCATGATCGATTCGTCGTTCAGAGAAGCTTTTCAAATCGTCTACCCCTCAAAGTCTTGTCGCTTTGTCATTTTGTAATTTTTCAATTTGGCGATCTAACTCTTGGAGCTTCCACTTGCATCCACGCACTGGGAACCCTCTCGGAGAAGGCACCCAGGAGTAGAACCTTCGTTGGATGAGAGGGAAAGAGAACGTCATCGTTTCCCCTTATCAACTTTGTGGGGGAAAATAAATGGCGATCGACGCATTGAGAGTGATGGGCTAAGTGGTGTGGCCCATTCTGCTGATAAGACTGTCGTTGAGATTGCGCTGCTATCGATTGTTGGCTGTGTCGAGATGGGGTAGCCGATGATCGGCGACGTCGATTCGAAGGAGCGATCGAGGTCGATGGGGGCTCCTTTGATTGTTGCTGTATTTGCTGGAGGCTGTGAACTACCTCCATCAGTGTCTTTACCTGCTGCACTAAGACAGCAAATTGCTGAGCATCTGCGGTGATGACCAGACATGAGGATCTAGGCTCTACCAGTGAAGGTGGGAAATCTTCCTGATGGGAAGGTTGCCCGACGGAACCAGTGAAAGTGTTCTAGGCTCTCATTTTTAGCATGATGGTTGGATTTTCTCCCCCCTACCTAGCACGCCAATCTATTACAGTCAATCTCCGAGTGTGCCTGAGTCTGGTGAAGAGCGACCTGCAAAACAAATTCACTAGCCGGAGTTGTGTCCGATGGAGATCCTCTGATACCTAAGTCAATGGAGAGTGATGAATAGTAGATTTGAAAATAGAATGTGGCAGCATTTGTGTCCAAAATTATTTCTCTTTCATTGCCTGTTCCGTTACCTTTCCTTTATAGGTGATTGGATGTGATGATTGAGTATATGGAGTCTCACTTTTTGTGGTACTAAAGGATAGTTACCCTTATTATCGGACCATAATTATGGAGTTGTGGGCAGTTTATGCCCACTAACAGTTTTGGTATATGGTTGTTATCCATAATTGTGGTATCGTGATTGTAGATTAAACAGTTAGCCATGATGATGTTGGTTCGGTCATGAAAATGCTGCTTCGGTCATGATGATGCCGGTTCGACCATGATGATACTGGTTCGGCCATGATGATACTGGTTCGGCCATCAAGATACTGGTTCAGCCATGATGATGCTGGTTCGGCCATAATGATACAGATTCGGCCATGATAATACTCATGAAAGCTGTTTCGTGAAAATTTCTTCCCTTCAGAGTCTCTTCTTTTGGGATCTCTTGGCTCTTCTTATATAGATGTGGAGCAAATGGTCGATCTCGAATCGGAAAGAGCAGATTTGATTATCGCAACACAATGGATGGATCCGATACATATATTTTGATGGTACAAATGATACTATTTTTCAAAGTATGCTAGCCCTTTCTCCATCTAGCCATAACTATTCTTTATCCTCCATCCGAGTGATCTCAATCTAACTATAGCATTACCACAACCATCATCACTGTCACCATGCTACCTCCATGATCTCTACCACTGCCACCCTCTTCACCTCCATGACATGCAGCATGGGTTCAAGTTGTGGATCTTTCTCGCTTCAATCGGCATGTGAATGTCTTTGGCTAGAGGGCAGCTTGCAAAAATCTGCTAGAATGGCCAATGTTTCTATGTAGATGAAGCACTTAAAATCAGATTTTATAGTATGATTTATAATGGCCTTAGTCACCGGCCATTAAACGGAAAAGTCAAAGAGTCAATCTTCATTTTATAAAAAAAAAATTGCATAGCTAATATGTAAATTTCATATGGTTATTCTCTTAGATTAGATAATATAGAGGATCGTATTATATTCCCGTAAGGTTGAGATAACCAATTGGACGAAGCAAGTTCTATTTTGCAGGTTGGCGGACCTTTATCTTCCAACCATTTTTCCTCTTTTCTCTTTTTTTTCACTCTGGTCGTTCCTTTCTCTGCTGGGTGAACTGTTGACTCTAACCCCAACAAAAAGTCCTTTCCACATATGCATGATGTTAAACCACTCGTACCGGCCCTACCCAAAGAAATAAATTAGGAAAAGTAAACTTCATCAAGCTAGCTCAACTTACAAAAATAAATAAATTAATTAATTAACTTTAAAACTTACAGGCATAGTCACAATCTTTAGCTAATAAAGATGAACTTTATGCTAGCCAGACGTAGCAATCAAAATTTGTACCAAATAGCAGCAAGCACAAATTTCTATTAAGCAAAGTATCAGGAAAGAGAAGTCTGTGACTAATAATTACCAAAATTAGAACAAATAAGCAGCTACTTGTACACAAAGTTTTGAACATCAACAGTAAAGATCAATAACTTACCCAGGAGTTACAAATTTCAACTAAGAAATGACAATCCTCTATGCGCTATATCTTTAACAAGTCATCTACTGTCTATCAGTACAGAAACAAAATTATATAAAAAAAGTGACAATGCCTAAGAATTTTCTGGATCACCACCATTGAGATAGAATCTGAATGGATATCAGAGAAGTTTTTTTGAAAAAAAATATTTCTAAAATTATAAAAATCTTTAATCAGTCTCCTCCAACATACCAAATTCAATAAAAAAATGTCTAAAATTTATAAAATAAGGAAATTGAAACTCAATTTAGAGGATAAATATATTTGGATTTAATATTATGTTTATTATTGATCTTATTATATAAAGAAATGAGAATGTTACACTTACATAGAAGAGTTGCTTTTTGTGCAAATAAAAACTGATATTTTAACATGAAAAATACATGAAGAGATAAAAACAACAAATGCATGAAACAAAGGTATTATTCATACAAGACTAGGCATTGTAAAGGCAAAAGAAAGAAAACATAATAATTAAAATTGTCCCAGACAAGAGACTAGAAATATTCAAGAAATGTTTATAACATATATGGAAACAAAAAAAAAATCTAAAAATGTAAAAATAAAAGAGGCATATCACTCTTTGGCAGAGTTATTTTCTTTCTGTCTATAACAATAAGAGAAATTTATATGTTTACACTAATATTTCCATCAAAATAAAAAGAAGTTAGAATTTTGGACCTTAAGAAGATAAACATTTATGATATCACTAAGGGGATTTACCAATTTGTGTGTGCATACCACATTTTTAGCAGTTCATTTTTTCAAATAATATTCCATTTCCATATGCACATATTCCTTCATGTTTTTCCTACATTTATATATATTATCTTGAAAAGATAATAGAGAAGCTCTTCAATCAAATTAAAAAGAAAATTTGTTACTAAAAATGCATACAAAAATTATTTCCATGCAAGTAGACACTTTCTCAAAAGCTCCTATGGTGAATGGCTTCAATTTAATTTCTTCTAATAAGTTAATCATGGATGATTGGTTTCTTCCGTTTTGTTTCCTGCCTGTGCCCATGCATGTTCTCTATATTATTTCTAGGGCTGCAAGTGGATTTGACGGATCTGCTTCTAAACTGGAATAGGTCTGAAATTAATCAAGTCAAACCCAAACCAAAGTTATCTAGATCAGGAGTCAATTCAAAAACATAGCCCATGTTGACTATGGATTGAATTTGGATTGCTAAATTTCCAATCAGAATCACAAACCCAAACCTATCCTAGATAATAATTTATACTTTAGATTCCCTGTTAAATATAAGAAACTAATTTTTATTTTGTAACTAGTTAGTCAAAGATATGACTTTGTTGCGGCCAATCCTCCCGTCGCTTGATCGCCGGGAACGCACACCTGCAAGAAAAATCCTCACTGACCGGAGATGCCTCCAGTAGGGACCCTCCGACAGTCAAGTCAGAGAGGAGACTAGGCAACAGTGAAAAATCAGAGGCTCAGTGGAGGAGAGAGAGAGAGAGCTCAAGAGCTTAGAGGCGTCTCAGAGAGCTTGAAAAAGCCCGCCTCAGACTTAGAACTTACCAATACTGTTGCCTTATCCTGTTTTATAGTAGAACGCAGTATGGTCCCGCCATTAATGGTGCAGACAACTGGAGAATTGTCAAATCGCCATGGACTATCAAGTCACTGGGATTAATCTATGTTCTTGGCAAGACAATGTCCTAGAGTGGCCATACCGCATATCCTTGACAGGACAACTGCACATAGCAGTTGTATGGCGTTTGGGCAGTTGGCCGACTATATGTCGGTATTCGACTGTCGGGACATCGGGTGATGACTCGAGAACACCATCGGCTGATCTGGTGCCTTGTAGAAGTCGGACGTCGGCCGCCACCCCCGACAGTGAGTCGGTGATTTTGGTTCGGCCGCTCGGCCGGTCAGGAACAGTATGGGTCTGCTCGGCCGACATACCTTCGATCGGATATTATCAGCAGTCATTGTCGGCAGTCATTGTCGGGGTCGTCCGTTAGGGTCGTCCATCAGAATCGTCCGTCGGTCCGGTCGGTAGAGTCGGATGTCGGTCGGACCGATCCGAGGGTAAGTCGGCGCACAGGGGTCAGTCGGTATATCCCAACAGTTGCCCCCCCCACTCCTGAGTCCGATGCCGTGTTGGCTTTCACATGGGCGATGGCCTCGGGTAGAAGGAGTGGTTTTCCATCATGTCATGCCCCTTGCCGAGACATCCCCGAGTGTATAGGTCATAGCTCCGACATATCTCGTTAGGATGTTCGGTAGGATCCAGCGTAGTTGATCAAGATAGTCAGTGGCGTGCGCCATGCTAAGGCAGTACAAGCCCCGATCGCAGGCCGGCATCCCGATCGTCATACAGATAGCGTAGGATCCGATGGTTGAGAGCCGCACCGATTGTAGGTCGAGTGTCCACCGCCCAGACCTTGGTCGGGCGTGTACGTTAGGCTGAGTGTCAGCCAATCACCGAACGTAGTTCGTTGGCATGATCATTCCGTAGAGTCTGATAGTCGAGTGGTGTCTGACGTATTCGGATAGGATAACGATGATAAGTCGAATATCCGTTATCCGGTCCTTAGTCGGGCATGCACGTCGGGACATATGATAAACGGTGGCAAGCCGAATATCCTTCGACCGGTCGTGATCAGGTCGGTATGTCGCAAGTCGAATACCCGTTGTCCAGACCTTGGTCGGACGGGTACGTCGTGGTGCATGATAAACGATGGCAAGCCGAATATCCTTCGATCGATCGTGACCAAGTCGGTATGTCGCAAGTCGAATACCTGTTGCCCAGACCTTGGTCGAGCGGGTACATCACGGTGCATGATAAACGATGGCAAGCCGAATATCCTTTGATCGGGCGTGACCAAGTCGGTATGTCGCAAATCGAATACCCATTGTCCAGACCTTAGTCGGGCGGGTACGTCACGGTGCATGATAAACGATGGCAAGTCGAATATCCTTCGACCGGTCGTGACCAAATCGATATGTCGCAAGTCGAATACCCGTTGCCCAGACCTTGGTCGGGCGGGTACGTCGTCGTGCATGATAAACGGTGGCAAGCCGAATGTCCTTCGACCGGTCGTGACCAAGTCGGTATGTTGTGGGCGCAACTGCGGTCGTCTTGGCATTTTGCCCTTCTTAGTCGAAGCTGAGTCGGCAAGTTAGCCAGCCGCGTTGTTCGAGAGTCGACTGTGGAAGGAGCGCGGCTTCAACTTAGAGAGATTTCATCACCAGCACTGGCTTTCCGTTAGTGTAGACAGGATGGTTCTCGTAAGAGTCCGATGTGTTGTCGACGATCGAGCTGTAGCTTCGATGATTGAGACGTAGATTTGACGATCTAGCCGTAGATTCAACGCAGATTCAGCGGTCGAGCCGTAGAGTCGGTGATCGAGACATAGATTCGATGATAGAGACGTAGATTCGATGTAGAGTCAGCGATCGAGCCATAGGTCGGCGATCGAGACGTAGATTCGACGATCGAGACATAGATTCAGCGTAGAGTCGACGATCGAGCCGTAGAGTCGGCGATCGAGACGTAGATTCGATGATCGAGACGTAGATTCGGCGTAGAGCCGGCGATCGAGCCGTAGAACCGGTGATCGAGACGTAGATTCGATGATCGAGACATAAATTCGACGTAGAGTCGGTGATCGAGCCGTAGAGTCGGCGATCGTGACGTAGATTCGACGATCGAGACGTAGATTCAACGTAGAGTCAGCGATCGAGTCGTTACTTTTTGAGATACCCTCGTCATATGAGGGCCTCTATTTCATCCTTGATTTGGATGCATTGCCCGGTGTTATGACCGTGGCCCCGATGGAATCGGCAGTATTTTCTCCGATTGAGGCCTTTTGCCTTCAGAGGCGGGGGCCGTCACAGATATTTCTCTCTTTTGATCTCCATCAGGATCTGCGCACGAGGAACGGAGAGAGGGATGTAGGAGTCATACCTACGATGCGTCGGTCTCGGACTCCGACGTCGGGGCGATCTCGGACTCTGTCGTCGGGGCGATACCCGTTTATCAGTCGGGGGCCCGCTAGGTTCAGCAGGAGCCCGATTTTTCTTCCGCTTCTCCTTCTGGCCCGTGCCTTCGGTCAGGCGCCGATTGGAAGTTCCTTCGTCCGCGCACATATATTTGTACGCGCGCTCCAGCAATTCGGCATACGTCCGGAGGAGGGTCTTATCCAAGAAATATGTAAATCGGGACCCCTTTAGCCCCCTCTTCATGGCCGAGATAGCCATGTCTTCATTGAGGTCCCAGACCTCAAATGTGGCCGCGTTGAATCGGGCCACAAAGTATCGGAGCATCTCGTTTTCTTCCTATTTAAGGGAGAAAAGACTGTCCGAGGTTCGTGGCGGTTTCCGGCTGGTACTGAAATGGACCATAAAAGAATGCTCGAGCTGCCCGAAAGAGTGGATACTCCCTGAGTGAAGGCCAGAGTACCAGGTCCTGGCAGCTTTACGGAGCGTGGTGGGGAAGCCGATGCAGAGGAGGGCATCGGTTGCCCCCTGAATTGTCATGAGAGCCTTGTAGCTCTCCAGATGGTCAACTGGATCGGTGGAGCCGTCGTAAGGCTCCACATGAGGCATCTTGAACCGACTAGGGATCGGTTTGTCGAGGATAAATCAGGAGAGAGATTGGGTGGTCTGAAAGTCGACGTCATTCGAAGACTTCTGACCATCCGCCTGGAGCTGGGCAAGCCGACGGTTGATTTCTTCGAATTTACATTCGTAGTCGTCCAACCGTCGGCGTTGAGAAACCCCAGGGGTCGAACCTCCCGACGAATTTGAGAGTGAGGCGGACGGTGTCCGCGGCCACTTCTCCTTCCTCGCCCGCTCCAGTTGGGAAGGAGAAGGACGCCGAGATCGGTGAGTGTCGCGCCGTGGCCGCCTCACTCCTCAGTGGGAGTGCTGAGACGGCTGCTCTTGAGGAGGAGACGGAAGTTGATGCAGGCATCGGCGGCTGCTTCTGGACGGCATAGGGTACGCCGCTGGTTGTTCCGCCGGCGGTTGCAACAACTGAGTCGGTCGCTGTTGGAGGTTTTTGACCGCATCCGTCAGAACGATCATTTGCCACACGATCGCCGTGATCTGTGCCTTCGTGGTCACCACCGAATGCGGAGAGCTGGATTCTGCCATGGAAGGCAAAGGAGGGGCCTCTTTCCAGTGGGAAGAGCGCCTTGCCGATCCGATAGCTCTCGATCACTGAGCTCTGATTTTCGTCATGTCGAGAGATTTTTCAAGCTTTATGGAGCTCGCTGTCTTACCTCTGTCGAGCCCCCCTTCCTGGCGTGCCAAATCTGTTGCGGCCAATCCCCCCATCGCTCGATCGTCGGGAACGCACACCTGCAAGAAAAGTCCTCACTGACCGGAGATACCTCCGGCGGGGACCCTCCGACGGTCAAGTCAGAGAGGAGACTAGGCAACAGTGAAAAATCAAGGGCTCAGTGGGAGAGAGAGAGAGAGAGCTCAAGAGCTTAGAAGCGCCTCAGAGAGCTTGAGAAAGCTCGCCTCAGACTTAAACTTACCAATACTGTTGCCTTACCCCGTTTTATAGTAGAACGCGGTATGGTCCCGCCATTAATGGTGCAGACAACTGGGAAGTTGTCAAATCACCGTGGGCTGTCAAGAATCGCCGTGGGCTGTCAAGTCACTGGGATTAATCTATGTCCTTGGCAGGACAATGCCCCAGGACGGCCATACCGCATGTCCTTGACAGGACAACTGCCCATAACGGTTGTACGGTGTTTGGGCAGTTGGTCGACTATATGTCGGTATTCGGCTGTCGGAATGTCGGGTGATGATTCGAGAACACCGTCGGCTGATCTGGTGCCTTGTAGAAGTCGGACGTCGGCCGCCACCCCCGACAGTGAGTCGGTGATTTTGGTTCGGCCGCTCGGCTGGTCAGAAACAGTATGGGTCTGCTCGACCGGCATACCTTTGGTCGAATATTGTCGGCAGCCGTTGTCGACAGTCATTGTTGGGGTCATCCGTTGGGGTCGTCCGTCGGTCCGGTCGGTAGAGTCGGACGTTGATCGGACCGATCTGAAGGTAAGTCAGCGCACAGGGATCAGTTGGTATATCCCAACAATCTCAATAAATATAATTATATATGGCTATCAATTAAATCTTATATTAGATCTATTTTTGGTACGTTCACATGTCGCATACTGTTAGACCATTGTATAATGTATTTATTACTTAATTAGACAATCAATTTATATATATTTATTATGGTTTGTGTTCAGAGTAATGATAGACCTAATTTGATCTGAAAAATCTGATGGATTGATAAAATTACTATTGTACCTAGTTTGATCTAACTCAAAGACAAATGGATTAGACTTTTGATCCTACGAATATTATACCCATCCTGATCTGACCAACTCAGTCGCGACCGTAACTATGCCTATGCCATCAGTAGGTTTACTATGAGTATGGAAATTAACAAGTCCGATTTAAGTAATGGTTTTGCACTTGCTAAGGCCAAAAGAAACAAAAATAGAATGCATATAGGCTGTGGAAAGAATCTAGAGAAACCCAACAACAGAAACAAGCAAGAAGGGAATAAAATGTGCAATGAGGCTGATAGATCTGCATGGTGGAATAAGGGTAAAATAGAAATAGGGATTAGATTGATTTATTTTGGTCCAACTAAACCAAAAGGAATGAATTTGACACGAAATTTAATGGTGAATATAGTCACTTGTAGGGTAGCAAATGGGCCCAGGTCAATCCATACCTAATTCGGTTATGACCTGATTAGACCCAACCAGGGCCATTTGTTTTACAACATGAAAAGAAACATGCAAGGTTTTATTTTAAAACTTATTATTGCTTGCAACATTAAACTCCAGTTAACAAAGAAGCAACAAATAATTTCTCTGATACATTATCCCCAATTAGTATATGCTACCCTAGAATGCATAGGGGCCCTAGAATAAAAGGAACTAGCAAAACAATGGAAGTGCCCTAGAATGCATAGGTGCTACTAGTCCATCATTAGAAAGAAACTTCACTGTAGATAGTGTTAAAACAAGCTACCCTGCAAAACTCTTGAACTCAAAGATTAACACCGCTACCCTCTAAAGGTCTTGGTGGAGTTGTATGTTGTTAAATTTCTTCTCCTATTTTGCATGCCTGCAGTTCCTACTGTATTATGAAACTGAGCAAAGGGCTATGCTTGGTGGTTCGAGATAAAGTATTAAATCTTCATGCATGAAGCAATTTGCAGTGTTTCCCAAATGTCAATTGAATTGCCCATCCAGAAAGCAAATCCACCATGCTAGGTTCAAATAGAGTGAAATTATGAGCTGGTCAGCCACTTTTGTTTTATACAAAAACCATAGTCAAGTTTTCATGTGCTGTATCACATTCCTTGTTAGTAAACATTAAAGATGTTACAAATATAGGAGAATCTAGAGCCAACACCAACACATGGTTAGCTGAATTGGGTCGGCACAACGATCGAGTGAACTCAAATAACCACAATGAGTTTGATCATCAGGTCATGATCAAGTGAACTCAAATAACCACAATGAGTTTGACCGTCCCGACATGGGTATGTATCCGAAAATCTTATTCAAGTTCTCCAACGGTCTTGGGTTAGGGGATTGAATTGATCCAAATTATATCAATTTTACATATTGACGTTGTTACACCTGCATCACTATTATTATTATTATTATTATTATTATTATTATTATTATTATTATTATTATTATTATTATTATTATTATTATTATTATTATTATTATTATTTGGGAGAAACAAGGGAGTAAGATGCTCCCCTCATGAATTTATTATCATATAGATGGAATAGTTACATTGGTGCTTGGGATACAGATATGTTGAAGTAACAATTTTTGCATGGCCCCACCCTGCCATAAGTGCTTGAGTGTTCCAAGCTTCATGGGATGGTGGAGACCTTTCGTCCACTCCTTCCTAGCTAGCTTATACATGTCGTCTTTTAGGTCAATGGCTCAAATTTTAGTGGGAGATTTTGACATGTTTTGCTCAGCTTCAGTTTTTCGCACTTCTCTGTGCCTACCAGTGTCTCAACATGGTACAGACCCAATCCATCCAAACTTCGGGCCACCTCTAACAAAAATGCTTACCGTTGCCGAGCAATATAATATTAATGTTTTTGTTGGGAGTAGGGAGAGGGGATTGATTACAAAAATGTTTTACTTTCTTTCATGGCTGATAAATTTATATATGAGAGATTTACTTATCACAACCATATTGTGCTCCCCTGTTGGGTAGGGCTCGGATTTACTTTTTAGGTATGCCAGTGCTGGATAAACATCCTCCTCCTTGGGTTGAAGTGCATTTGTTGTTACTAATGAACGGGTGGTAATCTACGTCAAACCTTCACCCCAACAAAAATAAAAATGTAGTCTCGGAAGGAAAAAGTTGATAAACTTGCTTGTTCACCAAAGAAGGAATAACTTAATGAACAATCCATTGTCAGTCAACAGATGAATTCATCTGATGTTAAAAGAGAAATAACTTCATTTTCCTAACAATTTAAAATCAGAAGATAGTGATACAGCTTATTGGTTCGATCTGCAATCAAACAGCTGAACCACAACCAAGAAACCCAAACAACTTGCTCTATCTGGGTCATCGGGCTCCTAACACTACCATTGCTGCCATACTGCCTCCAAGACATTGCGGTTGTTCCTAACACCACCATCACCGTCTCCACCACACCATTGTTCCTCCACCACCACCACGATTAGTATTTAATGGGAACTAACTAGAATGATTTACATGTGGATTTCTTATTGACTTTGCCCATAGATGATGTGGTGGAATACTTCTACCTACTAATCTCCCTCCTATGTACATAGATTGCCAAACCACTCATACAAGTTTCATCTCAAGAAATAAATTAGGAGACAATAACTTCACCAAGCTAGCCTAACTTATCAAAAAAGAAAAAAAAAAAGAGAGAGAGAGAGATAAATTAACAAGATAAAAAACTCATGTACGATTCTAAAATGGAGATTTTTTAAATAGAATAAACAACACCGACGTTGGCTTAATCCTAAAAACTTGCAACCATAGAACTTCACCAGGCCAGCACAACTTTTAATAAGTTGTAAACACTAGGCAGCTAGAGCCGTCCAAATTTGCACCAAGTAGTCGCAAGCTTAAATTTCTATCAAGCAGAGTACCGAGGAAAATGTAACATATGTAACACATTCAGCTTTCTTTAGTTAGGCAGCATAGAACATCAACCGCAAAGATCAGCAACTCACCCAAGAGTTACAAATTTCAACTAAGACATAACAATCCTATGTGCACAATATCTTTGACCAATCTCTTTTTGTCTATCTATGTAAACACAATTATATAATAAAAGAGGTAATAATAGCTAAGAATTTTTTGGATTGCCATCATTCAAATAGAACCTTCATGGGTAAGGCTTTAAATCCCATAAGACAGAGCTATTTCGATTTTTCTATGGAACGGAACGCGCCACCGTCCTGCCCCTATCCCGACATTTCGGATAGAGGATATCCTAAGATGTCTCAATTCGGACACTACGACACTACCAGGATGATGCTGTCTCGATACATGGGTGGTACCCCATCTCAGCATTCTGCGGGACGTCCCGCTGGAATCTGAATTCTTGTTCATAGACATCACCAAAGCCCTTTCAACAGCATCAATACAAGTTGCAGTCAACCAATTCCAAGGAGAAACATTTGCCACAAGTAGATCTTGAGGAGATCTCACATTGAATGATGTATGTATGTGTGTGTGTGTGTGTGTATCTACCATCATATGATTGGTACCCACAAGACTCTTAAAATAGTTTCACTGAATGCTGGTTAAACTTGTCATTTAATGGAACTGCCAGAGTCTGGAGACAACGACCAAGAATGATACGAAGCTACCACCTGTCTTCAAAAAGCTGTTATCATAAAATTCATTGGTTTTCAGCTTCTTAGTCATCCATGTCAACATCTGTAGTTTTGCTGTTGTCGCCAAGATTCGGCTGGATGGATGCAATCAGATCCTCGATTCGAAGAGGCGAGTGTCGGGCTGCATACTGGAAGAAAACCTGCAAATCATAAAGATGACAGTGAATCATCAAGAGTAAACAATACAACATTGCCTTTAAAACCAATCTCTCTGACTTTTCTCTCCACCAAAAGGAAATTAAGATGCTTTCATTTGTTGGGGCAGTTTCTTCTAGAAGCTGTAAGTAGTGAGCTCTAATTCACCAAAGCCAGAAGAGTTCTTGAAGCTTGTATTCTCACTGCAGTTGTCTATTAATTTTTAAAATATTCTGCAGAACAAATATTTCATGACACACAAACATAAGGATTCGGGAGAAAGAGCATACATTCCATCTAGGAAACATACAAGTCTCGAATCCACCACACTATCAATATGCATATATTTTTCAGATTCTAATTGAGGTAACAAAAAATCCAACAAGTGATAAACATGGAAGGTCGAGACAGACTATAACAGTGATACATGAAACATATGGATGGAGAGAAATAGGATGGTCTTTCATGAGAGATATAGTATTTTAAATTTCTAGGGGACTTGAAACTTCTAGATCCTGATCGCAGAAGTCACCTCTGCTTCAAGCATGATTCACCAAGGGATCTGTGCTAGTCTTGTGCCTTCACTATTATTATTTATCCAAAAGTGTCACAATTTCTCCTCAATGTCACCTTGTTAAGGTTGAAGGGTCCTACTCTGGTACTCCCCTTATTTCATTCTACATGTTAACCAAATCTTTTTACTAGTACTGAAAAAAATAAAAGGAAAACAAAGAGGAACCTGCATTGAATACCTCAAGAGATTTTTGGATATGGCACACTCCTAGGTTTCTTTCAAGGATGCAAAGCTACCATAAAATGCAATTCCAGGATAGCATATCTGATAATTCTTACAGCAGAATAATGTTGAGGCAGCAAAGATCAAGGGAAAATAGAAACAGAAACAGTAAAATCAAGGGATATGGACTGAAACCTGGAACCTCTCATCCTAAAAGTAATAGGATTTGGATAAATCATGTCTTAAAATGAATTCATGTATAAGCAGTTGGAAGAATTTGGCTCAGATTTCTGTGCCCTAATATCCCTGCCCAAGCAAGCTAGTTTAAATATTCATTGGATGCTGCGATTTGAAATCCTTGCATGACATATTGGAGCATCCAAACACCTCAACATCTAGGTGCATCTCTGATTAAGAAGTGTTCTCATGTTTAGTCAGATTACCATCAGCATTTCAAACAGCAACTTTGTTGAACTTAAAGCATGCTTTTTCCTTACCTTAGAGTAGCTATCTGCAAAAGCTCGTGACCGAGGATTAACCTTCGCTACAAATTGCAAATCAAGTATCTCTAGCCTCCCATCATGTAGTCTCGCACTTTCATCTCCAATAGCAAACCGGAGAAGATTTCCTGGCCGTAAATTTGACTGCAACATAGAATAACATAAGATTCAATATCTCAGAAGAAAGACACATGCAACAGTTTCTTACAAATGAAGTTCACGGCAAAAAAGCTACGTTAAAAATAAATTTGTTGACGCTAGTTAAAAATCATCAGAAGCATATGAAGAAAGATGTTTGAAATGATGCATATCTCAACCAAAACATGGAGAACTTTTACTTTTGGTGAATGAAATTAAGAGTCCATTGAAGATACAGAAGAAACAAATTTAACCATGGAAAGCAAGGAAACTGGATTGAACTTCTGTCAAAATACGTGCTTATCCAATAAAGAGAAAAAAGAAAAAGAAAACATTGACGTGGAGAGTTAATCCACCATCCATATTGAGGTTGTACTTAGTGTGCAAACTCTGTTGGTCAAGATGATATACATCACCAGTACGAGAAATCTTCATCCAGAAGCCAACACCCACCCATTAAGACTAGATATGGCTGGGGCTGTCAACTGAGCAAGCTGCTCATGAGCAGCTTCTGTTACACTCTCCGGTTTGGCTTGCTCAGTTAGTAAACAACCTGAGCTTGGCTTGATTAAGGTCCAAATAAAAAATAGTTAGCATGTATCAATACTATTGCAATTAGTATTTGTTAAACATTAATAAAATTTACTTAAGAATGGATGTCTCTCAACCATTGGATTAAGATAAAACTATAAGAATTAGTTCAGCACATGCATATGAAAGACTCGGGGAATCTCTAACTTTCACCGTCTTTAAAAGAAGCTGCAAACGACTGCTTAGAATTAAATCCTTGGCGCAATTACAAAATGAGCAAAGCTTGAGCTAGGCCTAGCTTGGTCAAACCTGTCTCATTCACACCCCTACATACAGCAATGTTAAGGAGAACGGTCATATTCTAGTATCAAACAACATGTGTAGGCACCCAATCCAAAAATAAAGAAACATAACATATTCTAGTGACAATGTAACACTAGGACCCTCGTAAACTTGAGCCACCTATGCCACCCCACTCTTCTAATTGGGCACACAAGTGCTGATCGTGTCCTCTCTTCAACCCTCCTCTTTGTGAGCAAGTGAGGGCTGCCGCAACCCTTGCAAACTTTTCTACAACCGCCCCCCCCCACAAACCCAACTCCCCAACCAAAGAAAAAAAAAAAAGCACCCTCTCTCTACCCCCCTCCATCTCATTCCCATACCAACCAGCTGCCTCTCTCAGTCGTGATATAGGGCAGCAGTTTGAAGAATAAGAAGTGGAGGCCAAGCAATTGAAACTCATAGACTAAAAAGGTAATTCTCTTCTCCAAATTGAATTTTTTGGGGAACATAGGATTAGATCTTTGGAAGGTTCAGCCTAGGATTTAATTTCTGAATCTTTTGAAACACTGGCTAGCAGTGGATTAAGAGAGATGAGGGGTTTTAAGTGCTTTGATGTTGATCTCATGGCAGACAGGTTCTACCCTTATTCAACCAGAAAATTACAGCTTAAAGTCAGATGAGAATTTAAATACGAGATTTTAACATGTTGTTAACTCTTGAGTCATTAACCTTTAAAATTAGAGAAATTTTCAATGTCTTTGAGTGCTCAAATAAATCATTGAAATGGCCTCATTATGTAAGCATGGGCAGAAAAGAACAATGAATTTAAACTTGATCAAACCCTATAGACTTAGTAATTTGGTATAATTTTTGGTAAGACTGTCTTAACTATATTTTGCTTTGAATCTGTAAAAGTTTAAGCATTAATTCAAAAGGGAAGTATAGAAACAGGTGAGATGTTTGCAGCTGTTCACAGAACAGGACAGATGATGAAAACCTGACAATTGTTGCACCACATAGATTTTGTACTTTAGAAGTGGGATGAGTGTAGTTACCAACTGAAAATTTTGGTGATTTTAGGATTCTCCCACATGGAGAAATGAATTTTTTTCCTTTGGATTAGCCACTATTGACATAGGTGTTGCAATGGGAAAAATCTAGGATTAATCATGTATAAAAGAGAGGAGAGGGGCGACAAACAGATAGCTAGCATTTTAATCCTCAACTACCTAGACATAGGTCAATTACTGAAGTGTTTGAGGAGTTTGTGGTGTGTTTGGTTAGGAGCCAAGGAGGTAAGTATCCTCACATGATTCCATTTTTCTTTATAAAGGCATTGATACCTTGTATATATAACTTTATCGTATGAAACATGATTTTCATGATGAGAATGTCTTCATGATTTTTATAGTGAGCCTTATTGCTATGGAATGACATTGTAACTCTCATGTTTGAAGTTAATATTTTAATTCAGTTATGAATTCCATCTATATAAAATCAACAGTTGATTATGGTTACATTGGGAGTTTTGGTGGCATGCGCATGCATTTGATAATTAGTCTCATGAGATTGGTGCTAAGTCATGGGGCATAAGCATGACATGAAATTGGTGCCCCATCACAAGCTCGGAACATGACATACGATTGATGCCCAATCATGAGGAGTAAGCATGACATAAGATTGGTGCATTATCATGGGCTGGAAGCCTGACATGTGATCGCTACCAGTCACAGGGCACAAGCATGACCAGGGCTCATTATCAAAGTTTTCTTTTATATTATGGGTTGTGAGAATTGTTTGGTTTGGAACTTCACGAAATTATATAATCCTTTATCTTACTATGGTTGAAATTGCGATCAATTTTATACTTAATACAATATCACTTGGATATTTTTGTGAAAATTATTCTTGCACTTAGTCATTATCCTATATTATTTATGGGACTCTATGAGATATTACTAGGCTATCGCGCTCATTATTTTGATTATATGATCCCTTATCTTAATCTGGTTGAAATTGCAATTCAATTTTACATTTTATACAGTATGACTTGGATATTTTTGTGAAGATTATTATTCTTTATCCTAAATCAAATAGTGGGACTGTGTGTGGGATATTTACTAGGCTGTCATTCTCATTATTTTTTTTTCCTATTTTACAAATATTCAAGCATGGAGGCTAGCAAAGTATGAATTTGGGAGTGGTAGAGATAAGGCCTATCATTCAATGTGGATAAGTCTCATTTTGGTAGTTTTAATATTCTGTGGTCAGGTAAAATGACTGAAAACTGTCAGAGTTAGAACTTTGTTTGTTAAACTATTGGAGGTTTGGTACATTCTGATTTGGCAATGCTCCTTACGAATATGGTTATTCTGTTGTGTTATGATGGATTTAGAGTTTTTCTTTTTTTTTTTTTTTTGGTTTTGCATATGTCATGGGACTCAGCATTGTGGAATATGCAGTCATGTCATATGATTGGCTTGTGTGGACAGGTTCAGGTCATGATGCATAGTGTGATGATCAAATTTAAGAGCCCCTCAAAATATTACCCTTGTGATTGAACCAGTAGTATATCTTATATTAGAAAGTGAACTAGAAGCTATTTGAACATTACCTTCTGAAGAAACTCTCCATCCATGCAACCAAACACAACAGGAGGGTCATCAGATGTAGTTAATTTTCCATCATCTTGTAGCTCCAAGACAACCTGATCAACTCATCAAGGGGATTCATGAATGATGATATACTAGTTAGAACATGTAAATGTTGCAAAATTTTGCCAGCCATCTACTACAAAAAGAAACTAAAGTCCAGCATACTTTCCTTAAGAGGCATTTTACACACTACATTCTGATAATAATTTAAAAAAAGTCATTGATTTACAAGCGTGCACTTACATAGGTTCCTTGTTAGCATTCTTTATATGCTTTGAAATTCTAGGGTATTCAATGATAGCTTCTCAAAAGATGATGGATAATGAAATGTGTAAGCTAGCAGAAGCTAGTAACTGATTAGAAATGGCTAACGTTTATCAACTTCTAAGTCAAAATTGTGATACACACACACACACACATATGTATGTATGTATGTATGTATATTTCTCATTAAGGAATGGACACCATTTAAAGACCATGTCACCACAGAGAAAGCTGTTATACATAGCACAAGCATTACATTTTTGGATGTAAATTGTGATAGAAATTCAATAAAACAAGAAAGTAACCAAGAGTAAAATGTTCAAGTACCAAACTTTTTTATGGATATTCCAAACAGAGTGAAGGTAAGGGATAAATGCAGTAAGAATTTTAGTGGTGGAAGGCTGACTGTGAAAGCTCATGTTTCAAAGAATGTCATGGAACTATATGAGGTAAAAGTTTGGAAGGTCCAAACATCTTATATGGAAAACAGTATATAACGTCCATGAATTAATTTATGATGGTTCTTAAATAGTTAAGCTCAGCTGCTCAAGAGGAATCGAAAAATATATCTACACATAAATAGATATCAAGGGATGACAAATTCGGAGATTTAAGGAAAAAATGTTGTTACTTCTGGGAGTAAGAAATAATAATTTGATGAGCTCTATGACAGTTCAGGATCAAATTGAAGTCTGACTTTTTTTCCCACTCTCCTCCACCCTTTTTTCTCCTGTTCATTTGTTCCACTTCTTGTATATGCCCCTTTGAACTCACATTCACCCACTATTCTGTCTTCCCCTTTCCCTAGGAAATATTTTTTACTCCAATAATCCCAGCTTTAAGTATTAATTTTCTCGACATTTTGTCTTCAGAAAGACCTATAAAACTATAAATCCATAATAAAACTTGTAATCAGCTGAGAATAAGATGGTCTTTTTATTTGATGAGACTGTTGGGTACTGAAGGATGTGAATTATGCTTTTTGATGTGGTTGAGACTCTTCTTTGATAAACATGAACCAAATTTGCGGGACTTAAATAAGCCTGTTGAAATGGTAAAGCAGAACACAGGAATAAAAATCACATAACCTTAACAGTTGGTTGGTTAAAACGTTTTGGTAAAATGAGTTAATATAAAACCCAAATAAATGAATTTTACAAAAACATCTGTTGGTAACTTTCTATAAAACCTGTTCTGCTAATGCTGGTAAGTCATAATATCTGAAATGAGTTTTAAAAATTAAATAAAATTAAAAAAAGGACTCCTGCTTTTCACAAAAAATGTTTTAAGAGTATCATGTTTAATCATTATCCGTTTCAAAAAATTCAGAGGCAACAAACAAGCCCCTAATGGAATGGGATTGTCTTCATTAGCAATCTCAGGCTACAACATAATTCTTGAAGGAAATTTCATTTTAATACCAATACCTCAAACATCACTAAGTTAGATGATGCAAATATGAGCAAATGGTATAAGACCATCGTTTCTATTTGACTTAGACGATTTGTTGAAAACGAAGGCACAACAAATAAGAGACAAATGAAGGTCATAAACAATAATTCTCTTACAGGATAAAAACAGAATTATGTCACAATTCCATAGTCATATTTTTCCCTGATATGGTTATAAGCTGCCTCTCTATTAATGTGCAGCAAACAGTATAGTTACAGAGCCTTCTTTTGACAAGACTCCTTGCTTGGCATATGTGTTACATGTGCAGCTTAGTGTTGACTCATTTATTTGATCCAGACTCAAGCCAAAAACCTGATTGGATGCATAACAAAAATCAGAATAAATCTCTTCCTGGTAAATGAGTTGATCTATTTGTATATGCCACAGTTACAGATTTACAAATACACTTTTGTATTGAAATGCTGTTGACTTGCATCATATGTGCTTAATGCTAACCATTTCACATAATTTTTAAAATAAAATCTGATGGCAACTATACTGTAATTCCAAGAATTCTATTATTTTAGTGAGATTAATGCATGAAAAATTGTTTCCCTTGAAGAAATCAAATACATTTTATGTTCAATTCATCACTTTAGACACCACTGCAATCATGATTCTAATAATACTACTTGAATGAATTGTGCATAGCTTTAGTGCTAAATTGCTTGTACAAAATAGAAAAGTAAAAATTCTATTGGCAAAAAAAACCACTATTTCCAAATGAAATTGGCTAATGGGATTAGAGTCATCTAATTGTTCATAGCCAATTATGTGCATGATCATACAACAACCTCTAATCATGAAATATTTTCTCTTAAGATCAATATTTCCATAATGCCATTATCCTGTTACAAAGGTCACCAGGATAACCATTATTTGTGGTTATAACAAATATATCCACATTTCCTCATGAAATAATAGATATGATACTGGAATAAATGATAAGTTTTCCTTAGGCACTAATTATAGATTAACATAACAAAAGCCTCAAACTCCATATGATAATCATTAAATTATCATCATACACCTCTTATTATTATGATCACATCAGGGTACCACTACTTCAATCTCCAAATTTCTGGGCAAGCTAATGAATCCTATAATCATGAGAATTATGTTTTACAAAGATGGTTTTTTTTTGCTCTTCTCACAGCACACACTTTAAAAAATAATAATAATTAAATATGTCAATAATAGATGTAGATGTCTATGCGAGCAAAAGAAACCTACACAAGATATGAGTTGCATTAGCCTCTCCAAACACCATGTGTAGGAAGGTTGCCTCATTCATAACACCCAAGGGATGCATGAGTATGTATGTGATCCATGCACATCCTTTTAAACTAAATTAAAACTTTCCAATTTAACATGATAAATAAAATAAAAAGATCGACATAAAAAGAAACTCTTTCTTAATGATTTTATCTTGGAGCAGTAAAAGACCCATGAATCTCTCTGTTTTTTAGGTCTTTTAGAAAGGCATATGTACATTCATATGAATATACGTATGTGCACAAAAGTGCTTTTAATTAATTGCAGCTATTTGTCCTTTCCACTGTTTGTCTACATGAAATAATCTTTTTAAAATTAGAAATTTCATGATAATTGAAGTATAACTTTGTTTTACTGGAAAACAATTAGAGGAGCAAATAATTATTTAAATAATCTTCCTTAGCAGAATAAAGTTTCATGATGGTCCATTAATTGTGGACTTCAGCAATTGAAGCTTTGGTATCAGAAAATTTCCGGCAGAAGCAAGAATTTCCATAGATAACTATCTCACCCAATTGCCCTTGCTCTACCAAGTATTCGCAAATGCTTGTTTTCCAAGCCACAACATGAGTGGAGATTAAGTGGTGAGGTCTTCATGCACAGGATTGGCTTAGATAATGAGCCCACATCGTCACCTTGACTTGGCACTCCAAAGACATAGCTATATGGATGATTCTCATGCACAGCATTGGCTTGGATAATAGGCCCATACTGTCACCTTGACTTGGCACTCCAAAGACATAGCAATATGGATGAGGCAGTGAGATCCATGTAGTGACTGAGAAAAATCAGGCACTGCTTTCTGGTGAAGAAAAGCAAAGTGGCACCTCTCCTTCCAAGCATGGGATTGGCTCAAAGTGCTGGGTCCACATGGAGGGCTCCATGGGGACTTGACATACCATAGGTTGTGGGGTACCCGCTGGGAAAGTGGGTGAGAAGAAAAGCCTTCGCCAGCAGCTTTGGTATAGTAGTCAAATTTAACATGTAGCATTGCAAACTATACCTACTTCACTATAGCATGATAAAAGAAGATAAAATACTGCAGAGAGCCATCTATGTTAAGAGTTTTTACATGAATTCAGCCTAACAACAACATACATCACATAATTCTAGGTCGAGCATACATCAAATATGTACCTGCTGCTGAGCTGGAACTTGTCCTGTACCGTCTGTATCAAGAAAATACTGGCTAGAGAATTCATCCTTCCAAACTAGTGCCAAAGGTGTATTGCCGGTTTGATAATGAGCATGTCTGAAAAAAAAAGAGGACAGAATATAAAAAAGGAACGAAAACAGGATAGATATCTGATTGATGTAATAGTTATAGAGATGAAAATGCCACTTAGAATTTATAACACAAAATGCAGATTGTAGTTAAGACTGAATAGGATTCTTTGAATTTTTTATTACTTTTAGGAAAACTGAGTTATTTCCATGTTGAGCATCATGTTTCAGCAAGAACAACAACCACCATATGTCGATGTGCAGTAAAATATAATCCATATTAAGATGAGAAACTTAAGCAGAATGATTGGTCTTCCTAAATTCAAATTGTAGTAAAGGAACAAGGAGAAAAGAACATAAATATAATAAGATTTCAAAGACACATCAGCCAAATTTACTGGAGAAAGTTTAAGATATCCTTACAGTTTTATATATCTATTGATGGAATCAGCGCTTTAATTTCTGTTATTTTTAAAGATGAATGAAGAGGGCTGGTAACAAGGAAACTGATGTGGTTGGCTACCAGGGTACATTATTCATAACCTTAAGTTCCATGGTGCAATACAGCTGGTCAACAATGCTCACCCACTCACCCACTCTATGGATTATAGATAGCAACTAGGATCTTACTTGTTGTAAAATAGGAGCCCATCTTTGACATGAGGCACAACGCCTGCATATGCTGCCTGTAGACCCATCTGATCACAATCATAAATTGGGATTACACTAAATCTGTACTTATGATATGCTGCTGGAGGACCGCAAGCTCCAGTTTCCGCAAGCTTAGAATTCAACCAGAAAAACCTGAACTCCGCAGTGCAATCATACAATGAGTATCCTCGCCAACAAACCATGTCAATCACATAGTATGTTTGATCAGGCTGCAATTCATCACCTAAATGTAAACTTCATCTGAAGATACATCAAAAATGATTGCCAATTGAAAGATAATACAAAATTAATAAGAAATACTGCTTACCCACCTCATGAAATATGCAATCTAGGATACAATATGAATGTGCAGGACCTGACAAGTCTTTTCTCCTAGCACCACTAGGCAACAAAGATGGAAATTGATGCAGAACAGAACCATTCCGGAGCCTGCTCACTGTTGTACCATTAGAAGAAACCACAAAACACCGCATACCAGCAGGCCTTGCAAATACATACCTATATAAATATAGAATTATTGTAAAAATACACCATATTTTTCATTATAAATGAACTGAAAATATGGCTGAAAGTCACAGAGGAGAGAATTAAGTATTCACAAACAGCATGACTACTACATGTGAACAACAAATGAATATGCTCCAAGTCTGTAACATTGTCCATCCATGTGTGTACAATGGTAGCTTAGTAGGAAAGAGTTGGCTTTTACACAACTAAAGGGGAGAAATCAACTAACAAATTCTTCCCTCCCCCTACAGATGAGGTGCCACTTGAAAGCAATGAAAGCCTGGAGAAATTAGCTGGTATATCACTTTGGTCATTTTCAACAATGCAGAAGATTGAAATACTATCAGCCCACTGTGTTCAGTATAAGAGTATACTAGATTGATATTAATCAGATATTGGCCATATGCAAAAAACTTGGCACTCTTAATTGAGAGAGACTGTTAATCACATCAGCAAAGTGGCACAAGAAATAGATTCATGATTGAGTTTCAAATTGGATTTAATATTTAACCATATGCTTTTCTACTGTCTACAAGATGAATAAGTCAGATGCAGCAATCAGTTTTGTGTTTTACATCACCAGAGAATTAACAAGAGTGCCAGCATATGGTAGGAAATGAGGAAGAAAAACACTTTATGACAGAAAGCCTCTAATTAAGTGGACAACAAAGGTAGCAAAGGATATTCGCTAGTTCATAAACTTGCTGGGGCACATACAAAATGATAAATATGATTAAAAATTAATATGAAATCAAGTTTTGAGAATGATTATACAGCAACAACCACAAATCATGTTCTGATAATCCACATTAGAGGTCAATAATAACATATGCTGTGATAAATTTGGAATCTTCCACAGCAAAGCTGGTGAGAAGTTTATGACTGTATTCTAACCAATTTAAAAAGGAATGAATTAGATGTAGAAAATGTCAAAATCCAAAGCTAGTAGGTGGATGAACCCATGAGTATATAAGCACGACTAGAGTCCTTAACCAATTTAAAAGGAATAAATTAGATGCACAGAATGTTAAAATCCAACCCAAAATCTTAACCTAGTAGCTGGATGAACCATGAGTATACAAGCACGACTCGAGTCCTTAACCTATCCAATATGGGAATATTGCACAACACAGATAACTACCAAAAATTAGTAGCTGGTATATCCTACAAATGGTGGTGAATTCATACCAAATGGATTCATGCTCTATACCTCCACCCTATCCTACATCTAACACTATTCCACAAAGATTAATCCGTGTTAAAATGTAAAGGTATCATTTGTTGTCATATTTTTACCAATGCCATGCCTTTTTTTCCATAATGTGACAACAAAATGCACAAATCTCTAGTATTACTTTTACGTGTTCTAGGTCCTTATGTGACTTAACTTATGCATAAATTTTCTAAGGAAACCTACATGATTGCTCGATGGGAACTACTAGCTCTTTGGCCTTTGAACGAATGCATATTGGTTATATTACTGGTACAGACACTGGTTCTTCATCGCAATGTGCCTAATTTGACAAAAATCGAATCTTTTTGCGTCAAAAAGACGAGCTTTTTCAGAAATAAGCCAGCAATACTGTCTCCACTGATAGAATCTGTTGATATTTTTCTTTTACATTTTATCTTTCAACTTAATGATTCCAACTTCGCATCAGTCATAAAATCACTAGGATAACATGAGAAACAAACCCTAATAATACTCAATTTTCTCACTCAAAAATTTAAAATTGATGGCTCAGACAGCGATACCCAGTATAAATAACGAAGGCAGACATATCTACTCTAACCAAACACAATCAAGTTGAAATCTCTCAATAAAAGATAGACAGGGGGTGCTTAAACGAACCAGTCGCGATCGAGGTAAGGGGGAACGTCGATCATCCACTCGGGAAGCATAAGCTGGCGAGCAAACCACCGGCGGGCCTCCAATCCCCTAAGTTTGGATGCCTGGACCACGTTCAAGTCCCTCGTCGGAGCCGCCTCCGGCGGCTCCGGTTCGGGCTCCGGTGAGGCAGGTTCAATTTGGATGGGCTGGTCTTCGAGGATCGGTTCGGGAGAAGAAGGGGGTTGGTCGGCGGCGGGGAGGGAGAGGAGGGAGGAGGCGAGCTGGCGGGCGCGGTTGTGGGAATCGGAGCGCTGCTGGGCCTGGCGGAGGAGCGCCAACTCGCGGCGGCGCTGCTGGTCGGAGATGGCCGGACGCTTAAACGGACGGCGGAGATCGTGCGGAGCCATCGCTTCGGTGTAATTGGCGTGAGCGGTGTCTCCAAGTCATTATGAACTTTTAAAGGTGAATAAAGAGAATACAAATTTGGATACTTGTGGGTATTGTGCTAGCAAATCAAATACCCATAAAAAAATAAATTTTAGTGTAACTATATAAATTTGCCACTTGTGATAAAATTTTTTTACTAAGAAAAAATAAAAGCTTAATTATGGACTAAAAAAAAGAAAAAAATAATTGAAAAATTATCTCAATATTTGTAGGTCATTTGGAAGGATCAACAAAGCAATTTTCAAAATTTTTCATAATCTAATTATTACGATGGTTACGGTGAATGCCTTGAATCAATGCTACATCACAAGACATTTCAAGTTCTCGGATCATTAACACGATCATTGATTACCGTATGAGCTGAGTAGTCCATTTTCATGTTGAGCTGAAGCATCCGCGAGGTCTAATCTGTGTATGGGCTGCCCTCGTCACTTCAGTCGACTTATTTCTTCAATATGTGCGACAACTGTCCATCCCGAATAGATAGTGTTGGTGCAAAAATCCGCTTGCGCCGGAGAAGCTGGAGTCGGGAAAGCCGCGGTCGCCGCCGGGACCTGCAAAGGAAGTCTAAACCGGAGGTGGGGTTGCTCCGGCAAGACCCTCCGACGCTCAAGTCAGTTCTCTGCCTCAACAAAAATGGAGTGCTCGAACGAAGAATTTAGCAGAGTTTTGAGATAAGAAAATGAGCTTAAAGAATAACGTATCTGAGCCCCCTTTTATAGGCGAAGGAGGCAACGGATTGATGGCGACGTTTGTAGCCGTCTGATAGTGGGCCGCCCATGGTCAGGGGAATTGATTGCGAAGGATAGTGGAGTAGACATGTGGCCATCACCGCGGCTCGCCACGTGGAATCTGTTACGAGGGGTGGAGCAGCGTCCGTTGTCGTGACTTGCCAGCGGATGGGAGAATCGCCCGGTATCCGTCGCAGGAGGTGGAGCAGGTTCATGGCCGTTATGGTGGCCTGCCAGGGGGTAGTGGAGCTGTGCGGAATCCGCCGCAGGAAGTGGAGCAGAGCTGCGATGGTTACTGCGGCCTGTCAGGGAATGGTGGAGCTGTGCAGAATCCGCCACAGGAAGTGGAGCTGTGCGGAATCCGCCGCAGGAAGTGGAGCAGAGCTGCGATGGTTACTGCGGCCTATCAGGGAATGATGGAGCCGCGCGGAATCCGCCACAGGAAGTGGAGCAGGATCGCGGCCGTTATGGTGGCCTGCTAGGGGGCGCGGATCTGTTGATTGAAACTCGGCAGCGATCGGAGCCCGGCCTCTGCGGAGGTCCGGGAGAGGTCCTCCTGGCGGCTGGGGTCGTGGGTGGAGTCTGACTTCCGAGGGAGTCCGGGCGGAACCCTCTCAGAGCCGAAGTTGCGGGCGGAACCCGGCTCTCGTAGGAGTCCGGGCGGAGTCCTCTGCAACCAAAGTTAAAGGCGAAGTCCGGCTCTCGTAAGAGTCCGGACGGAGCTTACCAGCAGTTGATACTGAGAGCGGGGCCTGGCTCCCGTAGGAGTCCGGGCGGAGCTTACCAGCAGTTAATACAGAGAGCGGAGCCCGGCTCCCGTAGGAGTTCGGGCGGAGCTGTGCTGTAGTTGATGTCGGCGGCGGAGCCCGGCTCCCGTAGGAGTCCGGGTGGAGCTGTGCTGCAGTTGATGTCGGAGGCGGAGCCCGGCTCCCGTAGGAGTCCGGGTGGAGCTGTTCTGATGTCGGCGGCGGAGCCCGGCTCCCGTAGGAGTCCGGGCGGAGCTGTGCTGTTGTCGATGTCGGTGGTGGAGTCCGGCTCCCGTAGGAGTCCGGGCGGAGCTGTGCTGTTGTCGATGTCGAAGGCGGAGCCCGGCTCCCGTAGGAGTCCGGGCGGAGTCCTCTGCAATCAAAGTTAAAGGTGAAGTCCGGCTCTCGTAGGAGTCCGGACGGAGCTTACCCGCAGTTGATACTGAGAGCGGGGCCTGGCTCCCGTAGGAGTCCGGGCGGAGCCGTGCCGCAGTTATGTCGGAGGCGGAGCCCGGCTCCCGTAGGAGTCCGGGTGGAGCTGTTCTGATGTCGGCGGCGGAGCCCGGCTCCCGTAGGAGTTCGGGCGGAGCTGTGCTGTTGTCGATGTCGGTGGTGGAGCCCGGCTCCCGTAGGAGTTCGGGCGGAGCTGTGCTGTTGTCGATGTCGAAGGCGGAGCCCGGCTCCCGTAGGAGTCCAGGCGGAGTCCTCTGCAATCAAAGTTAAAGGTGAAGTCCGGCTCTCGTAGGAGTCCGGACGGAGCTTACCAGCAGTTGATACTGAAAGCGGGGCCTGGCTCCCGTAGGAGTCCGGGCGGAGCCGTGCTGCAGTTGATGTCGGCGGTGGAGCCCGGCTCCCGTAGGAGTCCGGGCGGAGCTGTGCTGTTGTCGATGTCGGTGGTGGAGCCCGGCTCCCGTAGGAGTCTGGGCGGAGCTGTGCTGTTGTCGATGTCGAAGGCGGAGCCCGACTCCCGTAGGAGTCCGGGCGGAGTCCTCTGCAATCAAAGTTAAAGGTGAAGTCCGACTCTCGTAGGAGTCCGGACGGAGCTTACCAGCAGTTGATACTGAGAGCGGGGCCTGGCTCCCGTAGGAGTCCGGGTGGAGCCGTGCTGCAGTTGATGTCGGAGGCGGAGCCCGGCTCCCGTAGGAGTCCGGGCGGAGCTGTTCTGATGTCGGCGGCGGAGCTCGGCTCCCGTAGGAGTCCGGGCGGAGCTGTGCGGTTGTTGATGTCGGTGGTGGAGCCCGGCTCCCGTAGGAGTCCGGGCGGAGCTGTGCCGTTGTCGATGCCGTCGAGGGTTTCGACTGTGGGTATTTTATACCCAACACCAGTCTCCCTACTTCTGATTTTGAATTTCAAATGAAGGAAGTACAGAGAGAGAGATGGGCACAGCCGGAACCGTCCCTTCGAATCCTGCGCACTGCCGCCTCCAGATATTTTGGCATTAAATGAGCGCGTGCCGGAGTCTTTTCGAATCGGAGCGATACGAGGGGACGCTTCGAAAATCCCGTAGGTACACTGGCCTAGGTACGGCGCAATTATGATCCTGCCAACCGTCAGCCGCTTTTAGCCGTCTGTCAGGGGGAGTGGGACACGTGTTGGATGCGGACTGGCCTGGGGGATTCGCGATCATTATGGCGCCAGATCCCAGGGTCTATTTAAACCCGTCCTCCCCCCTTTATGCGTTCTACTCCATTCCTGAGTTTTTGCTGGTGTCTGTCCTCTCTTCGAGAGTCCTGCTTTAGTGAGCGTCTTCTCGAGCCGTAGGCGCTTCCTGTTTCTCGTCCCCCAGATCCCTCAGAGCAATATAGGTTAGTGCTAACCTTCCTCTCACCGCCTAGGGGCTTCTCCTCTCTTCATTACTTTTGTGCCTCCCTCCGAGTTAGCCTTCGGCGTCTCGTTCTCCTTTCGGTCTGTCTTTTTAGGGTCCTTTAGATCCCCTCTTCGAAACTCAAAATGTCCTCTGGCTCTTCTACTCCCGGCAGCTCTGAGAGTTCTTCTGCTTCAAACCCCCAGGTTCCTGACTCTGCGGACGAACACGCGCTCGGGGCTGGGCCTCGCCCGGTTTTCGTGCCGGGCGCTATTCCATGTTCGTCGACTCCGGATGAACTCCTTCTGATAAGGGTTCGGTATGGAGTTCCTCCGGAGTACGACCTGGAGCTACCTGGTCCCTCTGACCGGGCCTGCACTCCCCCTCCCGATCGCTTCTGTTTGTATCAGGAAGCGTTCCGTGCCGGACTTTGGCTTCCGCTTCCTGACTTCGTCGCTGCCTTCTTCCGCTTCTTGGACATTTCTCTCGCTTTCGTGGCCCCGAATTCCTTTAGGTTTTTGATAGGGTTTCTCTCCCTCTGTCACATAGCCGAGGTTCAGCCGTCCCTCTCCTTGTTTAGGCATTTTTATACCTTCAAATGCCATCCTTCGGCGAAGGACTGGTGGTACTTCTCCCTCCAGTTTGGTAAGAAGGGGTTGCTGAAGGGCGCCCCTTCTTCGATTCACAATTGGAAGGGGAAATACCTCTTCGTCCACTGTCCGACCTTGGAGCTGGGCCTGCCCCCTTGGGGTTCTCTGAGGGATTCCGTCCGTCGGGCTCCCAGTCTAGGGGAGGACGACCTCCAAGCCGCCCAGAAGCTTCTAACTTATCCCGCTCCTTCTCTTCCTAATCTTCTGAGGGAGCAGCTTCTTTTCAACATCGGCCTGAGCCCCCAGGATCCAGCGAGTACTTGTCTTATCTTTTCTTTTCTTGCCTTCATCTTCTTCTTCTCTTTACTTCTTTTTTCTTTCTTTTTTTTTTTTTTTGACTCTTGACTGATTGGTGTCGCTTCTTTTTCCTTTTTTCTTCTTTCTTCTCCTTTTTTTTTTTTTTTTTTAGCAATGGACGCCGAAGCAACGCGGATGCTCGCCAGGGGCATGAGAGTCCAGAAGAGAAAGGGCGCGGCGGCCTCCGGATCGACGAAGAGGGCCAGGGCGGAGGAGACGAGCTTGGCTGCGCCCGTCCAGGCGGCCCCGGCCATCGACATTCCTTCAGATGCCGAGCCAGTGGCCCCCCGGGCTTCCTCGACGAGCCCACCGACTGAGGCTCCCGCTCTGGGGGTTCGCCCTACGGAGGCGCCCGCCGCGGGGAGGAGGAGGAAATCGGTGGCTCGCAGGGCGAGTGGCCACCGAGCTGACAACGGCACAGCTCCGCCCGGACTCCTACGGGAGCCGGGCTCCACCACCGACATCAACAATCGCACAGCTCTGCCCGGACTCCTACGGGAGCCGGGCTCTGCCGCCGATATCAGAACAGCTCCGCCCGGACTCCTACGGGAGCCGGGCTCCGCCTCCGACATCAACTGCAGCACGGCTCCGCCCGGACTCCTACGGAGCCAGGCCCCGCTCTCAGTATCAACTGCTGGTAAGCTCCGTCCGGACTCCTACGAGAGCCGGACTTCACCTTTAACTTTGATTGCAGAGGACTCCGCACGGACTCCTATGGGAGCCGGGCTCCGCCTTCGACATCGACAACAGCACAGCTCCGCCCAGACTCCTACGGGAGCCGGGCTCCACCACCGACATCGACAACAGCACAGCTCCGCCCGGACTCCTACGGGAGCCGGGCTCCACTGCCGACATCAACTGCAGCACGGCTCCGCTCGGACTCCTACGGGAGCCAGGCCCCGCTCTCAGTATCAACTGCTGGTAAGCTCCGTCTGGACTCCTACGAGAGCCGGACTTCACCTTTAACTTTGATTGCAGAGGACTCCGCCCGGACTCCTACGGGAGCCGGGCTCCGCCTTCGACATCGACAACAGCACAGCTCCGCCCGAACTCCTACGGGAGCCGGACTCCACCACCGACATCGACAACAGCACAGCTCCGCCCGGACTCCTACGGGAGCTGGGCTCCGCCGCCGACATCAGAACAGCTCCACCCGGACTCCTACGGGAGTCGGGCTCCGCCTCCGACATCAACTGCAGCACGGCTTCGCCCGAACTCCTACGGGAGCCAGGCCCCGCTCTCAGTATCAACTGCGGGTAAGCTCCGTCCGGACTCCTACGAGAGTCGGACTTCACCTTTAACTTTGATTGCAGAGGACTCCGTCCGGACTCCTACGGGAGCCGGGCTCCACCTTCGACATCGACAACAGCACAGCTCCGCCCGGACTCCTACGGGAGCCGGGCTCCACCACCGACATCGACAACAGCACAACTCTGCCCGGACTCCTACAGGAGCCGGGCTCCACCGCCGACATCAACTGCAGCACGGCTCCGCCCGGACTCCTACGGGAGCCAGGCCCCGCTCTCAGTATCAACTGCTGGTAAGCTCCGTCCGGACTCCTACGAGAGCCGGACTTCACCTTTAACTTTGATTGCAGAGGACTCCGCCCGGACTCCTACGGGAGCCGGGCTCCGCCTTCGACATCGACAACAGCACAGCTCCGCCCGAACTCCTACGGGAGCCGGGCTCCACCACCGACATCGACAACAGCACAGCTCCGCCCGGACTCCTACGGGAGCCGGGCTCCGCCGCCGACATCAGAACAGCTCCACCCGGACTCCTACGGGAGTCGGGCTCCGCCTCCAACATCAACTGCGGCACGGCTTCGCCCGGACTCCTACGGGAGCCAGGCCCCACTCTCAGTATCAACTGCGGGTAAGCTCCGTCAGGACTCCTACGAGAGTCGGACTTCACCTTTAACTTTGATTGCAGAGGACTCCGCCCGGACTCCTACGGGAGCCGGGCTCCGCCTTCGACATCGATAACAGCACAGCTCCGCCCGGACTCCTACGGGAGTCGGGCTCCACCACCGACATCGACAACAGCACAACTCCGCCCGGACTCCTACGGGAGCCGGGCTCCGCCGCCGACATCAGAACAGCTCCACCCGGACTCCTACGGGAGCCGGGCTCCGCCTCCGACATCAACTGCAGCACAGCTCCGCCCGAACTCCTACGGGAGCCGGGCTCCGCCGCCGACATCAACTACAGCACAGCTCCGCCCGGACTCCTACGGGAGCCGGGCTCCGCTCTCTGTATTAACTGCTGGTAAGCTCTGCCCGGACTCCTATGGGAGCCAGGCCCCGCTCTCAGTATCAACTGCTGGTAAGCTCCGTCCGGACTCCTACGAGAGTCGGACTTTGCCTTTAACTTTGGTTGCAGAGGACTCCGCCCGGACTCCTACGAGAGCCGGGTTCCGCCCGCAACTTCGGCTCCGAGAGGGTTCCGTCCGGACTCCCACGGAAGTCAGACTCCACCCACGACCCCAGCCGCCAGGAGGACCTCTCTCGGACCTCCGCAGAGGCCGGGCTCCGATCGCTGCCGAGCTTCAATCAACAGATCCGCGCCCACTAGCAGGCCACCATAACGGCCGCGATCCTGCTCCACTTCCTGTGGCGGATTCCGTGCGGCTCCATCATTCCCTGACAGGCCGCAGTAACCATCGCAGCTCTGCTCCACTTCCTGCGGTGGATTCCGCATAGCTCCACTTCCTGTGGCAGATTCCGCGCAGCTCCACCATTCCCTGACAGGCCGCAGTAACCATCGCAGCTCTGCTCCACTTCCTGCGGCGGATTCCGCACAGCTCCACTACCCCCTGGCAGGCCACCATAACGGCCACGAACCTGCTCCACCTCCTGCGACAGATACCGGGCGATTCTCCCATCCGCTGGCAAGTCACGACAACGGACGCTGCTCCACCCCTCGTAACAGATTCCACGTGGCGAGCCCGGTGATGGCCACATGTCTACTCCACTATCCTTCGCAATCAATTCCCCTGACCATGGGCGGCCCACTACCAGACGGCTACAAACGTCGCCATCAATCCGTTGCCTCCTCCGCCTATAAAAGGGGGACCCAGATACGTTATTCTTTAAGCTCATTTTCTTATCTCAAAACTCTGCTAAATTCTCCATTCGAGCACTCCATTCTTGTTGAGGCAGAGAACTGACTTGAGCGTCGGAGGGTCTTGTCAGAGCAACCCCACCTCCGGTTTAGACTTCCTTTGCAGGTCCCGGCGGCGACCGCGGCTTCCCCGACTCCAGCTTCTCCGGTGCAAGCGGATTTTTGCACCAACAGATAGGATCTGGCGTAAACGTCTCCCTTAATTTCGTGGGAGCAATTAAGGACTGAATTATTTCATCCAGTTTGGCATGTCCAACGATCCGACAATCTCGGAATCGTACGATCTCACAGTTAACAACCTAACTGTCCGACATCCTTTTGTATAAACAATCGGAGCCCCGAGGACCCAGATCAGTCCAATCAAATTTCTTTCAGAGAATCCATTGCTGCTCTTTTACTCTTTGCTTTTCTGACTGGAGCGATGGAGGGTTCTCATCGGAGCCACAACTTCCGATTTTGAGACTTATCTTGTAAGTCACTCCAGCGCCAGCATTCCTGCACGAGGACCAAGCGTCCATCTTTCGACTTCGATCGATTTCAGCAGTAATAGATAGAGGAAGGATCTACATTTGCATTCATGACTCAAAAACGGATATCTTTTCGGCTTTCCAATACCGTCGCTTTCTGACAGGAGGTCAGCCAGGCTGACAATCAAGTTCAACCGCTGACGTCGAAAATCCCTCCGTCGATTCAACCGATCGTCCCTCCACCAGTCCAGTCGGTGCCAGTCACAGCTGACCAATTCGGTCAGCTCTTCCAACAAGTTCAACATCTGACGACCGTAATCCAAGCAGTCCAGACTTTTCTCGCACCCTTTCAGACGGTGTCACAGCCTCCTCAGGTTGTCCCTGCACCTCCTACAGCAGTGCGTCATATAGTTTCCTTGATGGTGCCATCTGTGCCTTCTACAGCGGCGCTCCCATAGAATTCTGCTTTGACTGCAGCCCCGTAGCCACCACCTCAATCAGAGCTGCAAGTGCCTCTTTGAAGTCCGGAGAGGAGGTTGACTCATCAAAGTCGCCCTAGGGCCCAGCAACTGGCCAGGTGGCGATCTCCAAGCCCATAGTCGGGCCATGACTCAACCCCCGGATGTCGATCTCCCCTATGCTCCAAGGTTGGTACCGTCCATGAAGTTGATTTTGAAAAATGGTTCTAGGAGCTCAACTAGCAGTTGGGCCAGAAAATAAAAAAGATCCTCAACAATAATGGCTTCTTGGCACTGCCCTACGAAGGGTATAACAGCCAGCCACCCTTCGCCCTGAGGATTGTGCAGGAACCACTCTCCCTACACTTCAAACTGTCTCAGTTGGAGGTCTACGACGAGACCACCGACTCCATCGATCATGTAGAGATCTTTAAGGCAGCCATGCTCCTTCAGGGAGCATCAGATGCAATCCTTTATTGAGCATTCCCTCCAACCCTTAAAGGGGCCGCTCGACAGTGGTACTAGAGTTTGAGGTCGATGTCTATCCATTCCTTTGAAGACTTATACCGATCTTTTATTAACTATTTCATCAGCAACCAATGATTACAGTAGCGGTCCGACTACCTCCATACCATCAAGCAAAAGGAAGGCGAGTCGATCCACTCTTTTATGAATAGATTCAATGTGGCAACCCTGGAGGTCTAAAATCTGGACCAGTCGGCCGCAATGGCCGTGATGATGAGTGGTCTGCTGAAGAACGACTTAAAAAAGTCATTAAGTAAGATTTATCCCTGAGATCTTTTAGATATGCTTGTCCGTACAAAAAAATATGCTCGTATGGAAGAGACCTTTGTTGATGATACTCCTGTTAGTTCAGCCGTGGCAAGATCCAGTAAGGAGTGCCATCGAAGGTGAGAGGAGAAAAGCCACCAGTGCTTTTGGTTCTCGCCCCAGAGGTGGAATAATGGAGGTCGAAATCATCGATCCCAGAGTCCTTCGAGAAGGATTCGGCAACCATCAGCTTCTGAAAAGTATAATAACTACACGTCCCTGACTGTTCCTCAAAAAGAGGTGTTGTTACAAGTAGGGCTTGAGTTACCTGAGCCTCAATTGATGAGAACAAGACCAGAACACCATCGAGATCTGAATAAATACTGCTTTTACCATCGTGACCATGATCACGATACTGAAGACTGCCACCAGCTTCACGACGAGATCGAGAGGCTTATCAAGTAGGAGCGGCTGAATCATTTTGTTCAGAGAGTGGTCCCTCAATGTTGAACTTCGAGAGTTCAGCAACCATCCCTTTTGCCTCAGCAGCCTCTGCCTCTACCTCGGCCACAGCAAGCACCAGCACGGCAGGAGTGGTAGCAGGTCAAAGGGCAAGTGGTGGAAGAAAAGCGACCCATCCGAAGAGAAAACCACATGATTACTGGGGGGTCATCTGGGTCAAGGGAGTCTCTGGGTGTGAAGAATCCTCTCCCTCTGCCTTTTAGACGTCCTACTGAGGAAGGAGAATTCGAGCTGGATGGTGAAAATCAGCTCACATCTAGATGAGGTAACCAAATACCGGCTAATTAATCTTTTGCAGGAAAATATGGATCTTTTCGCTTGATCTACTGCAGACATGCCCAACATCGATTCTAAGGTAAGATCCCATCACCTAAGGGTGGACCCAACCTGTCAGTCGATAAAGCAAAAAAAAAAGTGGAGTTTTGCCCTAGAGCATTAAAAGGCCATAGCTGAGGAAGTCGATAAGCCGCTCAAAATCAGTTTCATTTGGGAGGTCATGTACCTGAATTGGCTAGCAAATGTTATGTTGGTCAAGAAGGCAAATGGAAAATGGCGTATGTATATCGATTTTGTCGATCTCAATAAAGCCTGTCTTAGAGATAGCTATTTTTTACCTCGGATCAACCAATTGGTGGATGCCACCTCGGGGCATAAGCTCCTCAGCTTCATGGATGCTTTCACGGGCTGCAACTAAATCCGTATGGCACCTGAGGATGAGGAGAAAACAGCTTTTATTACTGACCATGGACTCTATTGTTATAGGGTAATGCCCCTTGATCTGAAAAATGTAGAGGCCACCTATCAGCGGTTGGTGGACAAAATCTTCAGAGATCAGCTTGGACGCAATATGGAGATGTATGTTGATGACATATTTGTCAAGAGCCAAGCTGCCTTGGACCACTCAGAGGCTTCCAACTGGTGAAACACCCTTCAACTTGGCTTTTGGGACCGAGGCAGTTATTCTCATGGAGTTTGGACTTCCCTCTCTTAAGGTCGAAGAATATAATGAGGACACAAATTCGGTGTGGCTTCGTGCCAATCTTGATCTGATCGAGAAAAATAGGAAACACACTGCTGTCAGAATGGCTGCCTACCATCAACTGGAGGCCAAATATTACAACTCCCGGATTAAGCCAAAAAAATTTCAAGCTGGTGATCTGGTACTGCAGTAAGCTGAAGTCTCACAGCCTACCGAGCAGGAAAAGCTATCGTCCAACTGAAAAGGTCCTTACTGAGTGGATGAAGTGGTATGTTCAGAAACTTATAGGCTAAAATAGTTCGACGGGACTCCAATTTTCAGATCATGGAACTCGATGAACCTCCACATATATTACCAATGATGTAACAATACTTTCTATAAAAATAAAATTTGTAGGGCCATCAATTCACGATGGATGCCCAAGTCTTTCAGGAGTTGTCTCCTCTTTCTACTTAAGATCCTGAACTATAACTATGGTCAACTAATGTGAGAGCTAACTTATCAGACTCTCGAGAAGACCTTGGCGACTCTGAAGCGGGGCTAACTTATCAGACTCCTGAAAAGTCTGAGTCGCATGAAAAGCGAAGGAAGATCTTTTAGAAAATCTTCGGAGGGATAACTAATCTGATCCTCAGAATACCATCGAGAGTGCAAGATGCCATAGACACAAGCTCGTCACTGGCACACACTGTCTCTTGTGCGAAGATGAGATGTGCTAGATACCGTAGGCATAAGATCACTGTAGGTACACAACGCCGTTTGTGAGGGATAACTAATCAAATCCTCAGAACGCTATTGAGAGTGCAAGATATCGTAGGCACAAGCTCGCCGCTGGCATACACTGTCTCTCGTGTGAAGACGAGATGTACTAGATGCCATAGGCACAAGATCGTCGCAGGCACACAATGCCGCTCGTGAGGAATAACTAATTAGACCCTCAGAATACCTCCGAGAATGCAAGATACCATAGGCACAAGCTCGCCGCTAGCACACACTGCCTTTCACAAGAAGACGAGATATATTAGATACCGTAGGCACAAGATCGCCGCAGGCACACAACATCGCTCGTGTGGGATAACTAATCAAACCCTCAGAATGCCATCAAAAGTGCAAGATGCCATAGGCACAAGCTCGCCGCTGGCACACACTGCCTCTTGTGCGAAGACGAGATGTGCTAGATGCCGTAAGCACAAGATCGCCGCAGGCACACAATGTCGTTCGTAAGAGATAACTAATCAGATCCTCAGAACGCTACTGAAGAGCCCTGGATACCATAGGCACAAGATCGCCGCCGACATACACTGCCTCTTTAGAAGAATAGTAACAAGACGGACAACATATGGCCAGAGGTATTATTTCAATAGTACTCCTTCCATCTGAGGCATTCTCTCAGACTCAGGACTAAGAGGGTAGTGTTGAGGTGATTATTATGATGCCTCAGATCTATGGACGGTCAAACTATATTCAAGTTATTCTAAACTACTCTAAATCTGTTCACTATAATTGAAGTTGTCCTAAATATATTTATGCTAAAGCTGAGCTATCTAGAACCTTACTTGAGCTGAGTATTGAGTATTTTCTCATGCTGATCTGAGCTATTTGGATCCTTACTTGTGTCGATCTGAGCAATGAGCATTTCCTCACATTGATCTGAGCATCTACTTGTGTTGTTCTCTACGAGTCGAGCAAAATTCATAAAATTCACAAATACAAATTTAAAGTTGGAAACAAAGCAAAGACTTCCGAAACAAAGCATTTCTTTTTATTCATTAAAGTCTTTACAAAGAAAAAGTCGGTGCTCCAAGCACTTTATAAAGAAAAAGTTGGTGTTTCGAACACTTTACAAAGAGAGGACGGTTGCTCCAGGCACTATCTTGCGAACAAGAGAAGAAAATAAGGAAAGAGAAAGAAGAGAAGCATAGGATAAGAGGGAGAAGAAAATAAGAGAAGAAGATGAAGAGGGACGTCCCGCTGCAATTGACGGAGCATCGGATTGGCCAGGTGAGCTGGTTCGATCTTCATCTATCGAGGACTTCGTCTCCTCACTGTCTAAGTGAGCTTATTCAATCTTCATCCATCGAGATCTCCACCTCTTCATTGGTATTGCCAGCCTGTATGCCATGAAGTTCTAGATACGATATTATTTTTAGCAAACGGGCCTTATAATCATCAAAGTCCTGGATGAAGGCGGTGGCGACGACGTCGAGCATTTTTCTCCTAAACATCGTAGAATCCCAGAACTCTACAATGCAGTGCTCCTGAATTACAGGCAGGATGTACTCAAGCTGAAGGGGGAACTTGATCGCAGGAGACAAAGGAGGGGAGGCCCCATGAGAAGAGGATGTACCAGCCTGCCTAGCTCTCTCCCTTTCATAGGCTAAATACCTTTGGCGGGCATCCCTTGCAAAGGCATTCCACTCTCTCACCCATTGCTTAATTAGCTCTACGGGTGGCAGATTCGAAGGCAACGACATGACAGTAGGTGAAGAAAGGGACTTCTTACCATAGAAGGAGAAGTAGAGATCTCTTTGCTCTCTGATTTTCTATTTATAAGCTCTAGCTGCCACATCAATCGTTAATCGATATTTTTCAGGAGTTAATGGCCAAGCAGTTAATGATGTGCTTTCTCTGGAGTAGGAATAAATCCCTGTGATGCTTCGCAAAGTGGAAAGTGCCCACATGATGCATCTTCATAGGCCCTGTGCCGTCTCTCAGACGTGGCCTTATCGGGTGAGTCATCGATTGCTATTCCCCATAATCATTCGTATTTAAGAGAGCAGAATGAGATTATCGTTCAATTAAATTATCTCAGATCGGCATGAGTAAATTCACATAACAGAAGTATAACAAAAAAGATTCTACTCATTTTATTCCTTTCAAAATTTTCTTACAATGACCCTGAAAGGACCAAAACACGAAAAAAAAAATAAAAATTACAAGATGGTGCCTGAAGCTGAGGCACCAGCCGCTGAGACATCCACCATGGTAGGATCCCAGATTTTATCTAAGAAATTCAAGTCCAGATCTGGATATTTGGCGGCAACTCGGGCTCGGATAAACTATCTTCTGACATCATAGACATCGACGAAATATTCAGCTCTTTCTTTCTCATATTTTTTTGAGGTCCGAAAGTCCTCCATAGCCTTAGAAGCAGTCTCGACTATTTGCTTCTCCTCAACCCCCAGTCGGGCCTTCAGCTCTCTTATTTCCTTTTACAGGTAAGAGTTCTCCTCGCTAACGGCCACGTTCCTCTTCGCCTGAGCTTCGAACTCCACTACCTTGTCCAACAGCTGAGAATTCTCCTCAACAGCCTTCCTCAATGCCGCTTCAGCATCTTTGGCTCTCCTCTTGATGGCCTTAACTTTCATAGAGACTTCTCCAACCTCCTTCTTGGCCTTCTCTTTTGCTCATTTAAGCATCTCAACTTCGAGCCCAGACTATTTCACCTCTTTGGCCAGCTCATGGGAGCTTTCAATGTACCCGTTCAAGTAATGGGTGAGCTGGTAAGTGAAGAAAAATTTATAAGTGATAAATGAGTATACAATAAGTGCTAAATGGGAAAGCCCCAACATATCCGGATGAGGTAATCTATGGCTCCTCTCCTCATCTCCCTCCGAGGGATGTTTAGCAGCTCGTTCGCATCGGCAGGGAGGAGCAGTCTAGAGAGTAGCTCGCTCACCAGCGTGGGATCTCTCAGTGCTGAGACCTCAAGCTCCAGCCCGACTGACGCAGTTCCAGATGCATCGACAACCTCAGCTGATGCCTCATCCTAGGAGGATTCAATAGTGGGTGAAGCTGGTCGGGTCGGTGAGCTGAGAGGAGCAGGCAGGTTCAGAATCACCTCCTTCAGGCTTTGGTCTGCACGGCCCACCCAATAGCCTGCGATGGCTGAGTGGTGGGCAAGCTGCTTTTCACCAGCATAATCTCAGGGTCTTCCGGATGAGAAAGTTCAGACTCTCTGACCTTCAAAGTTGGTTGTGTAGAATCTCCGACTCTGACCCAGAGACTCTGTCCGGTGGCGGGCTTGGCACCTCTTTTTCGTAAGATTTTTCTCTCCTTCTTTGGCAGGCTCCAGCTCTTCTCAGCATCCAGCTCTGCGATCATGGTGATCAAATTGTAAGATGAACAGAGCCAGAAAATTAAGGTCAGAATAGTTAACTCGCGTACCTTGAGGAGCACCTTGACTGATATCGGTATTAAATAGTGTCTGAGCCGACAGCAGCTCTTTCAACTCTGAAATCCTGAAGCCTCATAGAGCTGCCATCTCTTGCTCCAGGCTCTTGTTCGTCAAAGGTTCCTTTAGTGTAGCCTCTCGAGGTTCGTCCCAGGTGGTAAAATTTCAGTCTTCACCTGACGTCTGTGAGATGAAGAGAAATCTTGACTTTCAACCGTGCACAATGGAAGGCATACTCGAAAATATTAGGTGAAAGCTGTCCTTCATTCGCGGAGTCACTACCACCACTCGTGCGAGTCTGGGTGCCACTTGAGGCTGAAGAGAAAATGAAAGAATGTGATATTTGGCACAACCCCAGCTAGCATGCATACCGCGATGAAACTACAGATATATCATCATGCATTCGGCACCACCGTATATGGTGATATTTCAAAGTATTGGAGGAACATCACAAAAAAGAGGTGGAGAGGAAGCCTCAGCTCGGCTCGGAAGCACTCCTTATAGAAGCCCATACGTCCTGAAGGCGGATAGCAGACTCGATCACTCGGTCTCGGGACTTCAAGTTGGAATGCGAGAGGTATAGGTATTTGCTATTGCTCATGTAGCACGGTTATGTCCCACTCTGTAAACTTTGATTTGAAGCCCAGCAGCACAAAGTCAAGCTCCATGGTGGCCATCTCTCTCTCTTATGCAGGAAAGCTGTGAAAAGATGAATACAGGAACTCGCAGTAGAAGAAGAAGATAACCAGAACTTTGCAAGGTCTGCATCTCGTTCTGTCTGGAGATTTTAAATAATCTCAGATTTGAATGGGACCTTTAAAAGCTGCCTCCCATCAGTGTATTAATTGCAGGAGATGTGCATCGACAGAAGACTAGCATATGCATGACACGTGAAGACTGCGAATGGACGTGATTGCTGCCACCGATATGATAGTTAATGCCAATGATAGGTGAATCACACTTTATGCTACTTTCGAAGGAATGTATGCAGACATGTGCCAATTCCTCTCACACGGATGTAATTCGAATTTCAGTCTTTTCAAAATTTATACGACAGGTATGAAAATTTGCCTCGAATCAGAATGAGAATTATAATCTCTACTACACTTGCAATCCTAATCACAATAAGAGCCAGCTCGAATTTTTGCCTTAACTTCAACTCGGCTTGTGCCTTGCTTGAAGTGCAACACAGGCTAAGTATTTGCCTGGGCTATTACTCTAATCAAGTTTTGTAGTTATAGCCAGGGGTCGAGTATATGTTAAAAACTTTGATTCACATATTTAAAAGCATGATTCATATTCATCAAAAGAAGTAGAATACATCGGTTCCTATGGAGATTCTATTACAAGTTCAAGGGTCTCGGATCACAGAGAATAAAAGAAGAAGAGGGCATAAATCACTCCTCAGGGGGATTATTGGAGCAGTCGTCCGTGGGATAGTATTCCTCAGCACTGACGATGCCTTCGGTCTGGACGGCTGCGTCGATCTTGTCTACCTCATCCGAAAAGTGGGATGTCATCATAAACCTCGATCAGTTATCCGATGACACCACCTATAAGTCCTCGTTCAGACAATTGATTTGAAGATGCTTGATGAAGTTAGGAGGAAGGTGCACCTGGACAATAGACTTGCACTTCTTGAAGCCTGCGAAGAATGTCGCCTTGCAAGCTTAGGCTATGATCTTAACTCCTTCCTTCTTCAGTTGCTTTCTCCTGCTTTCAGTGTATTTGAGTAAAATCCCCTAATCTATAAATTTACCCCAGAGAAGCTTAAGATTTATCTTTCTCTCTTCCAACCTCTTCTTCAGGTGCTCCACCTTCGATCCGATCTCTTGGATTTTCGAGAGTGGCTTTGGGGAGGCCTGAACTCCCTTGGAAGCGGAGCGTCTGTCTCTTCGAGGAGCTCTCTCTCCATGGTTCGTCCCTTCGGAGGTTCTGATCCTCTTGGACGAACCACCACTGGGGCTCCTTCAGGAGTGAGTTTCAAAATAAGGAGAACTTCTTCCCACTTCAAGTGTCCTCCTCAGATACTCCAAGTCATCACGGATCCAACGACAGTCTCTCTCAGCCTCAGATCTTTGTCTCTCGAGGGTGCTAATCCACCCTTCGAGATCTTCAACCTTCCTGTCGGTCCTAGATTTCTGTCGTTTAAGGATCTCAATCTATCTTTCGATCTACCGCAGCTTTTCATCCCGACAGAGAATCGACTCCTGGGCCTCCTGAAGAGCCTCCTTTGTAAAGCTGAGCTCCTTGGCCAGCTCAGTATTATCCATCTCTAGATGTTCTAATCGGTACTTCAGCAAGTCGATCTCCTCCTTCTCCATCGTCGAAACATCGAGGTTGGAACTGGTGAGACTCACCAAACATTGACCCACATGTACAAGGGATCTTAAAGCATCGGCAGATCATTTTTTCCTTCTTTATTCTTTGAGGAATAATCTCTCGACTGACGGTAGGAGGTTCCTCAGGTACTCCACCACGAATTGGAGGTTCTCTCCTGTGGATGGAGCATGAGACGTCAGATCTGAGGGTCCTGCATGAGAAGTGGATGCAAGAAAGCACCCAGCAGGAGTCGCCATCTCTAGAGATTCTCCAGTTTCCATCGTCATCATTGGATTCTTCTTCGGATTGTCGACCACCTTCTCCATCCGTACTATCTCAGTCGGATCTTTTTCAAAGCATCCCTTGATGCTCATTTTTGGTGCTGTTTCCATCGGCACTCCATCAACCGAAACTTCTTCTGTAGAATCCTGTGTCACGACTTCCAATGGTAGGGATGTGGGCTCAATGACAGGAGCGGCATGTTCTTCTTCCCCGATCGTGGATTTCATTTTAGTAATCGAAACCACGACCTATCTCTTACGAGTCAAAATTTGCTTGTCTCTTCATGCACTGTGAATCCATCTTGCTCAAAGAAATCGTGATGAATAATCAACACAAAAGAAGATCTATGGCTACTTATGCCTTCAAAATGCAAATTTGAAGGAGGAAAAAAAAATGAAAAGCCACCGCAAACTAATTAAAACCTTGAATGGACCGTCGTCTAAGTGATCCCATCAGTTATGCTCGTCGGTATCAGTCATATTAGGATGATGTCATGCGCTTTAAATACAAAAGACAGGTGTGAAGGCGGAAGTGCATGGCATTAAATCCAAGATACTTTTGGAGTACTTATTTCGCCTGATTCTCAGACTCAGAAGTAGAAGGATAGTGTTATGGTGGTTACTGTGAGTGCCTCGGATCAACGCTATGTCACAAGATATTTCAAATTCTCAGATCATCAATACGACTGCTGACCACTGTATGAGCTGAAGAGTTCATCTCCATGCTGAGCGTCCGTGAGGTCTAACCTGTGTATGAACTGTCCTCGTCACCTCAGTCGATTTATCTCTTTAATGAGCGTGACAGCAATCCATCCCGAATAGATAGGATATGGTGTAACCGTCTCCCCTTGTTGCTCCTAGATTGATTTTGATGATTACAAAGCAGATTGAAGGGGTACCAATATTTTTTATTTGAAAAAGTCTTTGTGCTCTTCAGGGGCAAAATCGTAATTTTACCAAAACCCTAATTTAATAGTATCATTTGGTAGAACAAAAGATTTATGATCTATTGACGAAAATTTTATTATTTTTGAACTTGTATTTTTGAAGTTATGCATGTTTGAAATCCATAAGTCGACCCATGAGTCAGCTCATGGCACAATGAGCAGTTTGGCACGCTGAATTTTTGGCTTGGCACGGCCTGTGAGTCGACTCATGAGTCGACTCTCAAGGCATGAGTCGACTCATGAGTCGACTCCTGCGATTTTAGGCCAAAAGTTACAGAAACCTATTTTCTGGTTGCTTCAACAGAGGTCGACTCATGAGTCGACCCCTATGATGGAATTTCTCCGCAACGGCTAGTTTTTAACCCATTTTAAGTGTTTTTAATGCTCATTTAATGTGGTCTAACGGCTCTTTTTCAGCCTAAAATATTTTTCTCTATTTCTTAAAGCTATAAAAAGATTCAAAAGGTGGGAAACATCAAGAAGAGAAAGCAAGAGATTAAAAAGAAAAAGAAGAGCATTCAAGAGAGCATTCAAGAGCATTCAAAAGAGAAAGGGTTTTTCAAACCAATTTTTCAGCCCTAATCAAGAGCTCATTTAAAGCCTTCAAGAAGCCATCAATCCAAGCTCACCAACTCCTCAAGCGCTCAATCAATTCTCCATCCACTTTGAGAAAATCCAAAAGGGGGCTTCTTCTCTTGAGTAAAGTGTATTTAAAGTTATATTCGCTCATTAAAGGAGCTTTTCCTGTACTTATTTGTGCTATAAATTATTTTACTCTTTTTGAGTGATTGTTTTTATTTTGGAGGGGTTCCAAAATAAGGAAAGGTTGATCCGAACCTGAAATCGGAGTGTATTGAGTTGGCTTGTACCCGAGAAACAAGTGGACTAGCTTGGGATAGCTAGTGTCGGAGTTTCCGACGTTTGTATTCGGATTGAATACAAATATAGTGGATTGGAATTCCCAAGTAGGAGCTTGGGGAGTGGATGTAGGTGCAAGGTTGGCACCGAACCACTATAAATCCTTGTGTTTATGGTGTGCATAATTGCCTCTCTTTAACTTTTCATTATTTCTTTGCATTCTTGCTTTAGGCAATTAATCTTGAACTAAAGTCATTCTCCTCATTCATTTAGCTATTGACAAACATCTTTCATAAGTCATTAGTTAAGCTTAAAATTTTTAGAAACCCAATTCACCCCCCCCTCTTGGGTTGCATAGCTGGGCAACAAGTGGTATCAGAGCCCGGTGCTCTAGTCCGTCTTTGATCTAAACAATCAAAAAGCCAAAGATCTATGGCAACCCACGTCGGTACTTCTCTAGCCGAGGGGCAATCCACCAACCGACCTCCACTTTTCAATGGGTCTAATTACACCTATTGGAAAGCTCGGATGAAAATATTCATATAAGCACTCGACTATGATATGTGGAGTATCATAGTGAACGGTCCTCACACACCCACTAAAATTATAGATGGTGAGGAATCAACCAAATCCGAGAAAGAATGGGATGAGGTTGATAAGAAGATGGCCCAATTAAATGCTAAAGCAATGAATGTACTTTATTGTGCTCTTGATGCAAACGAATTTAATCGCATTTCTACTTGTTCATCTGCTAAAGAAATATGGGATAGGTTAGAAGTAACCCATGAGGGAACCAATCAAGTAAAAGAGTCTAAAATAAACATGCTTGTGTATAAATATGAATTGTTTAAAATGGAGCATGATGAGTCCATAACTGTAATGTTTACTCATTTTACTGATATCATTAATGGTTTAAAGAGTCTTGATAAGTCCTATACTAACAGTGAGCTTGTAAGAAAGATTCTCAGGTCATTGCCAAGAACTTGGGAAGCCAAGGTGACTGCCATCCAAGAAGCAAAGGACTTGAACACTCTACCTCTAGAAGAGCTTCTTGGATCTTTGATGACTCATGAGCTAAGCATGAAGCAACATCAAGAGGAAGAAGTCAAAAGAAAAGAACCATTGCCCTCAAATCCACAGCTCATCCTGATGAAGAAACTGATGACACTGAAGATGAAGAACAGGATGAAGAGATGGCTCTCATCACCCGAAGATTCAAGAAATTTTTGAGAAAAAGGAAACAGGGGATGAGGAAGAGGCCATTCACAAAAGGAGAACAAAGCAAAGAAAAAGAGAAAGACCAACCCCTTATCTGCTACGAGTGCAAGAAGCCGGGACACTTCAAATCCGAATGTCCACAACTGAAGAAAGGTCCCAAGAAGTTCAAGAAGAAGGCCATGATGGCCACATGGAGTGCGAGTGATGACTCAAGCTCTGATGAGGAAATCTCAACCGAACAAGCCAACCTGTGCCTTATGGCACACGAAAATGAGGTAATTTCTGAAATCCCTAGTGACTTTACATTTGAAGAATTGCATGAAGCATTCAATGATTTAGTTGATGAATTAAAGAAACTAGGGATCAAAAACAAAGAGCTAAAATTGAAAAATCAATCCTTATTGAAACAAGCTGAAAACTTTTCAATTGAAAAATCCACCTTGCTTCAAGAAAATCAAAGCTTAAAGAATGAAATTGCCAAGCTGAAACCAATAGTAGATAAGTTCACCTTAAGTTCGAACAAACTCAATATGATTCTTGATAATCAAAAAGCCGTATATGATAAGGCTGGACTTGGCTATAACCCCTTGAAGAAACAAAAATATCTGAAAAATATTTATGTAAATTCTTTAAGTAACAAGTCTACCAATATTACTTGTTTCAAATGTGGTAGAGTAGGACATAAGTCATACACTTGCTTCTTTGACAAATCTGCAAACTCAACTATAAAGAAAATATGGGTTCCAAAAGGAACCATTTTGACTAACCAAAAAGGACCCAAGAAAGCTTGGGTACCTAAAACAAAAATTTGACTTTTGCTTGCAGGTGTGTCTAGCATCCCAAGGAGGAAACAGAAAATGGTATCTTGACAGTGGATGCTCGAGACACATGACTGGTGATGAATCACAATTCATCACGCTTGATGCTAAGGATGGAGGGATGGTCACCTTTGGAGATAATGGCAAAGGAAAGATCATCGGGATAGGTAACATTGGTATCACTCCCTCCAAATACATTGAAAATATTTTGCTAGTTAGTGGTTTAAAGCATAATTTACTAAGCATTAGTCAATTTTGTGATAAAGGGTATAAAGTTATTTTTGAATCATCTGTTTGCATTGTAACTAGTCCTATTAACGATGGCATTAAATTTATTGGACATAGACATGGCAATGTTTATATGGTAGATTTAAATGATTTAGCCAAAATAGACATGCAATGCCTAGTATCCTTGAATGCTAAAGTTAATGAGACTAGTTGGCTTTGGCATCGTAGACTTGCACACATTAGCATGCATTCTTTTTCAAAATTAATTAAGAAAGAATTAGTTCTTGGTTTGCCAAAACTGAATTTTGAAAAGGATAGAATTTGTGATGCATGCCAATTAGGTAAACAAACAAGAGTTTCATTTAAATTCAAAAATATTGTTTCAACTTCTAGACCTTTAGAGCTTTTGCATATGGACTTATTTGGACCAACTAGAACAACTAGTCTAAGAGAAAAACGATATGGTTTTGTAATTATAGATGATTACTCTCATTTTACTTGGGTTTTCTTTTTAGCACACAAAGATGAAACTTTTCATATTTTCACTAAATTTTACCGAAAAGTCACTAATGAAAAAGGATTTTCAATTCAAAATATTCGAAGTGATCATGGAACTGAATTTGAAAATCAAGACTTTGAAAACTTTTGTGATGAAAATAGAATTGGCCATAACTTCTCTGCTCCTAGGACACCCCAACAAAATGGGGTAGTTGAAAGGAAAAACAGAACCTTAGAAGAAATGGCCCGTACCATGCTTTGTGAAAGCAACCTTTCAAGATATTTTTAGGCGGAAGCAATTAACACAGCATGTTACATTTTAAATCGTGCTTTGATTAGACAAATTTTAAAGAAAATCTCCTATGAACTTTGGAAAGGAAGAAAACCAAATATTGTATATTTTCATATTTTTGGTTGTCGATATTTTATATTAAATAATGGTAAAGAAAGACTTGGTAAATTTGATGCAAAATCAGATGAAGCAATCTTTCTAGGTTACTCCTCCACTAGTAAAGCTTTTAGAGTTTTTAACAAAAGAACTTTAGTAGTTGAGGAGTCCATACATGTTGTTTTTGATGAATCTAACGATCTTCCTTCAAGGAAGAATGAGGGTGTTGATGATGCAGATCCTCTAATAGAAGGTATGAAGGAGATCACTCTGAAAGATTCAACAACACAAGAGGACGAGGAACAAGAAGACAAACATGATGAGAGAGGTGAAAAAATTCAAGAACAACCTCAAGGTACAAATGACCTACCCAAGGAATGGAGGTATGTTCACAATCACCCTAAGGAGTTAATTATTGGTGATCCTATGCATGGGTAAAAACTCGTTCTTCACTTAGAGATGTATTTAATCATTGTGCTTTTGTATCTCATCTTGAACCAAAAACTTTTGAAGAAGCTGAAAATGATCACAATTGGATTAATGCAATGCAAGAGGAACTTAATCAATTTGAAAGAAATAATGTTTGGACTTTAGTATCAAGACCTAAAAATTATTCAATAATTGGCACAAAATGGGTCTTTAGAAACAAATTAGATGAGCATGGTAATGTAATTAGAAATAAAGCAAGATTGGTTGCTAAAGGATATAATCAAGAAGAAGGAATTGATTTTGATGAGACCTTTGCACCTGTTGCTAGATTAAAGCCATTAGACTTCTACTTGCATATGCTTGCTTTATGAAATTCAAATTATTTCAAATGGATGTCAAAAGTGCATTTTTAAATGGATATATTGCTGAAGAAGTCTATGTAGAACAACCCCCAGGATTTGAAAATCATGCTTTTCCTAATCATGTTTTTAAATTAAATAAAGCTTTATATGGATTAAAACAAGCACCTAGAGCTTGGTATGATAGGCTAAGCAAATTTTTACTAAATAATGATTTTTCAAGAGGTAATGTAGATACAACCCTCTTTATTAAAAGAAATCAAAATGATATATTAGTAATACAAATTTATGTTGATGACATAATTTTTGGGTCTACTAATGAATCTCTTTGTCAAGACTTTGCTAAGCTCATGCAGGGGGAGTTCGAGATGAGCATGATGGGAGAACTTACCTTCTTCCTCGGACTCCAAATCAAACAAACAAAAGAGGGAATCTCTATCACCCAAAGCAAGTACACCAAGGAACTACTCAAAAGATTTGGAATGGAGAACTCCAAATCAATTGGCACACCCATGAGCCCCTCATGTAAGCTTGACAAGGATGATGAAAGTAAATGTGTAGACTTAAAATACTATAGAGGTATGATTGGCTCTCTATTATATTTAACTGCAAGTAGGCCTGATATCATGTTTAGTATTTGTTTGTGTGCTAGATATCAATCTAATCCTAAAGAATCTCATTTGAATGCTGTTAAAAGAATCCTTAGATACTTGAATGGTACTCAAACTCTAGGGTTATGGTACTCTAAGGACTCACTAATTGATTTATTAGGATATTCAGATGCTGATTTTGCTGGATGTAGATTAGATAGAAAAAGCACAAGTGGAACTTGCCAATTTTTTGGAGTTAACCTAATCTCCTGGTTTAGCAAGAAACAAAATTCGGTAGCACTGTCTACGGCTGAGGCCGAATACATTGCAGCCGAAAGTTGTTGTGCTCAAATCTTGTGGATTAAGCAACAACTCGAAGACTTTGGAATCAAACTTAATGAAACACCAATAAGATGTGACAACACAAGTGCCATAAATCTATCTAAAAATCTAATTCATCACTCAAGGTCCAAACATATTGAAATTAGACATCATTTTATAAGAGAACATGTTCAAAACAAAAATATAATTCTTGAATATGTTTGCACTGAAAATTAATTAGCTGATATCTTTACAAAGGCCCTTAGTGAGGACAGATTCTGTGAAATTAGAAGAAATCTAGGAATTCTTGATCCATATGCCTAAATTTTTCTCCAATTCCAAAGATTTAATGTCAAAAATTCTTTGAGCTCAATTTCCATCATCTCTCTTGGTCCTAAATGCTCAAGATTATCACTCTCACAACTTGTCACTGAGCAAAATTTCTTCTCCTAAAATTTTAAATTTTTCCAGAATTTATTCATATTTTTTCTGAATTTCTGAGTTTCATGAGTCGACCCCCTAGGGTCGACCCCTTGGCAAACTTGTAATTACTGCCAACTTCCCACGGGCTCTTTCTTTTTAATTGGAAGCCTGTTCATGAGCCGACTCATCTCTTCGTCTTCCTCCTTCCAAGAACCGACATCCTCATCCTCATTCTCTCCAAAACCAAGGATCTAGCTCAAGATTGTTCTCCCTTCTCCTCTCCATCACAAATCACCGCCTGGGAAAGAAGATTTTCGCATCTTTCCCCTTTGATTGAAACGGTTAGAGCGTGCCCTAGCCTCCACCGTTCTTCTCAAAACCACCTCTTCTCTCCGCCAAAATCCCTCTCCATCCTTTTGTAGCCCTTCTTCCACTCATCCACTTGATCCTCCAAGTCTCTCTGCCTGCTGCTGTGGTGAGAATGGCTCCGAAGATGAAGCTCCCTCAGAGAAGAAAGTCGGTCCGTGAGCTAAAAGAAAATGTCCGCAGAAAAAGGCAAGCTGCTCAGTCCTCCACTGCTCCCACTCCGGCTTCTGTGTCAGCTCAAGGTCCCTCTCAGTCTTCCCTTAGCCCCAGTAAGATCCCTCTATCTGATAGGAAGGTTGAAACCGGAAAGAATGTAGATTTTAGATTCTTTGAAAAAGAGGGTTTCACCTTTGGAACAAAGATTAAAAACCAGGATTGGGGTTTCTACTGCTCTCTTAAGGAAGTCACTTTTGTAGACCTAGTTAGAGAATTTTATCAGAATCTGCATTATGGGAATGGAACAGTGACTTCGACAGTTAAGGGAGTTGATATTTTTCTGGATCCTATCATTTTGGGAGAAATACTTCATTTGCCCTGTGAGGGTTATTCTTACATGGAACTCCCAGTAAAGGAAGAGGGGATCAGTGTAATTCTAGGGGGAACCTACACGGGGAGTTTGAATAAATTGGAAGCCAAAATTTTGTCTATTGAGATGAGGATCTTACATCAATTGGTGACAAAGCTCTTCTTCCCTAGGAGTGGTAGGCATGATCTACTTTCTAGCAGAGATATTTGTATTATGTTTCATGTGATCACTCAAACCCCCCTGAACCTCCCTGCATTAATGATTGAGGCCATGAGAGAGACACTGAACAGATCCAAGGCACATCTGCCTTTTGGTATGGCCCTTACTCGAGTTTTTAGGAGGTTTGGAGTCAGCTTTGAGGGGGAGGCATCTGCTAAGCTTTCTCATGTAGACACCATCAACCAACACACTCTGCACCGCATGGGATTTACAAAAATTGATGGTGGTTGGATCAAGGGTTCTGAGGAGAGAGCTGAGGACAGAGTAGAAGACAGAGCTGAAGAAAAAGGTCCATCATCTCCTATCCATGACTTCAGGGCAGCATCACCAGATATCCAGTTCATTCCAGACCCAAAGGCTGGCCCTTCAGAGTTCACCAGGAGGCACACACCAGTACATCAGCCAGAGAGCAGCGCACCTCCTTCAGAGTTCAGATTGGCTGATGATCAGATCGAGCAGATATCTCAGGTGTGGCTTCCTTACTATCTCGACAGTGGAGCACTACTACATTTGCACCAGGGTCCACTTCATTAGATTCATCTGATCAGACCCTGATTCTCCATATCTCCACTGTGTTTCAGTTGATCTCAGATCAGTCTATTTGGATTCAGCAGCTAGAGGACACTGTTTGGAGACTGACTGGGAGAGTTCTTGACTTGCAGGGGCAAGTCCTAGCTTTGGCCCATCCTCAGCCACAGGAGTCCACTATTGAGGTCACAGACCTTACTGCAGAGGCTGGCAGGCTCAGAGGTGCATTGGAGGGTGGCTATGAGTTATTGAGGAGAGAGATCAGAGGCTCGAGTGAGCATGCTTCTACTCAGTTCACTGCTCTACTTCAGTCTGTTTCCAGAGCACTAAACGTTCTTGATTCCATCAGACTCACTCTTTCAGTCCAGTCCTTGGCCTCTCAACGTTCTCAGCCTCCTAGTTCATCTTGCTCATCTGCTCGTGCCAGAGGCAGACGGGGTAGAGGACGTTCTTCTGGTCGAGATCCATCATCTCCTCACCCTATATCTGATGACTCCGATCCTTCTAGTCATGATCTTTACTAGATCCTAGGTGTTAGTCTCTTGTTCTTTCTAGGATCTGTATTTTGGGACCATGTAATGACAATAGCTAGCTGACTTTTATGTTATGAAATTTGTATTGAAACAATTATGGTTTTAATCATCTTTTACCTATATATCTACTTTTTGTAATGATGTCAATCATCTTTTTGGTTATATATATTCTCCTTGTGGAAATATCTTCTCTTTGTTGATGATTGCTGTTAATGATTGCTGTATTAAGGGGGAGCAAACATCAATGATTAGTACTAGAAGTATTAAAGAGAAAACATATTCAGAAAAAGAGGGGGAGTTAACAATGTTTGATGATGTCAAAAAGGGAGAGAAATTAAAGAAAAAGCAACCCATCAAAAGCAAAAACCCATCAAAAGTAAAATTATAAATTATGAGAAATTAAAGAAAAAGAAATATATCAAAAGCAAAATTATAAATTATTTGAAATAAAATGAATGAATTGGAGAGAATTTAAAGAACAATATCAAAAGTAAAATTATTACATGACTTAAAAATACAATGAGTAAATTGCTAAGTACAATGCAAATGAGCAACCTTTAAAATTACTTCTTTAAATATGCTTTGATATTCTTACTTGCTCTGATACATCTTAAATTTAACATGCTCTAATATACTTTACAAATTAACTCTTAGACATGCATTGGCACACTTAATTATTTTTGCTCTAATACTAAAACTAAATAATCAAATGAGAATGAGCAAATTTTCAAGATACAGCTTGCTCTGATAACAAAAATAAATTTTCTGCTCTAACACCGAAATCACATAATCCAATGAGCAAATTTTCAAATCTTTAAGCAAATGGGCAAACTATTTATGCATATGACCATTTGTATCACATGCCAAAAGAATCAATATTCTTTTCAAGCATATGCACCTATAATGCATCCTTTTGAAATTCATGATTCACATAAATGCTTTTGTTCAAGTATTTTGTCATCATCAAAAAGGGGAAGATTGTTGCTCCTAGATTGATTTTGATGATTACAAAGCAGATTGAAGGGGTACCAATATTTTTTATTTGAAAAAGTCTTTGTGCTCTTCAGGGGCAAAATCATAATTTTATCAAAACCCTAATTTAATAGTATCATTTGGTAGAACAAAAGATTTGTGATCTATTGACGAAAATTTCATTATTTTTGGACTTGTATTTTTGAAGTTATGCATGTTTGAAATCCATGAGTCGACCCATGAGTCAGCTCATGGCACAATGAGCAGTTTGGCACGCTAAATTTTTGACTTGGCACGGCCTGTGAGTCGACTCATGAGTCGACTCTCAAGGCATGAGTCGACTCATGAGTCGACTCTTGCGGTTTTAGGCCAAAAGTTACAGAAACCTATTTTCTGGTTGCTTCAACAGAGGTCGACTCATGAGTCGACCCCTGAGGCATGAGTCGACTCATGAGTCGACCCCTGTGATGGGATTTCTCCGCAACGGCTAGTTTTTAACCCGTTTTAAGTGCTTTTAATGCTCATTTAATATGGTCTAACGGCTCTTTTTCAGTCTAGAATGTTTTCCTCTATTTCTTAAAGCTATAAAAGGATTCAAAAGGTGGGAAACATCAAGAAGAGAAAGCAAGAGATTAAAAAGAAAAAGAAGAGCATTCAAGAGAGCATTCAAGAGCATTCAAAAGAGAAAGGGTTTCTCAAGCCAATTTTTCAGCCCTAATCAAGAGCTCATTTAAAGCCTTCAAGAAGCCATCAATCCAAGCTCACCAACTCCTCAAGCGCTCAATCAATTCTCCATCCACTTTGAGAAAATCCAAAAGGGGGCTTCTTCTCTTGAGTAAAGTGTATTTAAAGTTATATTCGCTCATTAAAGGAGCTTTTCCTGTACTTATTTATGCTATAAATTGTTTTACTCTTTTTGAGTGATTGTTTTTGTTTTGGAGGGGTTCCAAAATAAGGGAAGGTTGATCCGAACCTGAAATCGGAGTGTATTGGGTTGGCTTGTACCCGGAAAACAAGTGGACTAGCTTGGGATAGCTAGTGTCGGAGTTTCCGACGTTTGTATTCGGGTTGAATACAAGTATAGTGGATTGAAATTTCCAAGTAGGAGCTTGGGGAGTGGATGTAGGTGCAAGGTTGGCACCGAACCACTATAAATCCTTGTGTTTGTGGTGTGCATAATTGCCTCTCTTTAACTTTTCATTATTTCCTTGCATTCTTGCTTTAGGCAATTAATCTTGAACTAAAGTCATTCTCCTCATTCATTTAGCTATTGACAAACATCTTTCATAAGTCATTAGTTAAGCTTAAAATTTTTAGAAACCCAATTCACCCCCCCCCTCTTGGGTTGCATAGCTGGGCAACACCCCTGATCTTGCGGGAGCGATTAAGGGCTGAATTATCTCTTGTAGTTTGGCATGTCCAACGGTCCGGTAATCTTAGAATCGTGTGATCTCACAGCTAACAATCCAGCTGTCCAACATCCTTCTATATAAACAACTAGAGTCCCGAAGATCTAGGTAAGTCAAATCAAATTTTTCTCAGAGAACTCGTTGCTGCTCTTTTGTTCTCTGCTTTTCTGATTTGAGCATCGAAAGGTCCTCGCCGGAGCCACAATCTTCGATTTTAGAACTTATCTTATAGGTTATTCTAGTACCAATATCCCTGCATGAGAATCAGATATCCATCTTTCGACTTCGATCGATTTCAACAGCAACACTAATGTTTGGAATAATAGACTGCATGCATAATAGTTATATTATATAATATTTAAATTTGAACTTCTGGTGGAGCAAGAACAAATCAACGTATAAGAACGGTAGCACACAACAAATATTGTTATAGAAGGCATGGTTGTCCAAAAAAAAACTTTCAAATATTAGTACCTGTAAAATAGACAAAAATAATATTATCAACTAAACATAAGGAATGATTGGCGCACTTGGTAGGTTAGTCTTTGAATTCAGGAAGCATGCTGTCAAAATTGATTTCTTGAATATTGATGAATCATTTGCCTGGAGGTTTTAGAAAAAGGCACCGGAGGGTGTGTTGGATTATTTGAAAAATTAGTTCAAAATTAAGATGGACATTTGTTTTATTCCAGCCATTGTTAGAATCTTAAGGTGCGTTTGGTTAGCTATTAAAAAAATATTTTTTTATTTTTTAATTTTTAAAAAATAAAAATCAAAAAATAATATTTAATAACATCATAAAAAATTAAAAATTAAAATTAAAATAATTAAAAAAATCAAAATAATTATTTTATATGCAAAGCAAAAAATTTTTGCTTTCCAAAACTTACTTTTTTGCTTTTTTTACTTCCGCATGTCTAAAACGTCAAAATAAAAAATAAAGAGTCCGAATCCTTCTCCCTCGTCGAGCTCGTCATCTCCCCACCCTTTTTTTCCTTTCTTTTTGAACTTTTTTTTCTCATCGAACTATTCACCTGCCGTCTCCAAACGTTGCTTTTTACTTTATAGCAACGTAGTTATCCAACAAACTTTTTACTTTTTTACTTTTACTCAATAACAAAAATAAAAAAATAAAAAATATTTTTAAAAAATCAAAAATCAAAAAGTATAACCAAACACACCCTTAATTTATACATTCTATTGTGACAAATAGATTAAACCAATTCCTCTTGTAGCAAGGATGATACAAATCATTCAAATCTAAAATTAAAGCATTATCAGAAGTACCCGCATCTTTGGAGGTTGTGAGAAAATTGCTATCCTAATTGAAATTGCCAGCTATGCTTGCTTTTGTTCAAGTCCTCGTATTTCCAGAGCCATTCTTACCTCCTCTCAAAGTCTATCTTGAGATGACTATTTTCCCTTTTGGGAAAAGTATTGTAATTTTTTTCTTTACACTTGGACTAAGGTCTTCCATCATCTTCACCACATTTCCTCGATTTGATGAAGATTTGTGGCGGGGTGGAAAACCTTTTCTTATTTCATTGACAATAAGTGAAGCATGACATTCTTTATCACATTCTCCTTCTATTTTAATGTAATAACCAGATAGTGTAGAATGGTAAAAGAGAATTGGTAAAAAATAATGCCTTAATCAGTCTTTTGAAGATTATTGAAATTTTTATTAAAGATGTCCATATATATTTATTCATGGATACTTATAGAGCTACTACAACAATTAGGATCTCACCCAATAGCTAAGTCAGAAGTGTTTGGTTACTTAATCTTGTATAAATACTAAAGATCTTTTATAATTGTGGGATTAGATACGTTCTTATATGAGTTCTCACATGTTTCTCTTGTTTAAACCTTGCATTACTGTTAGACTAAAAGTTCAAATCTTCATCAAATCCAATCTTATTACGATGGTTAGCTTATGGCTAGCCCTAAAAGTATCTATGCTACAGTATCCTTTAGCCCATATAAGTCATGGGCTAACTCCACTCTGATTCTATTCCAAATAGCTCAAGATCCAATCCAAAAAGATTAGTTAGAAAGTATTATTTGAATTTATTAATCTATGTAAATATCCATGATCTTTCAATTAATATATAATTAAATATATACTTGCACAAATCCTCATGTGCATTCATTCTCTTTGAATTAATTATATGCCCACTAGAAGATCTTGATGCTTAATTTCAGTTAAATTTAAAAAAATTACACCACAATTTTTTTAAATTAATATTATTACAACATGCCTCACTTAGATTAGAAATTAGAATAAAATTCAATCATAATTGAATAGGCAATAATTATTGACTAAAATTTAGTTCAAATAAAAAGTTAATTCAAAATTTATATGTTTTACATGGGTAATCATGAGAAGTGAGCAAGTACTTCATGGAAGATTCTTTATTAATTATTTACTAAGTTGGTGCATGTCATATTGAGTTTATTGCTGATCTAACTAACAAACCAGACATTCTATGGTGATTGATTCAAAAACCTGCGCACTAAAATAACTCAGGAAAAATTTCTCCGAGCCCTTTTAACAAAATATGGTTGAGTGCATTTGCTTTAGGTTCCTTCCCATGCTCTCGCTGTGAGATAGAATGCTAGGCTCAGCCTGGCTTCAAGGGAGAATCCTTGTTGGTACATGAAGTGGAGGACAGCTAGGACAAACTTAAGAACAAAAAAGGATGGTTACAGCTAAGTATCTGGGTTTTAAAACTTGTCGCTTTGGCTGATAACTGATTGACAACTAAGAAAAAAGATTCTTTAAGTGAGTTTTTACATATAGAAAATAAAATTATATCCATTCATGAGTTGCATCACACACACCCAAAATCAAGGAATAAAAATGCTTTAGCAATCTTTTCCTTCTAATAGTCTCACCCTCAAAAAGTACCATACTGATACAAAAGCAATCCATCAAAAATAAATCATATATGAAAATTAATATGTATAATGCTAGTTACACTTCCTGATAACAGGAACCAGATCCCCTGTCTCAGGTACAAAACAAGCTGCCCCTAGCACATATTATCATAACTATCAAAACAGCATAAACTAATCCAATTTGTTGAAGAACAATGCAATAACAGTAGCTGCACCCGCATCTGTGAATTCAACTCAAAATTCAATTTAAACCAAATTAAAATTTTTTGAGGGCTTTAAAGGAAGGGCAAAAAGCACACCCTGGTATTAAAGGAACCATACTACTCAAGTTCAACATAAGCATCTCCTGCCTGCTCAAGTTTCCAAATGCCATATTCCCATTAAACTCCTGTCAGACTGTTGCTAATCATAGTTGTTTCACTGTTTCACCAAACCCGGTTCAACCAGACCAACCCGACCCATTGACTCCTCTAGTTTTAACCCAGATGTAATAGGTTCTTTTTTCATATAATGGCTGCGCTCAGATCACTAGATATTTCTATAGTGGCTCTTACATCTTTTTTTCTTTTCTTTCTGTTTTTCTTGGAGCCCTTTTTGTTGAAAGTTCCTTAACTCCAAACATAGGACTGGTTCAATATCCTAACCAGTACACCGAACCTTAAGATCTAAATTCATCAGAGTATTATTGAATTATGGATGTAATACTGAAATACGAGAACAACTTGGAATTTAGAATTGTTGCAGTAACCATGGGTGGGGGATATTCTTCTGATTGAATCCCCATGTGTATTTTACCAGGTCCAGGAATCACAGTTAGACTGAAATAACATACTCTGTTCTCCAATTTGCTGTAACAGAAGAAACCTTTCGTGATTGCAATATGTTGGCATGTAAACTGGTTCCCGAAAATTACCCCATCCCAGTTCATCAAGTCTAAGCATAGTCACCTTAAATCGATTCATTTCTATCTACATTCTGGATAGTTTGTTTCTTTTTCTCTTTCTGAAGCAGGCAACAATTTGTATACAGATTTCGAAAACTGAAGTTGTCTTCATCTCTCTTTATATTATTACTACTATTACTATCTATAACTATCATTATCATTACGGTTATCATCATTATTATTATTATTATTATACTCCAAAATCTAGCTGCATTATTTCACCCATGTTTGGAGCTTTTGCTTCACTTCTCTTCAATCTTGCCCTTCCAATGACATATATTTAGACTCGAAGAAAATCCTTTGTGTCCTTGCTCTGTCATTAGATTGTTGTTTACCCTAAAAGAACCTATAGACCTGAGAAAATCTACATATTGATACCAATTGTAACATGAACAATGATACAAATTCAAAATTTAGAAAGACCAGCCAAGAGAAACTGACAAGATAGAATATAAACCGGATTGGTCAAATAAATACGATTCAACATAGAAGTTCAGAAGACAATAATGCTTCAGTCTTACAAATGAAGTCAGTTATTCATGCTTAGTTTTCTTTGTTTCACAAATTGACTAAAATGTATAAGCTACTCACATTAATACAGTGAACAAATGCACGAATTGCGGCATTCAGTAATCCAATTCACATAAAACCACTGATTAACTCAATACGCTTCAAAATTTCCTTGATTTGATTGATTCACACATTTTTGCTTTCCTCTTACTTCTGATTCTATTCATTGAAGAAAAATCAAATCCTCGGCACACGAAAGAAACTTATTTGCATCTTTTCTGTGAGGGCTGCATAGCACCCATCTCAGTTGCCTTGTCAAAGGTTCCTGAAACCAAATACTCCAGGACAAGACCACACAAAGATCAATCCAAAATAACAACTCCTCACATTTTGTAGGCTAACTTTCAATGATGAAGTAGAGCCCTTGTTTTATCTTCGCGATGTGCATAAATTATGACAATTACCAGCTTATACCTCAGGCATTCTTGTGCCATGCAAGCAATAGTCTGCACAATTTTTCCAACTTTGGCAAAGGCAATCAAGTTGGCATACGAATCATTTGCCTACCGATCACCATCCACACAACTCCATCCAGGAATCTTCTTCAATCCTCCATCCCTCATCACTTTTCTCAACCTCACTACATCTTGCCATCTCCCCACCTCCGCATACATATTGGATAGAACAACGAACACCCCATGGTTATCAGGTTCCAATTTGATTATCTCCTGCACCACCCTCTCTGCAATCTCGATATTCCCATAATTCTTACAGGCTGTTAGCAGAGCTCCCAAGACCACAATGTCTGCTCGCCATTTCATCCCCTTAATCAATTTCTCTGCCTCCACCAACTTCCCACTCCGCCCCAGAAGATCAACCATACACCCATAGTGCTCTACTTTCGGCTCAATCCCATAATCCTTCTTCATCGAATCAAAAATCTGTCGACCCACTTCAAGTAATCCAGCATGACAGCAAGCTGACAGGACACCCACAAATGTAATATCATTGGGATGGACCACTGCCCTTTCCAGCTCCCAGAACAGTTCAAGAGCGTCATTGACATGACCATGGTAAGCCAATCCACAAATCATCGCATTCCATGTTGCAGTGTTCTTCTCTGGCATTTCCCTAAACAATTCAAGTGCAATCGAGATCGCACCATTCTTGGCATACATATCCACCAATGCCGTCCCAAGAATCACTCCCATCTCAATCCCTTCTCCTTTATATACAAATGAATCTCTTCCCCAAGTCCAGCCCACCTGATCGCCCACAGGCCGACAGCACCGATGCCAGAGTGGCATCACATGGTTCGACACCTGTCCGAATCATCTGATCGAAGAGGACCAAAGCTTCATTGGAGCGGAAATTCTGAACATACCCGCTGATCATCGTTGTCCAAATTATCCAGTTTCTCTCAGGAACTTCATCAAACAACCGGCGGGCATCATGCACGAATTCGCATGTCGCATAACAACGCACCAGTCCATTGACGACATACAAATCCGAATCCAATCCATGCTTCAAGACATGTGCTTGGATCTGCTGGGAGATGGAGAGAGAATGGATGCCGACGCAGGCTTTGAGGACAAAAGGAAAGGTGTGCTTGCCCGGCGGCAAGCCGAGCGTTTTCATCCTGATGTAGAGATCGATGGCGTCGGAGGGGGAGGGGGATCGGCGAGGGCGCGGATGAGGGTGTTCCACATGAAGGAGTTGGGGTCGGGGGTGTGGGCGAAGAGGGCGAGGGCGTGGTGGAGGTCGCCGGAGGGGGAGAGGGCGGCGAAGGCGAGGAGGCGGCTGGCGGCGTAGTTGTCGTGGATCCGGCCGGAGACGACCATCTGGGCGTGGACTTGGAGGAGCTGCTTCATGGAGGAGCAGCGGTCGGCGAGGAGGGAGAGGGGTGGGGGTTTCATTGCTTTGGACGGAATGGTCGCTGAGTGGAGAGAATGGCGGGAGAATTTGAAGAGGGGGTTGGGTCTCGTTGGCATGGCCACTTGGGGAGGCAACCAGGAATAGGAACTCGTTCCGACCCGGTCCGCTCCAAATGGGGCCAAATTGTATCCAACTCATGGTAGGTTCAGAATGGATGCGGATGATCGTAAAATCCATCTCGGATCTAATCTAAATATATATCTCTTTATAAATATTTTTTTTTCAAGACAATTATTGCACTAAAAAAATAATTTTATAAACGGTCGTTGAAATGGACCTTCTAAGATAGATTCCGTCCAGATTGCTATATCTTCTATCCAACATTTCTAATTCTACTTCTCTTATTTGGAGACTCTACCTATCCCACTTACCTGAGATAAGTATGGAATGGATATGGACAGTAGCCTACCTAACATGTTGCCATCGTTAGCATGGAGAAGTCAGAAAGTAGTTGATGGTTTTTCTCTTCTTTATTTTTTAATAAAAAAATACTAGAGATCTTCAGCAGGTCGTCGCCTTGATGATTGGCTAAGCAATAGACAGACATACCACCAATACATTTATGTATTGCACCAATCACCGACTTCCATATCAGCCCAATAATCTAACAAGTCATCTTTGATAGCATTTTTGGAAAAAACACCTGAAGAATAATATCTGTGCCTATAGGCAAGTTGGATATTGTGCCTTTAATATGTGTTTGGTGTAATCAAAAGGAAGATGCCAAAGGTCATCACTGTGTATTTCACCAATCAGCTACTGGCTACTGCCATGTGGAATTGGATGCATCATTTGTTGATTCACCAGGATTTTTGCATTGAATGGAGAAATGCAAACAAACTGCAACAAACATAAATTCATTAATTATTTAATTATACAACAGATTTAGTTATGCAAGAAAATAATGATTAAATAATACGTAAATATTACCGACAGGCTGTAGTGAATGACTTTTTTCTCCCCCTTTAGGAAACTAGGCCAAGTGCAAGGCCTGCCAGTTGCCACCGCAGAAAGATGGTAGGACAGACAAGACTTTACCAACTCATCTGAGTGGCACCCCCATTTATCATGGATAAAATTGATTGACAATTTGTTGTAAATTCCCGTCAGCAAAGTATATTAGTAATCAATAATATAGATTTTATTATAACATAATACGCAAATTGCTTTCCTTGAATTCAAGACGGTTCTCATAAAAGAAATTTAAGGAGGGTCTTGCAAATATAACATATTAAAATTGGGTTAATTTAGGTTTCGATTTAGTTACTGAGGAATCCATATCCAATGAATTTGAAATAGGTTATAATTTTCAAAGTGGCATTAACTTGGACTATTTTTAGATTAGTTTCAGATCGAAAGAGGATTTAAAGCAAGGTTTCATATCCACAAATAATTTTATGATCCGCTTGCAAGCCTAGAAGCATAGTTTCATGGCTGCAAACTTCCTCTTCTCCCCCCTCCCCTTTTTTTCTTTTTTTTTTTTTTTGGGTGTATGTGTGTGTGTGTGTGTGTGTGTGTTAGGGGAATGAATCAAAGCTAAGTGTTGGGAAGCAAATTCTTTCACCCAGTATAGACAATAATATTAGGGTCTGTTTGAATATTCCTATAGGACTGCGCTAAAACCCTAAAGATTCGTGAACTAGATCCTGTGTATCAACCAAGCACCATTTGGCCCAAATCTGATGGAAGGTCTACCTTCTTCCCGTGGTACAAAAGTTAAGAACTGATCTTTCTTTAATGTTCTTTCCTTTCTTTAATATCCCAAACTTGGTATGGCTCGAAAACTGCTGTAATAAATTTTGAGTAACAGTATCATCTTGCAAGGAGACTCGAAGACTATAGCATCCTGAATAAGCAGTCATGATTCTTCTGAGCATCCGGCACTTCAAACTATGACTTTTTGTGCTATAGTCCCTAGTTTCTCTTGTCACCAGATTATGCCGAAAGCAAAAGTAAATTGCTGATTTCTTAGCAACTTATGCAACTGTGAAGGCCCATAAAGCAGTTTGGAATCATAGTTTTTCACTGATCATGCCTCTTTGATTCGGGTAAATGTCCGAAAGTTGTTTTTATGAGATTATAGTGATGTTTATACACTATTTGTTATCAAAAATAGAATATATCCTCTTTGATTAGGGTAAATGTCCAGAAAGTTGTTTTTATGAGATTATAGTGATGTTTATACACTATTTGTTATCAAAAATAGAATATATATATATATATATATATATATATATATATATATATATATATATATATATATATATATATATAGTCATATTAGAATTAGGTAGATCAAATTTAAATTCAGATCTAATTGGTCAAAATTCTATAATAGGGATCCTACATCAATAATCCAAATCATTGAATATGTCAAAACTGTTTACACAAAAAAATCATGTGATTTAAAAATCTCTAGCCTATACCTCAAGTAGTTAAAAATTGGACAACCTAAATAAAATTAAATTAGATGTATCTTTTGACACTTGATGCATAGGATAGGAGTTTTCAAATTATATGATTTTTAGTGTGCAAGTAATTTTAAGATAATAGATCACATCCAACGGTTTGAATCATCGATGTAGGATTCTCATTATTTAATTTTGATCTGACCAGATCTGAATCCAAATACGATCGATCTTATCCAAATCTACCCATACATACATACACACATACATACACACACACTCTCTCTACTCATGCAAAACATATACTGACCATCCATTCCCTTATATAATAGATCAATTAATGTCTCTTCTTTTTTTTTTTTTTAAACAAAAATCTCTCCTTTTGTTAAAAAAAAAAAAATATTCACTATCTTTTTAGTAACGAGAAATTAGTAGACTCTTCTATTAATGCACACCGCAGCAAATTAACAATTAAAACATCACCTTCAACCCAGACTTAATTGGTTTAGAGATCAAGAATAGCAACTTTAATACCCCCTCTTATGAAATGAAACTAAGATGCATCCGCCATACTCATGCTGAATATGATCCTATAATAAAAACCAACCAGAACTATATTCCATTAAAATAGGCTTATCACAATTAACAACATAATGGAGCCTCCACCAGGAAAGGTTGAGAGAGGGGAAGATAATATTGAAGGGAGAGAAAACATTAACATCAGTTCTCACTCACCAATTGCCGTGATCTTCCCAAAAATTGTAGGAAATCAAGCAGAGACCATCTTCATTGGGATCAAGCTAAGGAAGCAATTCAACTTGAATTCAATAAGGCATTGCTATTGCCTCAATCATGGGCAAACTTCATCTTTGTAACACAACTTTTTCTTGCCACTGCAGTGGCAACCTAGTGGAATGAACCACTTACTTTCAATCAAGCGATCCAGATTTAAGTTACGATGGATGCTGGGCTTCAATTAAAGCTAGGATGCGAATTGATTCTCTGACTCTCGATGGTGCTGAGATGACGCTGAGATGACGTACTCATCCGTTGGATTGGCCCATATGGTGGGGAGGAGGCCGCCTATTCACTTAAATTTAGCTCTGAATTGAACATTCTTCAGCATAAGCCTATTCACTTAAATTTGGCTCCGAATTGAACATTCTTCAACATAAGTTGAGGCCCTATGGTCATGCCCAGGGACGTAGTTGCGTCACATTGCACTCCTCCAACTCTCATTTCTCTTACCCCCCAAAAAAAAAAACCCAATTTTTTCATTCTTTGGAAAACAAAAAGAAAGAACACCCGAAAAAAAAAAAAAAAAAAAAAAAGGGAGAGGGGGGGGAGGAGGGGTGTAGAGTAAAATAAAAGAATGCTCAAATTCAGATGAGGGGAGATCACCTTACTGTCATAATCTAGCTTCTAATACCCACAAAAGCATGCACATCCTCAAATGGTGTTGCAGAGGTAAACAAGCCACTTCTGGAAACAAGTACCAAAGACCAAGGGGCTATTCCAGACTATGGTGAAATTTTGAGTTGGAAATGGTTCTCAAATTTTGTTCTGGGAAAATACATGGCTGCTTGACCAGCCAATCAACGATAGATTCCCCTGGTTATACATTTTATCTCCAAATAAAGAGAACTCAGTTGCAGAGGTTTACAGCCAATACTCGAACAATGGAAATTGGATTATTCCTACGGTACTAATCAACTATTCAGATCATCAGATTTTAAGCCGCAAATTGGCAGCAGTTGAGCTCTCCACCTCTTTCGACACTTTAGAATAGAGATGGTTTACTTAGAAAAAATTCTCAACAAAGCGATGTTACCAGTTTCTTCTAGATGGCGGAATACAGCCACTCATTAGCACTATAGTCTGAAAAATTCAAATATCGGAGAAGGTGAAATATTTCTTATTCCTAAGTTATCAAGATAAAATACTTAACTAAATCTAACCTTGTCAAACGAGGTTGGCAAGGAATGACAATCTGTCTCTTATGTGATTTAACACCAGAGACAAGTGACCATTTATTTCTGCAATGTGTTTTTTCAAGGAAGATATGGTCGACAATACTGGATCATCTTCACCTCAAGGTATTTCCACAATCACAAATAATGCTATGGAGTGTCTGGAGATTAGAAGAACCCATGCACTCGCTTAACAAAGGCTTAGATATTCTGTTGCAGCTGGTTTTTGGTGTATTTAGAAGAAATGAAACAAAAGATGGTTTGAATTCCACACTTATCTGTCGAGTGCAGTGGTTCAGCAAATTGGTAGGCTCTTCATCTTCTGGACAGAAAATCTAGAGGACAAAGACTCAACACAAATTCAGCAAATCAAAAGTTCAATCAAAAATATATTGCAAAACCGTCCCCAGCCCAGAATGCTAACAGAGGATAGTCTATGACACGAAATCAGGACCTTGTAATTATATTGGAGGCAATGAGGATCATAGCAATTGCTTCACGTCCAATCACTCCAAGCCTATGTTTGAGAATATACATGCAACTTAGGTTTCCTAATGATCAGTTTGAAGCAGAGACCTGGAGTGATACCAAATGGGGTGGGATGAATGACGGTCAGATAATGGCAGATGCTAAGCCAGTGTTTGCAAGGATCGAACATAGAAAGGAATGAGACAATGAAGTGGTTCACAAGGTGGTCAAGGATAAGACAGAAACAGCTCCAAAACCCAGATAATTGATGTCAGGAAAAAAAACAGAAATTGCAAATATCCGAGCGGGTACTGTCTAAAAGACCAGTTACTCTGTAGGGCCCCAACATTACAGTGCATGAAATTGCAAATTTACAGAGCCTGTATCTCTGTTAACTGAAAAGTCCAGACTTTGTATGAGAACATATTCCCAACTCCACATTACAACTATATGTAATCATTTCTATCTGTACCTAAATATATTAATAATAATAATCTGAGTTAGATTTTCTCTAACTCAATTACATCAAAAATAAAAATAAAAATTAAAAATTAAAAAAAAATAAAACCACTTCTAATCTGAATTCACAAAATACTTACCATGCCATCTAAGCATCTCTGCTCAGATCTATCCCCAGCTGAAATCATAATATTATGGAAGAAATATGTTGGATGCACATATTAAAGATTAAAGATGAACTTAGGTTCATCTTAATATTAGCTGCTCTTCAATGTGTAGCTTAATATAGGGAAACCAACCCAATTACTTGCAGCCAAGCTTGAATGCTCAAAATGTAAACTGTGCTGTTAGTATAAAGAGGTAAAGGTCATCAAAATTTTTTTGGAAGCATGAGAAAGAGGAAACAAAAGCGAGAAAAGTTGAGACTATACATTTGATTATTGAGTCTTCCACTAGCCACACTGCTAGCAAAGAAGGCTGTATGATGGCATGTCTTCTATCCGCATAACATCATCCAACAGAAGTTCTCTCTCCAGCTGTGCACGAGTTGATCTCAAAACTTCCTATGAACATATAAATTTCAACCATTCAACAAAATACATCCACAAACACACGCACATATGCATGCATGTATGCATACATATGTAACAACCAATGGACATTGGTATCAAGAGGCTTCTGCCGAGGAGAGCAATTACGTACGTTGAATTCCATGTAGGAAGCATTCTTTTCCAGCCACTGCTTGTCCATAACCAAGAAAGCCACACAATAAAGCAAGTCAAACGCCCACTCGTCCTCTGAAAACACACCAGAAGACAAGGCAAGCAACTTAAATCATACCTACCTTCCTTTTAAGTACAATCTTTCATATAAAACTACAAAAGGAGTGGCATTGAATGTATCTCACCTGACAGCATTTGGATGAAAACAGCTCTAACAAAAGTCCTTGGCTTTGCTGCAGATATATCATTCTAAATTAGCAAGCGCCCAATCGATTGCCCTCATAGACCCTTAACTATCACATTTGAAATATGTAAAAAAGGGTAAGTTTAAATTGGATGTATTCATGTTTCTCGGACTTTCTCTCCCTCTGTATAACTATCAATACTTCCAGGATAAATCTATCATCATAGGTGTTCAGTGTAATAGCTTAGTTTCATCGTACAAACATTGGAATACATCCTAGAGCCTCACTCGTTATTTATTACCTTGCACTAAATCTGGTTCTACTGTCTACTAGTGTAATTTTCCGTTCTTCAATGAATATATATTATCTTGTACCCAAAAAAGAAATATATATTATGAGGTTTACGAGTGGTTCTACACATTTGCCCTTTATTATGTCATGGTTGCCTCATACAGTATGAATCCTGTCACAGTAAATTTATCAATATTCCATGAGAAGGTCCATTAATCCTGACAAGTGAGGAAAACACCATGAAATTTCAACCATTCCAAGACCCCCGAACAACTCATCTTCATGAAAAAATTGCAAGATTGTAAGGCTGATTAACCAGTTGCTGACTGCAAAGTTCAGACTAATTCAACAAAACTAACTTTGCACTCTCTCCTTGAAAGCCACTTGAGGATAGTCATGGATTACCCATATGGCCCTCTACACAACCAATGACTGAAACTAACACTGGAAGGATAATACCAATTTCCTGAGCATCATAATTAGAGATCCTATGGCCTGTTGAAGCCACTCTTCGTACCATGTCTCTTTTGCATGGCTGCCAAATATTCAACAGAACCCAAGGTAGTCTAATATTTTTCTTGCATCTGCCTATTAATTCATTCCACCTTCGTCTATAGATTCCCTTATACATATTTTAAGTTTTAAAGCTTCTAAGATATCAATTTATACACAATCTGGGCCTAGTTATTTCATCTGTCATTTTTTTTTTTTAAACAATCCATCTTGAGCTCTTTGTTGATTATTTTTAGTTTCATTCTGTCATCTTCAAGATAATAATTGTGGTTTTCTGGTGGTTGACACAGATCAAGATATATATTGTAAGGGTCCTCCACAACTCAATAAATTTTATCTTTAACCTATAGTGATAGTTAATTGGGTGGTTGTAACTATCTCACCATAATTCACTTTGATATCAACAACACAAACCATATATGACCGGTTGATTCAAGACTGCTTATTGAGCTCCCATATGACTAATGTCTAGCAAATAAATCATTCATTACCTTAATCACCCCCATTAATACTCTCCAAATGGTGTCTGACACTCTTCTTACCCTCTTTGCCCACTAATGCTCAAATTTTGCTATCCATCTGATGCGAATTTTCCAGGTTTCATACTCTTCTTTGTGACTATTTATTTCACTATCCCTACTCTGTTGTTTTACATCATAATCCTGTTAACTTAATCTGTTAGTGAACCAAATACTGTTAGAATAGGCAAGCATGCATCAAGAAACTTACCATGCATCTTGCTTAGTTGCCCTACACTTCAACTTACCAAGGAACATTGCTTACACACAAAAGCTATGACCTCTTCTCAGCCCCATGTTATTGACATTATATAGGCATTTGAAGATACTTTTACTAACTACATCTTAAGTACATTCATCACTCTTCACATTTTATTTTTGTCCACGTTTGTGTAACGTGTTGCATGAAAGATAAAAAAAGTGGATGCAAGTTTTACAAATAAAAGAGCAGTAAATAATTAGTCCAGTTGAGAAAGAGAAAGAAAAGAATATTCTTTCTTCTATGTACATGTATGTGTGTGTGTGTGCATGCACTCGTGAGAGAGAGAGAGAGGGAGGGAGAGAGAGAGATGAAGAGTGGATTCTGGCCCATCTCCGCATAATTTTGTTTTTATCTCTTTCTTGGACAAATAGAAAATGCAAAAACAATGAAGCTTCCACTTTTCTCATGCTCATATCGGTTAAAATTGTTTTTTGATTACTATCTGACCATAATACTGCTAATTTTACATTTAAAAATTTCCAGTCTTGCATAGAAAATCTCTGGTTAAAAGTAAGAATTATTTCTTCAAATAATCAAAAAACACATGTATCAACATGCAAAGCCATGTAATGATCTTGATGAGGATGATAAGAAAGAATCTAGGGGAACTGGAGGGTTCTCTTTTGCAACATTTTTAAATGAGGTATACATTTTCCTGCAGACCTCTTCAAGGATTCCTCATTACATATCGTGAACTTTATGTCGACATAAGGAAAAATACAAGAGGCAAAGATACATACATGCATGTACATTTGGAGATGTACATGCCTCTATACCCTTCTGTCTAAATTGTGTTGGGTCTGACAATTAATTATTTAACAGTTTCAGGAACAAGAGAAGTGTTACTAGCAGCACATCATGACATCTGCTGTCATAATTAAGGTTTTTCATCACTTTGGCTTCAGACAATGAACTTATTTGCATGTCTTCCAGCAATATAGCCACATACTAAATCACAACCAGCCATGGAATAGTCTAAGAATATATGCATTGTGGGAGTGAAATACTTACTAGACTGCAGATCAAGCATTTGCATTATCATAAATGTAATGTTCACACCGGCTACTGCAAATGGGTACTCCCAAGTAGCTCTCTTCCCACCTTGCTTATTCAGCAGCCTCTGAAAAGAAGTCTGCAGAATAAAACAGGTCAGTTAAAGTAACCAATGAAACCTTTTAGGCAAGATCTTATTTAACTACAAAAAAACAGATATTGGTGAAAAATATTTAAAAAAAGATTTTCACCATATAACAAAGAACTAATGGAAATTAATGACATGATCTTACAGAAAATGTCTTTGCAAAGAAAAGCAGGTTCTCCAATGAAATAAATCCAGCCCCCCTGCTCAAAATGCATAATTGATTGCAGGAAAAATAACATTGACAAGGAGATAAACAGCATCAACAGAAGGGTTGTGTGCAATTAAAATCTCACAAGCTACCTGAAGTCGGTTGATGGGTCTCTCCCCTGCCATCCCATTTCCTTCCACTGGTCAGATATCAGACCATGGAGTTCTTGATCTGGGTATGTGGCATACCATAGAGCTCTGAGAGCTTCCTGTCAGCAACAGATAAGTTTCATAGGGTTCTGAGGAATAAAGGCAATATCTAACAAGTTACAAAATGTCAAAATTTAAGTACTGCCTGTTTGATTTCCAAATGTTTTTTCTCGAGGATTCATTTTTAAAGAGAGAAAAAGAAAGGAAGCCAGCACAGAATCTGTCTTGTTCATATAATTTTCTACTTTATATAATACAAAGACTCCAAAATACCATCCGATTATAAATACCTACAGTACCCATATTACAGCCTAAACTCCAAATCGGGACTATAGTGAAGGAACCAGATCTAGGGTTTCAGGGTTAGATCTTGAAATTTTTTCAAGATCAGACAGCGGAAGACTAAAATAAATCAAAATTTATTTTCTAAAATCAGAGAATCCCTAGATCTAAGATTCTATTACATGATTATTACATAGCATTAAATCAGAAATTAAAATATATAGAGCATGAACTACATGTTGATCATATCAACATGTTTCTATACTACATCTAATGTATGTATTAAACAATAGATCAGATCTATTACCTTGCAAGTTAGATGTTCTAACCTTGCTGATCCGGACTTGAGGATGATGTTGCAAACCGCACACGCGTCCGGTCTCTAGGAGTCGTCCACACGAGCCCACGAATCTCGACCAGAAGTCCTGCTTCAGAAAATCAGCACAGTATGCTAGTACTGCGCTGATCCTTCTTCGATGGTTGATCATGTGCCTCCTTCTTCTTGATTTGGGCTCTTCCAAAGATGAGAAGTAGGAGGAGTTTTAGATCTGAGACGCTCTCAGAAAACTCAAGATGGAGGAAGGGAAGAGATGAAACTAACAACCCTAGAAGAAGACCCTCTTCTTCTTCTCTTTACTCTCTCCTAGATATCCTGTCTTGTGTCTATTATATCTCCACAACCCAAAAGTCTTTCTCTCTGATTTTTGAATGCCCCAAAGGTCTCAAATCTCTGTGTTCTACGAAAATTTCATGAAGAAACTCGTTTTATAGAGAGAGATATGATAGAGTCCTTGTCTAGGTCAAATACCTAGTCAAGGCTTATCTAAACATGGCAAGATAAGAGGCACCCAACTCTTGGACGCCTCCTCCTTATTTTCGTGCATAGACCATCAGCAAAGGGTGCACAATGTGTGCCCTAAGAGCCATGAAAATTTCAAAAAAAATCTGGATAAATTCAGTGCAAAAAAGAAAGAATTTTGGATTTCTAAAACTCTATCTCATAGAATTTGAAATCCAAACTTATTCCTACTTTGATTTGATCCACAACCACTTTCCATATATGAAAGAAGAGAGGAAATCTTTTGGACGTGAGAAGACCTAGGAGAGGGCTTTTGTCGCAAAAAATAAGAGGGGATTGGCGTGGAATAAGAGAGAGGGCATGGGAGGGGCTTATGTGGTGCAAGGTGGAATCCTAGTCTTACTAGGATTCTATCTTATGATTTATTTTAATTTGATTTCTCAAACCAAATCAAATCAAAATTAGATCAACCCAATTAAAATAGATCTTAACCCAATTAAGAACCTAATTTAATCAGATTAAATTAGATTTAAATATGATTTAATTTTTTAATCAAATTAGAAATTAGGTTGATCCAAGTCCTAATTGAACTAGGACTAGTTTTTTTCTTGCACTTGACTTATCCAATAAACCAATTGGACTTGATCCAATCAAGCCCAAACCAAATCTAATTAAATCATATTCAATTAGACTTAATCTCAGCCCATTGGCTTAATCAAATTAAGCCAATTAGCAATCAAATTGCTAATCGATCCTCCTGCAACACTTGCACTAGGTTAAATGTCAATCGTATTGATCATTTAACCCTAGAACGATTCTTAATCATTGATCAATCATCCGATCGGATCGTGAACTCTAATGTGTGTGACCTCATAGGTCCGAACCTAAGTGGTAGCACAGGAACAAATTTTTGTACTAATCGAAGTGACCATCTAGCAATGGTACCCGACGACCGGATAGGTCGAATGTGTAGAACAACATCCTTAGAACCCATGCGGATATAATTTTCATATAATTCATCCCCTTGATCAAAATGATCATAGGACACCTCAGAGTTCAACTGTCAACTCTGATCAGGTTGTCCACATTGTATTTCAAAATATCAAATCCATCTGATGGATTATCCTGGCCAAGATTTTGTTAAATTGAAATACGGTGACTCATTCTTTCCAACTCTTGGAGTGGTCAATCCCATCTCGATCACACTCTGACTTCGCAAGTACTTGACTATGTCCAGAAGTCTTCCGTCACTGAATTAGAAATTCAGTTAATCCAGTACCAAAGCATAGTGAGTTACTTGCAAGTCACTGAGGTGATCTCAGGTCTAAGGGATACTTATACCTATATCCCATCAGAGACATTCTCGACAGCAGAATGCCATACCAATATCTCCACACTCCTTGGTTAAGAGGACAATCAACCCATATGGCCTACAGCGACCTATGCTCGATAGAAGCTGTCGTCCTTATTAACAGCCTATCATTTGGTCGTGAACAGTTTTAAGGACTAATCGATAAATCCTCTCTTTATCGAATCTAAATAGTCCTAAAGACTTCATCATAACAACGGAGTTCATTAGAAGATGAATGCTTATGATGAAAATGTAAAATATATTTTATTTATTAACAAATCAATTACAATACTTGATTGCTCAACCGTCAACAGCTTGACGATTGGCTTTTGGGACATATTTCCCAACATATAGTCCCCCAGTCTACTCTCCAATTAATGAGATTGGCCTCAACCTAGGAAGCAAACACTGCTCAAATCCTATATGAACTACCTAGACAGAAGGGCAGCTGCAAGTGGCATGTAGCAACATCAGCTGATCCAAGAGCAAAATCAAGAAAAGTGCTCCAAATGGTCTGCACGAGTAGATACGCATAAAGGATAAGCTACCGATATTTCAATGCATGAACTAAAGAATTAAGTCTGACAAAGATCTGGTCATGAAGTCAAAATTAATTTTTTACAATTTATATCATGTTATAATCCATACTATCAAATATTAACCTCAAGACTGAAAAAATATTTGAGTATTACAAACTTATAATCTAGAGAAACAATCCATAAATGGCTAGGGACTAAACACAAAAACAGTGCATAAAAAAGATTATGCACACTCTTTTTAAAAAAAATATAAACATGCAATTAGGATAACAAATCTTCCTTGTGTCTAGTGTCATAAAAATTTAAAGAAAGAAAAATCTTCAACACCTTGACCCCAAATGTTATCCTTAGATGTGACTGCTTTAAAGCTAGCAGCAAGCAAAAATACCCCTTCCATCTTTAGCTCTATGAGAACATTGAAAGGTGCATTAACTAATTTGCTAAGCATTTGTTATTGTTAATTCTTAGATCCACGATACATGTATTCTAGATATACATATCAAACTAGATAAGCAAAGTCACCTGATGATCTCTCCTAGAGGGATCAAAGTAAATGTTCATGCGATGCTTCAATCTTTGAAGTCTTTCTTCCTGCAAAACCTCAACAATTAACTAATGGATGTGGGTAGTGTCAAAAGCTGTTAGAAACAACACGCTTTAGGTATCTAAATATTTGTAACATAAATAATATTGCATAAAAAAAATGAGGTTGTTCAATGACTTTAATTTCAAACTTCTCAAGGAACAACTGGGGACAACTAAGAAAAAACCGGAGCAGCAATGTTCACATCCAAAAACAACTTTTGAGGAGGAAATATCAGTTTATGATATAGGTGTGCAATGATCAGATGACGAAAGCATAACTTAATAAGTTTTAAGCTGCAGAATCCAACATTCAAAAGAAAACTACAAGCCACACGATATTCAAATAATGAGCTCTCTCTCTCTCTCTCTCTCTCTCTCTGTGCGTGCGCACGTGCATTTGAGCACATCATCATAGATCCCAGAAGTTGACTCAAGAAATATACCTGTGTCTAAAGAAATCTGATTCACATTAGAATAGTTTTACATTAATTTGCACTTAAAATTTGTTCAGGAGTAATTTAGGACATATATCAAAAATAGAAGTTCAGAGCGTAATTAATTCTAAGTTTAATTGAACTTTAAGTTCATCTCTTCCTATTGGATCCCATGATATCCTTTCACCTTCTCTCCCATTCTCAGGTTCCCAAATTTCTGTCCATTTTCTTGCATCTCTCTGATTCAGTGAACAGCATCTTAGGCTACACTGGCAAGATAGATACATCTTTATCAAAAGGGAGTGCAAAGAAAATAGCTATTGTATGGCTATATCTTTTCTATAAGAGGAAAAACAAAGGGTCCACAGATACTGGTCCTTCAATTGATCATTAATATGAATTACTTCAATAGCAAATTATGCATCTAGAAGTCCCCAAAGCCATTCATTGGCATCTAAAACTTAAACACTCGTAAAAGGACTAATAGTAGAAATATGTGATTTCAATTAATACAACCAATAGAAAACTCGATGACATGATAGTATCAAAGATATCTAGTTTTTACCAAAAAAAAAAAATCTAGTGAGCAGGTTTCCTTCTACTTGTTTCAGAGATGAAAAACACTCGAAAAAACCTGAAATTAATTCCAGGAACATAAAATTCATAAATCAAACTTGCCTGTAAAGGTGAAAGATTGACACAGATGCGCTCATATATTCCCTTTCGCTTCATGCAAACACAAGAAAGACCCCTTCCAATCCATCTTGGTGATCCACATGTTGAAGAATCATCTGTACATGGGTAATAACACCAAAACAAAATCACAATTCACAATCATTGACTAAATCAGGAAGCCTCTCAAGCACACTATCTTTCAAGCTTCAAATCATCTTGAGTACTGCAAAGGCATACTAGATGGTTTCTTTGACAGTTTTTGAGGCACTCAAGGAGGGAAAAATCCAAAAGTCAACAAGAATGCATGTTCTTTAAACTCAAGTAACTGAAACATCTCCCCAAAACCACGAGTTCAACTATCTCCCCAACACTCCATACCATAAAATCATCCTCCTTGAATACAAATTATGCTACAAAAGAACACAGCGGACTCACCAAGTTGACATAGTACTCTGTTGGCCTAATAATGCAGCAATGCACTGTTGCACAAGTGCATAAAATCAACCTATTTAGTTTCCTTATATTATTAATAACAATCAAGATTTTCTGACAGTCCAGCAACTAGTCCACGTTCTGCTAATTTTCAAAGAGTAGAATTGCCAGTTTGGTAAGGGTTATAGCAAAATGACTAGCACAACACATTTGTAATGAGTACAATAAATAACTAGAACTCACCAGTGACCTATAAATCCCTGTAACGTTGAACTAAAAGCTGTAGAGCTAGGGCAAAGTCGAAAATTTCCAAACAGATTAGGACGATATGAGAGAAAAGGAAACACAAAATACAATACCTTTTTAGTCATGCTCCCCACGTTCAAAGAAATAGTATATAATTAGACACACTGTGACACTGCCAGAGATTCTTGCTTTTATTTCCCCACCTAACTTTCCCAATTAATTAAAAACCTTATATAAGCCTCAAAGCATACAATGTTAAATCTCGCACCAAACCTGCCGGATTCGGTGAGACATCGACCAGTACGGTGATTAATTTAATCCCTTCCTTAAAAGGTTAAATTAGGAAAAAAATAAAGAATCCGATTTTCTAAAGGACCATAAAAGGTAAGCAATAACCATGCCCAAAAACAATTACATTACCGAAAATTCAAGCTGCAATATCATCACCCTCGCTTCTATACGCAATCTTTTCCACCACTGAAAAAGTTAAAGGAAAAAATTCCGTATTCAAGAGAAAAACACCAATAGATTGGACACTGTGCGATTCCAACTTAAAAACAGCAAATATTAGAGGAAAAAAAAAAGTAAACGAAGCTATGAAAAATAGTGGGAAAAATGGAGACTTCAGATTCCAATCGAAACCAATGCCCTAAACCACAGACAAAATCCCAATAACCGACCAATAATGATAACTTCTTGTGAGAAAAACACAAAAAAAAAAAAAAGCTTGTTTTTCTCGTCAACCACCAAATCTAATCACAAAAAATACCGATCTAAAGTAGAAGATAACAAGAATCTACTCATTCCATCAATCCATAACAAAAAGAACGTTAAACATCAAAAAAAAATCCAAAAAAAGACAAACCTGAGGTCACAGAGGAGTAATGGGAACACCTCGAGATCGAGACCGGTGGCAGCGACCGCATCGCCGTACAATTCCCATTGTTCCTCTCCGCCCCCATCTCTCTCTCTCGCGCCAAAAGACTCCCGAAGAAGGAAAGAAGAATAAAGCGAGCGAGTAGGGAGCGAAATTTATAGCAACCGAGAGAAGAACCGAGTCGTGTCGTTTTCTTCCCGGCTTTCCGCGACGAGGCCACGGCACGAGACCTGCACGTCTTTCCTTTTTCAAAAATCGTCAAAAGACTAAAATACCCCTACACGTCACGACGCAATCGGACGTCCCATGATCTGTGGTTTATGAGAGCAGTCTGATCTTGATCTCACGGCTCGGGACGAGAGCGGGGATGGTTCCGCTGGATGTAATCATGAGGGACAATTGGTCAACACGGCTCTATGATTAGCGCTGAGGAAGGCGGGCCCACCATACAGGCGGTTGGTAGCCGGCTGATGAGGAATCGGGCCCCACCAGTGACATGGGGGGTCCATGGGGAGGGCGCGTTCCTTCCAACGTAATACGATTCCCTTTGCGATTCCCTTTTTGTGTTTTTTGTTGAAAAGATGAAGTACTTCATTTATACAAAACAAGGCCACAGAAGCATCTCTGTTTCCAATAGTCTTCAGCAAGGCCCTTTGAGCAGGGCCAGTCAGGCTATAAAGATAGTAAGCCAGCTGGTCTTGAAGCATAGTAATTTACAAAATTTTGACGGCACTAATGAGTAGTTAAATGTAGTATTGCAACTATTTTTCTCTCCACTTGGAGGGATTGCAATGCTAACCGTTTAATACATTTAACTGGATTCAACTCATTATAAAATGGATTAGATTAGTGATTTAATAAAATAGTTAACTTTTGATTTAGATTTTTGATCTATTTAATAAATAAATAAGATATAGATTGAGAGATTTTAAATTTATCATATATCCAGTCTGATTTATATCCAGTATGACCTGGTCTAATTGCCACTGTTACTTGGATATTACTTCTCCTACAGGACAGGTGAATATGGACTCGGTTTGTTTGGTGGGAGAAAATTGTCATATGATGACATTATAGCTAAAAGTTGATTGCAACCATAGCTAGATAGAGGCAATGTGGTCTGTGGATAACATCAAACCATCTACTACTTTTTTGCAAGTTAGTTAGGCTGTCAAAAATTTCAAAGATTACTGAATCATCATATAGCATGCATCATACGTACATATACATATATACATATATACATACACACATATACATATATACATACACACACTCATACATACATACATACATATATAAATACACATACATACATACACACACATACACACATATACATATATACACATATATATACATACATAGATATATATATATATATAATATATACATACATACACTAGATAAGGTTAGCAATTGGACGGATGAGTCAGATATAGATCAAATAAAAATTTATCAATCCAAAATTGATATATTTAATGGATTAAATAGATTAAATGAATCAAATTAAATAGGTTAAAAATAAGTTTAGCATGTTTAAACAAATTAAATGGAACAGATTATGATTTGATCCAATTATTAAATGATTCGAAACAAATTAGATAGATTAAAGATTTAAATTTGAATCCAATCGATTTAATAAATAGATTTAGATAAGTTAATTTTCTTTTATCTAAATTTATTTATATCAAATCTAAATCTATCAACAAAAATTAATTTTTCTATTGAATTGAAAGATTAGATCATAGATTGCTGCCCTTAATACTGGAGTGATTTGTTTTGGTGTCCAACTAGCATTTCTACCGAGAGAGGTTCTTTCATTCAAACACCGAAGAAAAAAAAAAAACACCGACTGTTACTTTTCAGTTTGGACCAAAAAGAAACAAAACACCGACGGCTGCTCATGTGATTCATTCCAGAGAGACAGCATCACCTCAACGCAAAATCCCAGAGTACATGAGTACCGCACTCCCTTACAGCTCTCCAAAAATGACCGAAGTCTTCTGATTTAACCTCACGTGAGCATGTGCCAATGTCACAGAGCACCAAGCAGGTGACACGTTCCACCGACAAGTTTTGGCTCAGTCAAAGCCCTCTGCCACCACTCCAAATCTGAATATTTTATAGGTGGAGGCCCACAGCTCCACGTTACTAAGAGAGATAAAAGAGTTGCTGCAGCCAACTTTTCATCATCTGTCGCGGATAACGAGCATATACAAGACAGCGTCGATGGATTGATATCTGATAGAAGTTTTTCGGTCTTTAAGTCAAAAAAAAAATTAATAAATAATAATTTTTAAATATAAAAAATAACAGTGTTCGATCTCGAAATAATTTATCAGTATTATTTATTTATTTTTTTATAAATAATTTTGATATAATCATCGAGTATGTGATTTTGTTTTTTATGGTGCTAAATTATCAGACCATATATATATAATTAGTGAGACATTAATTCTCCTTAATAGCTGTGACACGTAGTTGATAACCATTTGTGACGGTTATGATATGTTGAGCAGATTAGCAGATCATATGTCGGTAGAATCGACTATATGTCGGTAAAATTTATGAGCGATCGTCCGCTAGTAATTCTATTATGACGACGGTTTAGGTCGTTCGCTGTCGATCGTAGTAGTCGAATCATTAGTCGGTCAGCCGACAGTAAGTCGGTGCTGTTCGCTCAGTCGGTTGATAAAGTCGAAACCGCTTGTTCAGTCGATGTGCAGTCGGAGTCACGGTGATCAAAGTCGGAGGTCGGTCGGTTTACCCCAACAAGAGTATATATATATATATATATGCTAGATTCTGCCCGAACAGATCCCAACTGCCAACCGATCAAATTCTTTTTTATTGGATCGGTGTATATGTTAGAGCTTTTTTTTATAAACTAATGGAGAAGTTCGAAGGGTGTTAGCTGAACTGGTATGTTAAAAAAAAAAGTAGCATTCAATGGTATGCGATGCGATGTAAGGCCAGCGCATACGACCGTCATCATCTCTTCTACTGTCATTTTTCGGTAACCCTCCCATCCACCTCCTCTCTTCTTCTCTCTCTCCCCCCACTCACGACCGCCGTCTTCCAGTAACCCCCTCCCCCACCCGTGCCTCCTCTCTTCTTCTCTCTCTCCCCCCACTCACGGCTGCCATCTTTCGGTAAACCCCCCCACCCACGCCTCCTCTCTTCTTCTCTCTCCTGCAGTCACCATCTCATTTTCTCCCAAGTCGAGTTTTCCATCCTGCAGCCGTCATCTCCTCTCCTCCCAAATCCCCCACCGGCCATTAGTAAATATTTTGTATGAATCCTTAATAGTATTTCTCTCGCCTATTAGCTGACTTGGCATGTTAAAAAAAAAAAAAAGAGAGATGCGACTGTGACATAATGCAACTGAACTCTTATGCTAGAGGCACCTTCATGGTTGACGAAGGTGCCTTTATTCACCATGAAGGCACCTTCATCGGCGCCTTCACGAGATCGGATTCGGATGCCACGGATCGCTCAGATCATTAGCAACCGTCGTTCCTTTCTCTCAATTTCTAGTAAATAAATATAAATAAAAACTACGAATAATAAATATAAATAGACTATAAATGAACACAAATTCTATGCGGATAAATAAAAACTATGAATAATAAACGCAAGCTCTGTGCCCATAAATAAATACAAACTCGAGATTCAAAAATTGAGTGATTCTAGGGTCCACTCATGATAAACAAACGATAAATAACAAGAAAGGAGAATAAACACTAAATACCGCAGAAATAAACATAAACTATCGGAGAATAAATACAAACTCTAAATAATAAACAGGAACTCTGAATAATAAACACAAACTCTGTATAGATAAATAAAAACTTCTCAGGATAAATACAAATTTGAGGTTTAAAAGTTGAGTGATCCAATGGTCCACTTAGGATAAAATACAAGAGAGATGATAAATACTAAATTCTATCCAAATAAATACAAACTATCAAAAAATAAATAAAAATATCAAATAATAAACAGAAACTGCGAATAATAAACATAAACTTCGATTAGATTTCGATTGAAGTTTGTATTTATTATTTGGAGTTTGTGTTTATCTTTCGATAGTTTGTATTTATTTATACAGGACTTAGTGTTTATCCTCTCTTGTTGTTTGTCATGGTGGATCTTAGGACCACTCGATGAGTTTGTATTTATTCTGAGAAATTTTTGTTTATCGGCATAGAGTTTATGTTTATTATTCATAATTTCTGTTTATTATTCAAAATTTATATTTATTATTCACAGTTTGTGTTTATTATTTGTAATTTATATTTATTATTCGAAGTTTGTATTTATTATTCACAGTTTCTATTTATTATTTAAAATTTGTGTTTATCTTCCGATAGTTTATGTTTATTTGGAATAGGACTTAGTCTTTATCATCTTCTCTCTTATGTTTTATCTTGGGTGGACCATTAGATCACTCAACTTTTGAACTCCGATTTTGTGTTTATCTTGAGAAATTTCTGTTTATCGACATGGAGTCTGCGTTTATTATTCACAGTTTTTGTTTATCTATACAAAGGTCCGAATTATGATTTGATCCGAAGCTTCCGCATTGTGACTCTAATGAAATTTTTTGTGAGGTCTACGATGGTAGACCAGTATAAATATATTATTTATCTTGAAAATTTTTACTTATCGGTACTTTATTATTTGCAGTTTATGTTTATCGGCTCGGAGCTGTCTGCTGTTATGAAGGAGCTTTCTTGCCTGCAAACTGCTATCATTTATTGTCATCTATTCACCATGATGGATTTCGGACAGTTTTCAGAGCTGTGCATGGGCGACCTAAAGTAAATTGGATTCTCGTAAAAAAAGAAAGCAGAAATGAAGGCATTTATATGGAGCATGTAGGCACCTATATGCTCCAGGCGCCTACATGGAGCATGCAGGCGCCTTCGTTTCAGATTTCTTCGACAATCTCTCCGATTTTAGATTTAAATTTTATTGATTTATTAACCCTTGTTCCGTAAATGAAGAAAGAGGAAGAAGAGGATGCGGGTCGGAGGAAAAAAATCTTCAGGAAGGTGCCTTCATGCATGATTCTAGGCGCCTACATCTTGATTGTAGGCATTCGATAATCTTTCCTATTTTAGGTTTAAATTTTGTTGATTTATTAACTCTTGTTCCGTGACTGATGGAGGAAGAAGAGGACGTGGGTTAGAGAAAAAAGAAACCTTCAGGAATGCACCTTCATGCATGATTGTAGGTGCCTATATCTTGATTGTAGGCGCCTACAATCAAGATGTAGGCGTCTACAATCATACATGAAAGCATCTTCCTGAAGATTTTTTTTCCATAGAACAGAGGATTCGCGTCCTTTTCTTCTTTCTTCTTCGTTCATAAAATAGGACTAATAAATCAACAAAATTGAAGCTTGCATGAGGATGCTTTCAGGCATCTGTAAGTGCCTACAATTCCCAAAAGTGCCTACAATTTCATGTAGGCACCTACAATTCACATGTAGGCGCATACATAGGAACTGTAGGCACCTACAATTCCTATGTAGGTGCCTACATGCGATGAAGGTGCCTTCATGCTTCATTTCAGGTTCTTTCGTCAAGCTCTCTGATTTTAGGCTTAAATTTTGTTGATTTATTAATCCTATTCTGTGAATTAAGAAGCCATGAATGAAGGAGGAGAAAGAAGAGGACGTTGGTCCTCTGTTTCATGAACAGTTTGTGTTTATCGCCTCAGAGTTTGTGTTTATTCTAATAGAGTTTGTGTTTATTATTCAGAGTTTCTGTTTATTATTCTGGAGTACTTAGTGTTTATTTTATCCATGATTGTATTTATCCTATCCTAGGTTATTTGCAGTTTGTGTTTATCCTCTCAATATAAATACAAACAATAAGAAACAATAATGAGAATATAAATTTTTGAGTGTAATTCATACAAAATATTTACTAATGGTCGGTAGAGGGTTTGGGATGAGAGAAGATGACAGCCGCGGGATGGGGAACTCGGTTTGGGAGGAGATGAGATGGTGACCATGGGAGAGAGAGAAGAAGAGAGGAGGCACGGCTGGGGGGGGTTATCGGAAGACGGCGGCCATGGATGGGGGGAGAGAGAGAAGAAGAGAGGAGGTGCGGGGGGGATATAGAAAGACGACGGACATCGATGGGGGAGAGAGAGAGAAGAAGAGAGGAGACAGGTGGGGGAGGTTACCAGAAGATGGCAGTGGAGGAGACGATGACATCACATCGTATTTCATTAAATGTTATTTTTTTTTTAACATGCCAGTTCAGCTAATATTCTTCAAACTCCTTCATTAATTTATAAAAAAAAATATTGAGATACGTGTCGATTCAACGGAGGGGGATACAATCGGATAGGAGTTGAGATTCGGCCGAGCAGAACTTAGTCAACCTCATGTGTGTGTGTGTATATATATATATATATATATATATATATAGAGAGAGAGAGAGAGAGAGAGAGAAGCCATTTTGTTTGATGATGGGTCCCATCAGATCAGACACCGTAAAAACAAGAGCTCTTGCTGGATTTCGGCTGTTCTCCGGAGGATGTTGTGCACTAGATTTTATGTTAACAGTAGTGTGGGAAGCAGCAATGATAGTGCCTCCTTTCTTCTCGGCCATTCATGATGGTCAAAAGGCAAGCAGATAAGCCTTTTGACCCTTCATATGGTCTGCTCAAAAGGAGAAAAACGTTTTAACTACCAAACAAATTTAGTTTGGATTCTCTACTGCACATGCTTTGCGCCGAAAGGGCTGACAACATTGAATACCATGTCATCCATCTTGAAGATGGATAGCTAATCGCGCTCCATGTCAAACATCATGTACGTTAGAGATGAGCAACGTATGTCTCCAACATAGATAATACGATAAATAGTTAGAACTATACAGCTTTCTACAATGCAAAATATGTATCATAGGAGATTATAAAAACTCCAAATAAGATAGGAGTATTTAGTTCAAGTACCTTCCTAGTAGAATATGAGATAATGGGAGAAACTTGCCATGTAAAATGCCAAAGGAGGCACAAAAGTATTACATGCAAATGGATTTGCGACAATATGGGATATATGGACCATGTGCTCTGTCTTTGAGTGCATAACCTTGTTTTCACAAAAAAATTGAAGTGACTAATCATTCTTCATTCCTTTTTCCTTTTGTTTATTTTGGTATCCAACTATCCATTATTTTTATTCTTTTGTTTATTAGAATTTTTTTTACTTGATGCCAATAAAATGAAGAAACATATTTTTAGTTGAGAATATTTGCAGGCAAATATATCTTATTTTACCATTTATAAAGCTAGTTTTTTAGATTTAGTATCAGGTTTTAGATCTTGTTAAAAATATCTTTGAGTTGGCAAGCATAGCTTGCGAGTTCTAGCCATATTGGCTTCATAACCTTTTGACACTAGCTAGCATTTTTTAAAGTATACCATAGGGGTTTAAATAAACCGACGTTTAGTGAACAAAGCTCCTTTAAGCTCAGTTTATCTTGCAATCAAATAGATGTCAAGCCAAGTTATTTAATTCTAAGCCAAACTGGAGTTGTTTACAAAGAGATAGTTTAGGGGACCAAAGGAGGGCATGAACGTTTTTCAACATGAAGGTTTTTTAACACATCCGTTTATATTCTTTAAAATAATTATTTCAGTTATATTTTGTTTTTATAGTTAAAATATAATATATTTTCTCCAAATTACTTTTATCTTAAGAATAAATATAAAATAAGTTTATAAAAAAAAAATCAGATAATATTTAATGAAATTAGTTCCTATGAAAAGGCCAAAAGGGTTCAACAAAATGCTTCACAGACCTAACCAGAAGCCCTTAGGGCGGACGGCTGTCACTCTACTCTTTTCACAGTTAATGAAATGGCCTACCATCTGACACAGGCATTTCAACTTAACACAACTACTCACTATGCCTTCTTCCAACGTGGTTCCTTTGAAGCACTGGCCACTTCAATATTTTCTACCATAAACACTCAGCAGCCAATCTCTGTTTTTTCCTCCTTAAGGCCGTTTAGTATCTGTTTCCAATCTGGGAATAATAATCTTTAACATGAATGAAGAAAACCAACCAGCTGATTAGTACTCTAGGATGGAGAATATCAGAATTCTAGGGTGAAACTGTATTAGCAATTTTGAAAAATATTGAAGTTATGTCGAGCAATAAGAGATCCATGAGAGTTTTCATAAAGTCAACCAGGAACAATTGAAGCCAAGAGGGCTTTAACTCCCAGAAGACAGACCCACACATCTAAGATGGTGGTGGTAAACATATTTTATATGGTTACTTCTCCAGAACAAGACCTGATACAAGTTAAAAAGTACATCAAGCATGACATCTTTGTTCTTATATCACATTACAAAAGATTGATAGGAGACAAAATCACTTAGTTAATTGTCCTCGACACTCCGGTTTGTCGACTTTATAAACTGGAGATGGTGAATCATGGGACAGCTTGAACACAAACACAGTGCCATGATGTGTTGAGTATCCCTCTCAGGTTCCATATGAGCTCTACCTTTTCAGGTGGACATTTGCAGATGAATCAACCTAACCAGAGATAAATGAAGAATATCAGCATCATCTAGCATGAGCAGAAGGATATTTATGCCAATGTTTTCCTGATATCTGAAGGTTTGTATTACTGGGCAATGATAAAGAAAAGTCGAGGTTCGCATGACTTGGTCATTGGAAAAAAAACTTCCATCAAAGAGGTTACTGCTAAGCAGCAATTCCAAAATATTTATACTAATGTTCTAAAACATATAATAAACCAGCTTTATGGAGGAGAGGATCATCCATAAAAATCAGTGTTGTACTACATAATGAAGCAGAGATTTACTATCATGGATAAATTAGCATATTCTCCGTTCTACATGGTTAACCATAAGTATGCACGATAAACAATTAATATGACAGCAGGAGCTGTACATTCATGTGGTCAGAAGCATTGAGGATATAAAGGATACATTGTTGTAAACATAATAACATATTTTTGCAGTGAAATACAAGTACTGGGCTTAATTGCATCAAAACTTAACAAGAATAAAGCCAACAGTACATATTAATGCAATTCTCAAAACATACATTAGTCAATACACCGATAATATGATGTTAGCTTTAAAATGAAATAAGAGGGAGAAACTGGGCTAGCATCATAACTTCGGCTTACTGATAATAACATTTATCAAATACAAAAAAAGAAAATCAATTAATAGGGATTTTCCTGAAACAACAATAGAAAAAAAAACCTATGGCCTGAAAGGCTGAAACTGATAATTACCAACTAAGCTAAATATGTTTGCTTATCAGTAATTGCATGGGTAGATCCTTCTGACAGAGTTATTATCATTCAATCCATAAGACAGTATCAGCTATGGTCATCACAAGACACCTTCTGGAACAGATGTTACAAATCATAACCTGTTGGTATTTTCATTAGACGTGACATACCAATACCATTTCTATGCTACACCACTAGCCCACCAAACAAACTAAGCATATACCCTTTGTGGATGCTGGTTGGATCCAAAGTGTAATAACTTGGACAGCAAAACTAATGAATAAAGTATCGAAGTACATATATCCATGGACAACACAAACACACAGAAAATGCTATGTAACAAGAAATGTGCTATTCACGGTGCTCCTTTGATGTTATCCCACCTGCTCGTGTTTGGTCTGGTCTCACACCAAAAGATGGCATAGGTTTGATGCCTTAGATGGGTTAATGAGATGTATTTAAGCAGCCATGCTGACAGCAGGTGTCAAAACATATAGAAATTTCAATGTGCACATCCAAAAGAGAGAATTGTCCGTATATCACAATTCACGTAGTTTAACTATTAAAAGTTTTTTTAGCATGTTAATTTGGCATACCGTCATGTAACAGAAAGAGTTCAAAAAAGATTATTAGCCAATGATAATTTTTGATTCAGTGCCCTAAAATCATGCTGCAGTGTCTTTCACCAACTTCCACCAGAAATCGGAAAGTACTACCAGAATAAACAACCCTCGAAAGGACTTCGACATATGACTTGTACTACATTACAACCAGGAGAACATATAATCAAGACCATGCCAGAAAAGATAATCTCCAAATTTAGTAAGTCCATGCTACCAAGAAGATGGCAGGAACTGCATACCGCTTTAGCAATAATCTCAGCATCTCCTGGTATGTCAACAACAGCCTTGAAGAAAACCCAAGCCCATTTATCACTGCTTATATCAGTGGATATATATGGAACATTGCTCTTCTGATATCTAAAAGCTTCCACCCAGGTCTTGCCTCCATCAACAGATATGTCCACTCTCTCAATGCCACGCCCCCCTCCAGACAAAGCATATCCACCAAGAGTGACCTGGATTACATAGACAGATTAAACAACAATCATCAAGGTTAATCTCATCTTGCTTGCTAAAACATGAGCAGATACAGCTGGTGAAGTTTTACCAACCTCTCCTCGCTTAACTATGTCAACATCTTCCAATGAACAAATAGCACACTGCCAGAGCACAAAAATTTTTGGAGAAAAGAAATTAAATGAACAATTCTCAAGAATATTACATGATCAATATGTGATAAAGCAAAACACACATGTTTTCATCCACTGGGAGGACGTAATAATAGCTAATTCTAGAGCTCCGCAATTATTTGAGTAAAAATATGTTGTCAGATTTTCAATTTGGTATCAAGTTGATCGACGAACTTAACTCATCTATAGTAGCTTATCCGTAGTTTTCTATTATTATTTTTTATTCTGAAAAAAGAAAAGCTCAACCCTTCAGTCTTGGGTAGGTATTTTCTGAAGAGTTATATTTTAAATTTGTTGATAGCCATTGAACTCATCATGACCCTATTGATAAGGCACAGATGACTTTGCTGTAGGCAACCTTATTCAGTATTGAAGAAGAATGATTTTATTAATTTAATTATATAACTCAAATACTCCTGGTACCAATCTGCTGCTTCAGCACTTCAGGGGTGTGTCTCCACTCTCTTTTGCATTAAGACTCCAAATAGATACTGCAAAAAAAAAAAAAAAAGAAGAAGCCAGGGATATGATTTTCCTGGAAACACCACCTGAAATGATAATGTTAGGGCAATCAGGATTATGCGGTCTTCCATCTTGGAGGTATCTTGAAAACTTTCAGCTCCTTTCATTACTTTGATCAACCTTCATTAACCACACCCACATGCTCTGGATCAATTGATGATGTTTAGAGTGATGCCCTCTAGATCTTAAGCATTTATATGCTTAAAGCTACCTCAGTTCTTTGCTCCTCTAAAAAGAACTGAGACTCAAGAACTAAGACAACCTACAATGTCATCAAATTGAACCATCCCATCGATAAGAAATCTTGCTTCATCTAAATTAGAGGGTCATATAATGCCTCACCATGAACTATAATCTAACAAGCAAGGCTCACAATTTTGGTACTGGACCCTACACTAATACCATCCTATTACAATGTCAGTACGCGTATGGTATGGTATGGTAAGGTTTGACGTACCAAGTATTGGTATGGTATGGTACCACATACTAGTTCAGTACCTACAAGGTACGATATGCCCAGTATGGCATGGCACCAACCGGTACGGCAAACCTTGCTAACAAGTATATCTTCGATGATAATAACATGACTCTAGAAAAGAAAGAAAGAAACTTGACTCTATAGGCGCCATGAAATTCATGAGCTGCATATCCCTGAAAATAGAAGGATCTAGCACCTTGAATTACTTCATTAGAATTCAAAGAATGAGAGATCCTTGTTTTTCCTAGTGGTTTCTCATTTTCTACATTTCTAATCCTAAAAGAATGAACTTGCAATCAGCTCCTGCATTTAAAGTCATATTGATGTTGCCTTTATAACAAGAAGCATGTGAGGTTAGAGAAGAGGACTGATTTGCAAAAAAAGGCTTGTTTCCCTTGGCACCTAAATTCATCAAAAAGAGAACATAAAAGGAAACTACCATCAGTTAAGAAACATTCCGTTGATATTACTTAGATTGTTCATTGCACGGCACATATATTCTTCTCATCGAACAAGTTTTGCACATAGCTTCAATCTGTGTCCATAATGAGGCATTTGATGTTTCTTGCTAAACTCCAGCACATCAATAGGCAAAATGGGGTGACCTTAAATCGGAATCCAGCTAACACTCAAATAACAAAAAAGGATTAGTATGCATGCGTACATGCTTTTAATATACAAGGTTTTAAATCTCGTGAGATGGAGGCATCCCAGTATCTCTAGGAAATAGGACATCCCACTATCCCATCTAATAGCTGGTCCGATCATGCATCTCGGTAGATATCCTCTATTTTCTCCCCTTCTTTTCTTTCTTTCTTTCTTTTTTTTCTTCCTTCTTTTCTTTCTCTTTTGTCTACCTTTCTTTCTTTCTTTTCCTTTTTCTTTTTCTTATCCCTTTCTTTCTTTTTTTCCTTTTTCTTCTTTCTCTTTCATTTTTCCTTCTTTCCTTCCTTTCTTTCCTTCTTCCTCCATTTCTTTTATTTTCTTCTTCTTCTTTCACTTTTGACCTTTTATCTTCTTTTCTTTCTTTCCTTTTTTTCTCTCCCTATATGGATGAGTTTTGGAGTCCCAACCTCGTCCTAGTCCTGTTTTCTCATAAGAATGGAATGGGATGGTTGGGACACCCCTGGTCCTGCTAGGTTGTAAAACCTTGCTAATGTATGTATATAATAAGAATAAATTGTGTAATATGTCTATGTAGTCCACATCTTTCAGATGCTATAGTACAAATTTACATAAACATAAACCATAAAGGAACTATTGATCAAAACTGTAACTTACATCCATAACAACAGTAAAGATACCTGCACAGGAAAATCCATTTGTGGCTTCCTGGTTGACCAATCAATATTATCCCAATCAACAGTAGGTGGAAACATTTTGTAGTCCTTTTGCATAAAGAATCCCTTTATTCAGGAATAGATGATTAGTCATTGGGTGAAGTGGACAAAATTATGAATGAATCCAGAGATTTGCTAACCTGGCATTCTTCCTCAATTATGTTGATGCGATCCAACCATTTAACAGAGCGTGCACCAATAACACCAGGAACAATCACACGTAGAGGATATCCATGGTCACGTTCGAGTACCTTAACATGGAGGCACCACAGCTGCCTTTGATTAGAATTACCATTCTATATATATTGGGGGGGAAAAAGAGCTTACAGTTCCACTGAGGTTTAAAATTGTTCAATAACTTGCAAAAACAATTGTCAGAGAGCATCAGAAAAGCAACTTATAGAGGAAGATCCTGAACAGTGAAAATAAAAGTTTCTTTAACGGCATCAATACCCAAGAGTTAAGAAAATTATGTTTAATTTTTGTAATTAATTTTCCAATTTTTTCTTAAAAATAAAACCATCTGCTTTGTAAGTTACATTGTCCACCATTATACAGGTTTAGCATAATGAACTACTTTATGAGTTGCATGTAATTATATTGCAGATGCCCAAAGCAAAAATAAGTACTGTCAGTTTGGCATACCAAACAATGTAACCTTCTTTCTTTGTTTTTTATTTTTTTTATTTTTTTTTTTATTTTTTTTAAAACAGGCATGTAATTTCCAAATCAAACCTATCCAAAGGATACAAACAAATGAAATGTGCTTCAGAAACAAACCAAATTGCATCTTGATGTGCAAAATTGCAAGTTGCAACAGTTTACAGAACTCATTTGAGGCCAGTGCCAAGCCTTATTCTGGTTACCTCTCCATTCATTTCATATGCAAGTAAGACATCTGCCGCAGGATTTGTTGCCTGAACCAAGGGTATTGATGCCTTATAAGGGCCGCCATTTTCCTCCTGATGATTGTAGATAGAGAATTAATGAGAAGAACACTTCCATGCACACTAGACAAACACATATGCACACAACCAAACAAACAAACAAAAAGAAAAGGGAAAAGGAAAGAAACAGAACATCTATGCATCAAAATCTGAACTCTTCATATAATATCAGCTCTATTGGAAACAGAAATTGCAAACTTACCGGACACTTGTCAACACTAATGAATTCAACATGCTTTCCTCCCAATGATGTGATGGCAGTGTGTTTTAATACACCACGAGCTCAAGGACATCTGATAACTTGGCTCCTCCCCAGATTGCTGAACAGGTAATAAAGATTTTGTTAAAAAATATTAAACAAAACCACAATTTGAATTAGTTGATAAGCAGAAGCCAAGCCGAATGAGTCTGGTATTCAAGAAATATCAAAAAAGTTTTTTTTTGTTAAAAAAATAAAAACATTTTCAAGTTACTTGAATATTGTTTTTTGGTCTATAATTGACCAGGATTAGGGTAGACAATTGGAGTGGCACCTTAGAGCAGATACTACAAGATTTTTAAGTTGGAGTTGTATTCATGACCTCTCCAGTCCCCCCAATATCTCCCTTTTCTGCCACTGCAGTCAAATGCAATGTTTCATGTTCCAATTCCAATTGAAATGTAGAATACCACATAAACATGGTAGCAGGGCATCTGTACACAACCTTAGCTATTATAATATCCTGAATTCCTTTACTCATGGACTTGCTTCACATGCATCTTTTGACCAAATTTTTGTCCTTGTTTTTTTTTTTTTAAGTCAAATCATGACCAAATCCTACTTTCAGCACTCTCTGCATGCCCCATCATGGACTTGGTTTACATGCTACATTTAACCTACTTACTTTGGGTCAAATTATTAACATTCAGAACCTTTCGTTGATATATTACTGACTAATGAGATTAGAGAAAATGTACATGACTAGAGACTAAAGCGAAAAGGCATGTTTACCAAAGGGAAATGTTCTAAGAAATAGAGATGAGGTATCTTGGTAACATGATGCCCTATGTCAACTTTTTCTAATAGACTGGTTTTATTTCATAAATAAGAAGAAACCTTAATAACAACACTAGCTTCTAGTATAGTTGAATTCATTACATCAAATTTAGATGCATTTCTAGCTGAGCCAGCAAAAGTTGATAAGATTTAAAAGAGACTGCACTTTATTCCTCAACAAGGTCCATGCTTTCACGTAAATCAGTATTTAAGTAGCAATTAGTTTGCATGAAAGACATGTTTCAATAATTTAAACCAGAACACAGAACTCATTAAAGTATACAAACCATTCCCAAGAGCACAGACGTCCCAACCAACGCCCCGCACAGTCCTTGTTTTACTCATTGCTGTCCTCCTATTACCTGCACACTGGACTCATTGAAATCCGTTAGAGCACTAACCCGTCCAAATTTACATACAAGTAAACCGAATTCTCGCCACCAAAACATGGTACCTGCAAAGTGGCAGTCACATCGTACTTCGGTAGTTTCCTACAAATTACATGCAATAAATTTAATTATTTCTTCAAACAAGAAGCAACAAAACTTCCTGTAAACTCAACTCATCTATTACTAACTTGATATCAGCCAGCGACATCTGCATCGGCTTTTCCACAAGACCACCGATGGAAACATAGTAACTGCAACAAATAGACGAAAGTTGTTAGCCTTTTATGATAAAAATTTGATTGTAGCAACTGCTCCAACAAATAGACCCAAATTCTAAGGTTTTTAGGATTAAAAATTCGATTTTGACTAGAGTTTAAGAATGAAATGGGACGAAATTATGACCTGTTGATGTCGTCAACCACTGGAATCGGCCCATGATTTCTCTTGAGGAAGAAGTCGACAGGGGTGACGTATGAGGAGATGAGAGTAGCGCGCGGTGGCTCGGCATTGAAGGGCTCCTGTATTATAAACGGAGAATAGAAGATCAACAATAAAAGATCCAAACTTTGGAATCAATCGGATCAAAGATTGGTTCTAGGTATATCCACAATTGAAAACCCTAATAAATTAAGGTAGGAGAAAATGGCCCTCATTTCTTGGCCTCATCCGAAACCCTAACCCTGAATTGGTGATAGATCGAGGAAGTAATGGTGGATGGCCGTTGATTCGCCGGCGGCGATGGAAGGATGGCGACAGGGGCGTTATTCTCTTTGGCACTGAGTTGTGTTGGATGAGTGTGCTGCTGCGGACCCCAACCATGGTAACAAAAGGTTCCCCTGTAGCACGCCCAGAGGCGAGACAGATCCACCACCTAGTAGTGGATCGATCCAACAACGAACTAACACGCACAAATATAAACAAAAAAGAAACCAAAGGAATAAAGAGTAATTTAGATATGTCTGCTCGTGGTTGGATTGGCTCACTAGCTTAGTGGTGGATCTGGACCAACTAAAAATTTAATGACTAATACTGGATTGAGCCAAATATACCCAATTTACATTGTATTTGAGCTAGATTTAAAATAGCTTGAATTAATATTAAGTATTTATAGAAAGTCAGCAACTTGTATATAACTTGCATGTTTATAATAGGCTACTAATACAACTTGAGAAATGCAACTCAAGTTAAGACCAACCAAAGAATATGTAATGGACTTATGAATAAAACGAAGTTTTATCTATGATCGAACTTTAGCTCAGGCATTATCATCCCTCGTTATTTAAGGTAAGAGTGATGGATTTCGAAGAGGTCGATCTTCTTTTTAGACAACCATTTCGCAGTATCATGATTTTGCAAGCATTAGGTTTGATCTATTTGAGAAACTTGTTTTTAGCTAGAGATGAAGGTACAAGTAGAAGATAGGCTTTGATCGAGATAGAAGTTTTGACTCCAAATTAACACAACTTGATATGAGCTTCTCAAAACATCCAATTCTGCAATAATATCATTTTGTTTCTTATCATTTTGCTCTCTTTTTCGACTGTCTTATCTTCTTACATGATGTAAAAGCTTATGGTTGTTTTTTAAGAAGAAAAAAACAACTTGATTTTTAAATGCCAACTTAGATTTCACAGTTGAGTCAATTTACTCAAGCTACAACTGATCTGACTCTCAGTTATGCAATGAAGAAAGACAATCAATGTCAGAACAGGTATGCCAATGAGTTGGACTTGATTGCTTGGTCATTGTAATCATAAACCATTCCACAAAGACGAGTCAATCCCAACAACACCATGAACTGGATCTTTTGAACCCTATGGCTCTTTACAACCACCTTTTAGCTCACTTTTTACAACCATAGCTACATGGACAAAATTTTTTAGTCATCATCCAGCTTAATGCCATGTCCTATCTTTCCTCCAGCAACAAGCCTCAAATTGGCTGCTTCTCGGCCCAAAACTAAACACAATCATCAGATCATCGAATGGTCTGATTAGTATCATGCTATAAGATACCTTGAGAAAATATCTAGCTTGCATTACATGCACATATATAATTTAAGGAAGATATATAATTTAACTCTCACAAACAATCCATAGAAAGGTAGAAATCCAAAGTGGGGCCTAAATCCTGTTCAATGATGTTTGTGAAAGCTATTCATTAATTTAGCACTGCTCATAATCTATTGTTAGCTTTACCAAAACATCAAGTGTTCTTGAGGGTTGTTTGTTTAATTTAGCATTGGTTATTTTTCTTGTTAGCTTTGCAATGATATTCCTATAGAAGCCATCTTCTTGAACCATAAAATCCATAACACCCTGGAAATCAAACATATCCACCTAAGGTGACATTTGTTAATAGTCTAAGTTCATCTCACTATTTGAGAAAGGAGAGAGATATCTATCTGTAAATAAAAGAGTGCAATCTTATAGTTCATTCAGCTGATAATTTTGTTATCGTAATCAACTACCACTTCTAAAATACCTCATTGTTTTAAAAAACAATTGGAATCTTTCAAAATCTTATAAATCGCTTGCGTGCTCCTCCCTTAAGAAGATTTAATCCAACAAATACACTTCAAAAAAGTCTTATAAATCACCAGAAGTTAAAAAAGTGAAGAGAGAGAGAGCTCATGATTAAAGACTCACCTTGGCATTGATTCTGAGGCATGGGTGGCGAGGGGGCTCTTCAGAGTAATCGAAGGGACCTCTCAACCCTTCCATTCTCTCTCTCTCTCTCTCTCTCTGTGTGTGTGTGTGGCCGCTGAGACCGACTCTTGTGCGTTTGGCGTAGCGGTAGGCTAACCGCTTTTAAAGGCAAGGAGAAACTAGCACGTGCCCCTCGGATGACGATAACTTGTTCCTTACTCGTCGCTTTAGTTAAACCGGTTCCCCAGCATCATTTATTTGATTATAGAAGAAAAATCATCAAACTAAACAGGGGTTATCATTCATGGGAATTTCTAATTACATGGAAGAATTTTAATTGCCGAAGAAAAAAAAAAAAATCTTTGCAGAGCTCTCTTTTTCATTTAAAATCAACGATCAGTGGTGAATCTAGAGATATGCAACCAATCATAATTGTGTTATATATGTAATGTGATGGTCAGAATTTTACACTATTAAGGTTATGAACAGTTGAAAGAAAACCATTGGCAAGCTTAGCATTGGATTCTCCCATTGCATTTCTTATCAAGTAATTCTACCAGGCTTTTGTTACGAGTGCACGAATCATTCCCTTGCCATGTAGGAATGGAAGATTGATGCAACTTGCAAATTTGTTATTAAACAAGTTTGTTGATAATAATTGCCAAATCAGCAATTTTGGATTTGATGTAACTTTTTATGTGCGTATAATGAGAGCTCCGAAGTAATTTCCTTTCTTACCATCATAAGCTATGAAGCTATATCAATATTATTAGATTGTGATGAATTGCTCATGCTTATTGGAAAGATGACGTATTCTAGAGGAAAACTTGATAGAATTGTTTGACTAAAGCTTGCTCTCCAATTTGATAAACTATGAGTGCTTGTATCCTTAGACTATTAGTGCATGCCTCGTGATGGTTTGGTTCTCTTGGCTTCCTTTCCCGAGTTAATTACCATCCAAGTAATGTTTGAAGTGAGACATAAGTTTGAGAGGACAAGATGTTAACCCTATATTTAATATAAAAATTCCAAAGATGATGTTAGATTTAAAAGATATGAAAAGCAAGTGTGTGGGTGGATGTGGTATGCTTATCCAAACTAGAACCTGATATAAAGATTGTCTTACAAATTTAATGTCCAAGAATTAAGATTCATTGTCCATCTAGCTAGAGGTATGGAGTTGGCAAAATTGAACCAAATTAGCTAGGTTAGATTTGACCTAGCTCATTTTGAAAGTCCATACTCAATTTGTTGGCCATATTTCAAACCCGCTTGCAAATCAAATATAAAATTTGGGTGCAACCTTAATCAGAGCCATTTAGAAAATGAATCAAAATCTAGAATCACTATGAATTTGAAACCAATTCGATTATGCCAGTCATAAATTTATCCAACCATGTGTCATGCCATTTATCATCATTTAATAAGGAATTGTAAGGACTCCCTTCCATATTCTCTCATGTAAAGTGAAAAAATCCTCCTCCTTCCCCATCATTTTTGGCACTCCATGTGAGGAGAGCTGAACAGAGCTTTGTGTCTTTAAAATTGTAAGGATGATCAAGCTCAAAACAAACTCAACAGTAAGCAATATACTGAGCCTGATGTTCTACCTTTTTTTTTTTTTTTTTTTTTTTTTTTTTTTTTTTTTTTTTTGAGGGTTAAAGGTTGCGTGGATTTGGATTTTTTTTTTTTTACATAGATATATTTGACTCATTTAGATAACTAGCCTCACATCGACTTAAGGTTGCATTTAATAGCTGACAATCTATTTAGATTGCTAACAATTTAATATGATAATTTGAATTACTGTATTTGATATACTTTTTGGATGGTAATCTATATTGACTTGAGAAAGATAGTTATTCAGATTATTATTTTTTTGATAATATTATAATAAAAATTTTAAATAAAATTATTTCTCAAAAAAATCACACAAAACTCATTGTCCAACCCTCCATCCTCGTCCCCCCCACCTCCCTGCACGTGCGCTCCTGGCCTGTGGCTCCTCCATCTTCCTTTACTTATCTGCAGCTCTCTCGTCTTTGTCCTCCACCATCCCTCCGTGGCTCCTGCACGTCCATCCCCACATCTCCATGGCTCCACACGCACCTGTCTCCTCTCCAACCTCTCAGTATCCGTGGTTCTCCACATCTCTCGATCTGCTATTTTTTCGCACTACTACTATACCTATATCAATTTCGTTATTTCTCTTCAAGAAATAAGAAGTACGTTGGACGAAATTATTAGAGATATTTTGAGAATTTAATTTCATATTATCAGTAATTGACTGTTATATCAAATATGTCTACCAAAATTTTCAATAATTTTATTGTAATATTATCTATATATATCAAATACAGTAATAATATTATTAATAATATAATAATAATAATTTATATTATTTTTTAAAATTATCTGATTGAACCGAATGCAACCTAAATTTTTTTTTTTTTCCCTCGGTGTTGTTCGTTGTTACTGTTGTTAGAAAATGAAGCCATGCTCGTTTTCCTGGTAATTAATGAAGTTGTGTTTGCTTAGTACGCAGACAAATAGCTTGATCTATCAGCATTCATGCTAACGTTAATAATTTCAAAATTAAATAGTCCTCGATAGGTATCATGAATGCATGCATCTTGGCTCCTTTGGAGCAGCTCTCGTACTGGTGACCAGCGTCCCCACACACATCATTTCCTTGTACTTCCTACAACAAGCAGTCCAGCAGCAGTTTAGCCACCGGAACTTGAATGAAAGCACTGCATGTGTCCTTTTTGTCACAATTTTATGATTTTATTTTTGATGAAATGTATGTAATACTAGCTGCCAGAGGCGTGTGGCCATTTGTTGATTAATGTAAGCTTTCCATCCGTCATATCGTGACCAACTTTTTTTTTTTTTTTGGTAAGAAATGTCGCCACCAACTTTGAAGCTCGGTTAATTTACAGGTTTTGTTTGTCCTGCGTTACAGTCCAGTTGCATGCAGATTATTATTATTATTATTATTATTTTTTTATTTTCAGAAGTATCTCTTCCTCCGTCATATTCCTCAAATTACCGTCCACGTTGAACCAAACTAGCCAGAACCTGATGTAAAGATTGCCTTATAAATTTAATGTCTAAAAATTAAGATTCATTATCTATCTAGCTATGGTACGGAGTTGGCAAAATTGAACCAAACTGGCTAGGTTAAATTTGACCTAGCTTATTTCGAAAATCCATACTCAATTCGTTGGCCATATTTCAAACCCTCTTTCAAATCAAATATAAAATTTGGATGCAATCTTAATCGAAACCATTCAGAAAATGAATCAAAATCTAGAATCACTATAAATTTGAAACCGATTCTATTATGCCAGTTATAAATTTATCTAACCACGCATCACATCATTTATCATCGTAAGGACTCCCTTCCATATTCTCCCAGGTAAAGTGGAAAAATCCCTCTTCTTCCCCATGATTTTCGGTACTCCATGTGAGTAGAGCTGAATAGAACTTTATATCATTAAAACTATAAAGATGATTAATCTCAAAGCAAACTCAACAGTAAGCAATATATTGAGTCTCTGATGTTTTTTTTTTTTTTTTTTTTTGGCGAGCTAGAGGTTGCATGAATTTGGATTTTTTTTTTTTTTTTGTTGGGGGTGGACGTAGGATTTGACTCATTTAGACAACTAGCCTCACATCGACTTAAAATCTGTCTTTTTTTTTTTCTTACCATTGTTTGTTGTTACTGTTGTCAGAAAATGAAGCCATGTTCGTTTTCCTGGTAATTAATGAAGTTGTGTTTGCTTAGTAGCAGACAAATAGCTCGATCTATTAGCATTCATGCTTATGTTAATAATTTCAAAATTAAATCATCCTCGATAGGTATCATGAATGCATGTATCTTGGCTCCTTTGGAGCAGCTCGTAGTGGTGACCAGCGTCCCCACACACATCATCTCCTTGTAGTTGTACTTCCTACAATAAGCAGTACAATAGGAGTTTAGCCACCGGAACTAGAATGAAAGCACTTCGTGTGTCCTTTTGTCACAATTTTATGACTTCTTTTTTTTGATGCAATGTATGTTACGCTAGCTGCCAGAGGCGCGTGGCCATTTGATGATTAATGTAAGCTTTCCATCTGTCATATCGTCACCAACCTTTTTATTTTTTTTGGTAAGAAATGTCGTCGCCAACTTTGAAGCTTGGTTAATTTATAGGTTTTGTTTGTCCTGCGTTACGTAGAACAGTCCAGTTGCACGCAGTTTTTTTTATTATTATTTATTTATTTTTTATTTTTAAAAGTCCCCCCTTTCCATCTTATTTTTCAAACGATGGCACCAAGGTGTTTTTTTTTTTTTTTTTTTGGGTAAACGGAGGGCCGATGGAGAACCCACCGCCGGTTTCTTTTGTTGTGTGTTGGGGGGGGGGGGGGGGGGGGGGTGTTGTTGGGAGGAAGGGAGGGGAAACGAGGAGAAAAAATAAAAATAATGATATGATGATGATGATGATGATGATGATAAAATATTAATTTATTTTAAAAATGAATAATTATTTTTAAAATTTATTTTATCATTATTTTAAAAACTTAATTTTTTTCATTACATAAAATAATTTATTTTTAAATATTTTTAAATATTTTATTTTATTATTATTTTATTATTTCTTATTTTTTAAGCATTTTTCAATATTATTTTTAAAAGTAATATTTTATTATTATTTTAAAAATCTACTTTTTTTCCTTCTCTTTTATTTCAAAATAGATTTTTAAAATAATAATAAATTATTAATTTTAAAAAATTATTCTTTAAAAAATTATTCTTAAAAATAATTTTTAAAATAATTTTTTAACAATTATTTTTTAAAATAATTTATTTTTAAAATAATACTTAATTTTTTTTTCCTTCTCCTCTTGCACTCTTTTGGTTAGACAATTTAAAAATAAAACTTTATTATTTTTTAAAAATCTTCATTTTTCCTTCCTTTCACATATTTTTTAAAATTATCTTTTAAAATTATTATTTAAATTTTTATCATTATTTTAAAAATATATTTTTATTAAAATATCCTTCTATTTTAAAATTTTTTAATAATTTATTATTATTATTTTTAATGCTTATTTTTATTTTTTATTATTTTAATTATTTTAATATAATAATATTATTATGATTAATAATAAATTATTATTATTATTATTTGATTAATAATATTATTTTAAAATATATTTTTCACTAAAAATCAATAAATATAAATTAAAAGAGAAAAATATTGTAAAAAAATAAATCAATAATAATAAAATATTATTACTTGATTAATAATAAAATATTATTATTTACTTAATAGTATAATATTATTATTTGATTAATAATAAAATATCTTGCAGTGGCAACTACGATTTCGAGTCAACTTTCTGATTTATATTGTAGCTGCAGAAGAAGACTCATCATGGATTGAGATGTCTGGTGTACTTATATCTCTCCTATGTGGCATCAACTTCTCACCAATGGTAACAACATCCATTATCAACGGGGGTGGAGAGGGACCGCCGGCGTGCCACTGATAAAAATAATATTTTATTATTATTTTAAAAATTTATTTTTTATTACATAAAATTTTTTATTTTTAAATATTTTTAATAATTTATTATTATTTTTATTATTTTTTAATACTTATTATTATGATTATATTTTTTTGAATGAAAATTTATATTTATATCACTTTGTTATGAAAAATGGAATATACATAATTTTATTATTTTAATTCATATGTTAATGATTATAATAAAATATCAAAATATAAATTAAATATATAAATTAACTAGCAGCTTTCAATATCTTACCTAAATAAAAAGTCACTCCTGCGGGTGGCACCGGAGGGGGGTTGGCCGAGAATGGATCTTTAATTAGTGTTTTAATTTCTCTTTTGGTTAGATAATTTTAAAAATAAAATTTTATTATTTTTTAAAAATAATATTTTATCATTATTTTAAAAATCTATTTTTATTACAAAAAATTTTGTATTTTTAAATATTTTTTAATAATTTATTATTATTATTATTATTTAATATTTAATATTATTTAATATTATTATTTTTATTATTTTTTTCTTTTCTCCGCAAGTCACACCCCCTGCTTCGCGCACCCTACCCCCTGCAGCACCCTGCCTGTCGTCTCTCCGGCACCACCCTCCGGCCCCCCGACCGTCTGTGCCACCCTCTGTACCACCCCTTGGCCCCTCAGTGAACCCGCACCCTACATCCTTTGCAGCCGCCTCCATCGCTGTGCTCACCCGCCTGCATCGCTGCCCTCACCCATCCCCTCGATCCCCCGCACCCCACCCTCCACAGCCCCCCGCAAAGCCCCTTGGCCACCCACACCGCTTGTCGGCTATCCGTGCTGCCCTCGCAGCCCCTCGATGTGCATCCAGCACGTGAAATCACGAAGGAGAAAAGGGAAATGGGGGCTGGGCATGAACTCATGGACCGAAGCTACGATTTCACTGACATTGCCAGTTGGGCCATCGATTTCAGTGAAATCACGGGCTTAAATAGCAATTTCAGTGAATTCGCATGTCCAAATGGCGGTTTCAATTTTGTCCACTTTATGTGCCCAGCTGGGCTTGAGGTGGGCTGAGCTGGCTGTGAAATCATCACTGAAAGTGGTGATTTTATGCATAGACGGTAGTTTTAAAAATAAGTTAGAGGAGGAGATTAAAAATAAATAATAAAAAAATTTCTTGGACAAGCTCGGACATTAGTATTTGAAAAAAGAAAAAAAAAAAAAAAAGGGGAAGATCATTGCATCCATTGAAGTATGGGAAAATTTATTGCCTGGAAAAGTTTTTTTATTGTGATTCGACATAAGATAAATGGAATCACGCTCTGCAGGATTTGAACCTACGACATCGGGTTTTGGAGACCCGCGTTCTACCGAACTGAACTAAGAGCGCTTTCTTATTACAGGAGATACGACTGTAGTGTAAAGAAAAGGTTTTTTTACCCCCAAACATATCTTGCATACGTATAGCAAGCAAAAATGAAAGATTATGTCCAATTTCAATCGATCTTAATTAATCCCTCGTTACTGCCCATAAGAGAAGTAATAGGTAGGGATGACAGGATTTGAACCCGTGACATTTTGTACCCAAAACAAACGCGCTACCAAGCTGCACTACATCCCTTTTTAAAGTTCTTGTACAGTGTCATTGTACAAAATCCCTGTCTTGTTTTCTACATTGTTATTTTCTCCTCTATCTATATCCAATTTTCTTGCAGGTAGACCATCCAAATCCGATGATTATTAACACGCCACATTCATCCTTAAATTTCACAATGTTTTGATTGCGCGGTATCTACCGTACACGTCTCTGAGATGTGCGCTGGTCTACCTGAGGGCGGTCCAGGCAATAATTTCTCCTTGGATGGACAGAGTAGAAGGTAACTTTTTTTTTTTTTTTTTATTTTTAATTTATTTGTTTTTGGCAAGTGGTGTTAGTGAAGGGGAAGCTTCCCTTGGGAGCCGAAAAGCAAAGGTGGCTACTAGGGGCACCCAAGGAGTGGAAAAAAAAAGTTTCCCATGTAGTTGTATTGGTTTCCATGGCTGTCAAGTGCCTCTGAGAGGCCTACAAGCCTTTTCTGCTTTCTAGCTTTTATTTCATCGTTTTTCCTTTCTCTTCATCAATTGCGTCCCTTGGGAACTTCAACAAGAGAAAGCAAGAGAGGCTATCAACCCGCATAGCAGTGGAATCCTCCTATATAACCTGATTTAGAAAGTTGAGAGATTTCTCAAAAGTGGGATATCTTATGGCATGTCATGTGAGGCAAATGGCATGGCAGGCTTTTTTTGGCCAATGTCATGTGAACCGCGGAGACGTGCACAAGCGTTACAAGCTGAATGCAAACAATGTCAATGTTGAGTATCTGGTTGAACCATCCAAAACAAACTTTATCAACAATATATGTGTAACAAAATAGACCGATAATTATATGATCAAGAATAAGGAGAGGCAGGTCTCCGGAACTAATTTAAGGTAATTTTGTAGACACCCTTCAATCCAGTCTGTATTTGTGAGAACTCATATCAGCAATGTGCATGTAAATGGTCCTAATGGTGTACTGTAGTCCTTGGTACATTAGAGATTGGGACCATCCCTAACTTGATGTATATATCCAACATCAAGCATGGCCGGGGCCAGCTCTGAAAGATCAACTCTCTCAAGAGATTCATCCACAAGCACCGAAAAAATGGGGTTCGTTGGAGAATCAAGTATGATTCTCAAACCAAAATGGATTTCTTTTGAGACCATTGATTGAAATGGTTGTAGATGGTCGAATGAATTGAAAGACACTGTAATGCTGAAAGGAAGCAACACTTGTGATCAAAAGTTCAGAATTTTCACTCCTCCTTCCTGATCTTGGAGGAATATTTGAGATTAAGCTGCTGTGGATTAGAAGGAATGACTTTTGAGTCTGGGAAATGTACTCTGTCACACATTAACTTCCTAATGAGAGATGCCCGCTAAAGTGATGAATTTATTTTTAAAAGAAAAAAATATATTTTTATATAATGAAGTTTAAGGGCACTAGCAATCGAGTGATCTAAGTTTTGTCATTGATAATTTGATTAATAACATGATAAAATTGATTAAAATCAAGAACACGCACCGACGAAACTCAACACTATTTGTCCATGACCATCATGTGACTGCATGTGACCCACTAAACAGTCATACGTGGTAATTTAATAATTTTTTTCAATTGAAAACTTCGGACAGCAGAGAAAAACTTCGGATGGCTATTCTTCTTCCTTCCATCCCAAGTATTCTTCTCCAGTACTGACTGCGTCTTCATCCAGCAACTTGGTTGGCTAAATCAGCCATCTTCTTGGTCTCCTTTGGAATACCACCATCACTGTAAAGAAAAGGGTTGTCGGGATAGCTAAATCGAAAGTTCTACTGCAATTTGAGAGGTACGAATTTTTTATAAAAAGGGTTTATGGTTAGGGGGCTTTATAATTTTTTCTTCAATCTTTACATTTGTGGATTTATATTTTATTTGTTCTATAAGATTTTCGTATGATATGTTTATCTTTTATTTTTTTTCCTAAGTCGTAATTGTGGTCCCCTAGTCTCTACTTTGGGAAGCATAATGTCTGCTTTCACATGCTAGAGGATCCATAATGTCTGTTTTCAATCTGCTATAGGACCCCACATGTATGTTTCTGGTCTGCTACATGAATCCTGATGTTTGTTTTCGCATGCAAAAGCCCCATTATATAATATTTCAGCAGACCTCTAATATCTACATTGGATTATTTACATGAAATAAATTAGTGTCTTATATTTACATGAAATTTTTATTCTTTTGTGGCATGGATACAGTTATTACAGTTGTTATTCATCATGGTGGCTCATTTGTCAACCATTCTACATTTAATTATGTTGGTGGGTCAATGATAGAGGTAAAGGATATTGATGTAGATAAAGTATCATATATTGGTATTATTGATAAATTAAATAAGTTGGATTGTAGTAATGTAGAAAAAGTGCACTATGGGGTATTAGGAAAAGATTTCAAGAATAGCTTTAGACTTTTATATGATGACCAATAAGTTTTTGAGATATTTAATCAGATGAATCATGGCAGTATAGTACATATCTATATTGAACATCACTTAGATATACTTGATGCCCTTGATAATGCAAAATTTGCAAGTAAATTTAGAAAGGGTGAGAATGTGGGTGCTAGTGAGAATGATGCTCAAAATGTAGATAGTACCAGTAATGCTTGCACGAGTGTTGATAATGATAGTAATAATGATTCTGATAGTGATGGTAATAGCAATGCTGACTGTGATAGTGAATTTATAAATGTGAATGTGATAGAAGGTGGTAATAGTACTGACTTTAAAAATAATTTTGAGACAGAGATGGACATGTCCAAAGACTAAAGTCCATCCAATCAATTCTTGAAAGACATAGTAGAAGAAAATTAAAATGCCTCAATTTGATTATGCTGATTTTGATGGTGATGGTGTTAGGAGAAGTGATGGAAAATTTAAAGAGTTCAATATTAGAACAGATTTGAAGGATCCAAAATTTTTAAATGGAATGAAGTTTGATAATCATAAGAAGTTTAAAGATACTGTGAGGACATATGGAATATTGAATGGATATAACATTAGATTCAAAAGAAATGCCAGCCATTACATTCAAGTTGCATGTGCTGATGGTTGCCCGTGGAGGATATCTGCTTCATGGATGAGTACAGAAAAGTCATTCCAAGTTAAGTACCATTATCCTAAAGGCAAATGCAGTAGGAGCTATAAGATAAAATCCTCATGGCTTGCTAGGCACTACTTAGATAAGTTTAAGATCAATCCTGATTTTAAAACCAAAGAGTTACAGGATGACGTGCAGAAAAATTTAATTGCTAATATATCAATATACCAATGCTATAGGGCAAAAAAGAGAGCACTTGAGAAAATTTAAGGATCTTATAAAGTACAATATACAAGACTGTATGACTATACTTAAGAATTGAAGAGGTCAAAGCCTAACAACACAGTTGTTATCCATGTATGGAGGCCACAAGTTGAGGTGAAACTTATTTTTCAAAGGTTTTATGTATGCTTTGATGCATGCAAGAAATGATTTCTTGCTGGTTATACGTCCATAATTTGTTTATATGGCTATTTTCTTAAATCAGTTTGCTAAGGACATCTACCGGCAACAGTTGGGAGAGATGCCAATGAAGGGATATTTTCTATAGCTTGAGTAGTAGTAGAAGCAGAAATAAAAGAGCCATGGGAGTGGTTTTTAAATTTGCTCCAAATGGACATTGGCTTTGTACAAGACAAAAGTTAGATTTTCATGTCAGACCAATAGAAGGTGATGTTAAGCAAATAATTTTTTATTTTTTTATATTTTTTTATTACAATTACACAAACTTATTTTGCATGTTTTTTTTGTCTTACAATGTAGGGTCTGGTACCATACTTTCAGCAGGTTTTGGGAGGGGTTGAGCACAAATTTTGTATGAGGCACATACCGAGTAATTTTCAGAAAAAGCACAAAGGAAAGATTCTTAAAAATACATTATGGGAGGTAGCACTTGCCTACACAACACAAGAGCATGAGATTGCATTGGAATACTTGAAGAGTCTAAGTGAGGAGGCTTACAAAGATGTCATAAATAATAAGGATGCTCCTCCTTAAACATGGGCTAGTGCTTTCTTCACAGAGAGAGTATGTAGTGATGTGGTACAAAATAACATGATAGAATATTTTAACTCATATATTTTGAAGAGCCAAGACAGGCCTATTATCACAATGTTGGAAGAGATCAAGATCCTTATTATGATCAGGTTAAGACAGAAAAGAAAAGAGCTGAAGAACTTCAGTGGACCCATATGTCCTAACATTCAAGCAAAGGTAAAGAAAGCCAAGGTGGATAGTAGATATTATACCTTAACAACAATAGAAAGAGTGGTTATGAAGTAAGGCAAGGGGTTGATAGTTAGACTGGAGATCCAATCAAAAGAATATGTAGCTGTAGGGCATGGCAGCTTAGAGGAATCCCATAGCTCCATGCAGTGACAGTCATATAGTTTACTAGGCAAGTTGTAGAAGATTATATGGCACATTGATTTAGAATAAAAACTTATAAGAAGATATATGACTATGCCATAGAGCCAGTTAATGGACCAAGACTATGGTCAAAGTCTGGGTATGAACCACCAGAAGCACCACCACTTAGAAGATCCCCGGGTAGATCCAAAAAGCAGAGAAGAAGAGACTTGGATGAACCTAAGAATCCATGTAGGCTATCTAAGAAAAGGGGAACAGTGACTTACTCTAAGTGTCACATGGTTGGCCATAATAAAAGAGCATGCAAAGGTCCAAGTACAACTCCTTTCAACACCCATGGAAAGAAAAGACCAGGTGCAAGTAATAGAAGGGGCAGTGTACGAGTCCATAACTCCCACGAGACAATGCAAGTATGTTTTTGTCTGTTTTTAATTTATATGTATATTGTATACTACCTAAATGATTTTCTGCATCACTCATCTCAGACTGAATCTGAGGCATAGTAGCAGTACAAAGCAAAAATCAGTGGCAAATCAACAGTACAATAGGATGCACAAAAAAAAGGTAATTGATTGATTCAGCTTATTCTGAAATTATCTTGAAAACATACTAATGAAGTGTTAAAAATTGTATCTCAAAGTTAATCATCAGTTTGTTGACAGTTGTGCTAATTGATGTAATTGTATATGAATTAATTATTAATAAAATATTTATTTAATAATTTTCATCATAAGCTTGTACATCTTCTATATTGAACTTCTGTGTTATGATGAAAGTCCTTAGGACTATTTTAAATCAATAAAGGAGAATTTATCATTAGTCCTTAAATAAATTTGTGACCAAATAATATGCTATTACTAAGACGATAGTGTTGGGTTGATGTCTGGCCAGGACACCACCTCTCAAGATCTTTTCAGTACCACGCGATGCAACAGGAAGAAAGAAGAAATAAAATAAAAGAAAAAATAATCAAAATATGTGGATCAGCCACAAAAGGGCTCGCCTCCACGGGGCAAGCAAACTTCACTATGAAAAAAAAAATTTACAAGAGGAGACCTCACCCTCAACCCTTGTACACCCAATTCTCTCTCACCTAAAGTTCCCCTCACAAAAGCTCTCTCTCTCTTGAAGACCCCCCTGAACCCCTGAAGTGTCTGGCGACCGCTGTCCAGGAGCCTCCTGCTCCTCTCTCAGCGCTTCCACCTCTCTCTTCTCTTGGGTTCCGTACGGGCTTCGTACGGTATGAAAAACCAAACCACTACCCTCTCTGTTACCGATCAGCCCTATTTAAAGGGCTTAAAACTTGATTAGAGAAGGATTAGGAGTCCTAAACAAAGCCAGATAACCTCTGGACCATCGGATCAAGACCGGGAGCCACCCACGCCCTCAAATCGTGCTTCGATCCATGGAATAGTATCGTGGACCGCGAGAAATACATGAAAAATGCCCACGCGGTCCACAGGCCCAGCCGTGGATGGCTCGATCCACGGTGGATCGGAGAACAGGGCCAGCAGGCCACTTGGGCCGGCCCGCTCCTGCGCACAGGCCTGCGCGCGCCTGGGCCGCTCGCCCGCACGGGTCGTGCATCCCGCGCGGGCCTGGGTCGCACGTCTCGCACGCCGCCGCCTGTGGCCGCACCGCTGCCGCCCGCCGTCGGTCCTCCACCACCTCGAATCTCGTGCCGACTTTAAAAGCTCGTATCTCCTCCATTCGAGCTCCGTTTCAGGTGATCTAGGTCTCGTTGGACTCCATTTTTCCCCGCGAACCTCGCTGTAGGCTCAATATAGGCTGAATCTCGAGGTATCAAATCCTAACAATCTCCACCTCGACTCGATATTCGGCTTCTTCCAAACTCTGAGAGCTTCTGGATCTGCTCGCCCCCATGCCCTGGGGTAATCGCCTGCTGATCATGGATGGGCAAACATGGGAGTCGAGCCAGGCTGCTCGATCCCATCTCCGTCATATGCTATGCTCCTCCTGACCTGAGACCTGCTCGGGGCATCATCCTGCGGCAATAGGAATCTCACCTTGCGATGTCGCCTCTCGTCCTCCCGAGTCTCCTGTCTCGTGCCTGATCCACCTCCTGAAGCTCCACCTCACTCTGGACTCCATCTGGCTCCCGAAACTCCACCTCACACTGGGCTCCCTACCAGGTAATAATGTCCTCTGCTCCCTTTCTTCCCCTCCAGCACAATCCTATCGCCGCGTAATACCCTTAGGATTCCTCCACCAGCTACCGTCCTGTAGCCTCTCGAATCCAGTCTGCTAAGTGAGATAAGATTTCGTCTGAAATCGGGTATGTATCGGACCTCCCCCAATCTCCTCACTGCATCGTTATCTGTCCTCCAGCTGACCATCCCAATGCCTCTGATCGCATAGCTCGATCCATCCGGCAGATATGCAATGCCCTCACTGTTCTCTAGGGAGTCAAACTGCTCCTCTCTGCAACACACATGATAGGGGCATGCAGAATCTAATATCCACTGCTGGGAAGAAGTAGATACCTCGTCAGATATCTCCAGGACATCTCCATCTAAATCGCTGCCGGCCATCACTACAGCAGCCACCGTCCAATTTTTAAGTTGAGGGCAATCTCTGGCTAGATGCCCCAACTCCTCACACCAGTAATACCTGATTTTGCTCAAGTCCCTCCTGGACTTAGACCGCCCTCGTTGCGATCTCCTGTCACTCCGTCTACCGCCTCCTGCTTTTCCAGAAGCCACCAAAGCTGAGCTACCGCCACCTGAGCTCGAAGTTGGGTTCTCCCTCCTGAGAACCTCATTCTGGAGTATCACCGCGGTGACCTCGTCCATCTTGATAGTGCTCTTCCCCACTAGAAGAGCAGTCACCAAGGTCTCGTACGAAGGAGGAAGCGACGCCAGCAAAACCAGCGCCCTGGTCTTCTCCTCGACATTCCTACCAACACTGAGAAGGTCGGTGAGGATCTTCTGGAAGTGGCTCAAATGCTCCTGCACGCTTTGTCCCTCAGTCATCCGTAGTTGGTAAAACTGCCTCCAGAGAAAAAGAGTGTTGGTGAGAGACTTCGCCATATACAACTCCTCGAGCTTCGACCACAGCACCGTCAGGGAAGTCTCGATCAGCACATGGATCACCACCTCATCCGTCAGGTACATGCGGATGGTATTCACCGCCTGCATCTGTAGCTGCTTCCAATCCCGTACCTCCATGGTGGTCGGCTTCTCATCGCACAAGAGAGCATCGATCAACTCCTGATGGATGAGCACGTCCTTCACCCTTGTCTGCCACAAGGAGAAATTGCTCTTACCATCAAACTTGTTGATCTCCATCTTGATTGTTCCTGTCTTCTCCATCTTCAGTCTTGCTCACCATCGCTGCAATCTGCGTTCTTGTACCGCCTTGCTCTGATACCACTTGTTGGGTTGATGTCTGGCCAGGACACCACCTTCCAAGATCTTTTCAGTACCACACGATGCAGCAGGAAGAAAGAAGAAACAAAAGAAAAGAAAAAATAATCAAAATACGTGGATCAGCCACAAAAGGGCTCGCCTCCACGGGGCATGCAAACTTCACTATGAAAAAGAAATTTTACAAGAGGAGACCTCACCCTCAATCTTTGTACACCCAATTCTCTCTCACCTGAAGTTCTCCTCACAAAAGCTCTCTCTCTCTTGAAGACCCCCCTGAACCCCTGAAGTGCCTGGCGACCGCTGTCCAGGAGCCTCCTGCTCCTTCTCTCTCAGCGCTTCTGCCTCTCTCTTCTCTTGGGTTCCGTACGGGCTTCGTACGGCATGAAAAACCGAACCACTACCCTCTCTATTACCGATCAGCCCTATTTAAAGGGCTTAAAACTTGATTAGAGAAGGATTAGAAGTTCTAAACAAAGCCAGATAACCCCTGGACCGTCGGATCAAGATCGGGAGCCACCCACATCCTTAGATCATGCTCCAGTCCATAGAATAGTACCGTGGACCGCGAGAAATACGTGGAAAACGTCCACGCAGTCCACAAGCCCAGCCGTGGACCACCCGGTCCACGGTGGACCGGAGAACAGGGCCAGCAGGCCACCTGGGCCGGTCTGCTCCCGCGCACAGGCCTGCGCGCGCCTGGGCCGTGCGCCCACCTGGGCCGCGCGCCCGCCTGGGCCGCCCGCTGGCGTGGGTCGCGCATCCCGCGCGCCGCCGCCCACCGCCGGTCGCCGACGGTCCTCCGCCACCTCGAATCTCGTGCCGACTTCAAAAGCTCGTATCTCCTCCATCCGAGTTTCGTTTCAGGTGATCTTAGTCTCGTTGGACTCCATTTTTCACCCCAAACCTTGCTGTAGGCTCAATGTAGGCTGAATCTCGAGGCATCAAATCCTAACAGATAGATATATTAAGTGTAGGTCGTTATGTGCTATATAAGTTGGTTGTCCTCTTATCTAAGGAGCTTGGAGATATTGGTATGGCATGTGGTGAAATATAGAAGTACATTTCACTGAACGTGATAAACTTCGGAGTACTCTACTATCAAGAGTAACTTCGAAGGGATATAGGTATAAGTATCCCTCCGACTTTAGATCACTATAGTGACTTGCAAGCAACTAACTATGCTTTGGTACCAGACTACCTGAATTTTTAATTTAGGATCGGAAGGTTTTTGGATCAAGTACTTATGAAGTCAGTACGTGAATCAAGATGGAATTGACCACTCCAAGAGATTGGAGATAATGCTTTGTATTTCAATTTAGTAAGACCTTGGTCAGGGCAATCATTGTGAGGAGTTACAGGATTTATTAGGTTAAAATACATAATGGATATACTGTTAGGAGTTGACAGTCTAAACTCTAAGTCATCCTTGCATCAAGGATCAAAGGGATGAATTATACAGTAACCATATGTCGGTAGGTTCTGAGTGTTGCTTTGCATACATTCAGCTAATCCAGATGTCGGATACTATTGCTAGATGGTTATTCTGATTGGTATAGGAATCTAATTTTGTTCTATTAATTTAAGTTCGAACCTATGAGGCCACACATATTAGAAGTTTCTCTTCGATCAAATGGCAGATCGATATTTGAGAATTGTTCGAGAAAAAAATCATCAATACAATTGATGATTAACTCTATGCAATAGTTGCAATAACATTATTCGCTAAGTGTTAGTAAAATTCAAAAAGATTGATCAACAATTAGATTGCTAATTAGTTCAATTTGATTGAATATTAAAGTCTGGATCAAGTCTAATTGAATTGGATTCAATTAGGTCTTACCCGATTAGATTATGTGATGACCTAATCGCTAAGGGAGAATTAATCCTGATTTAATCAGGACTATGGCTCAGTTAATTCTTTGATTTGATCAAGATTAATTGAGACTATAGAAGCCTAATTGGATTAGGTTCATCATGATTTATTTGGATTTAATTGGATTGAGTTTGGATGAAACCTAATTAAGGACTTGATTGACTAAACCCTAGAGTCCAATGTTATTGGACTTCCTCCCTTGTGCCTCACCTTCTCCTCACACCAATTTTCATGCATAAATTAGATTTATGTGTGAGAAAACCATTAGCCAATACCCCATGTTGTCACCCATTAGTGATAGGATTAGATTAGTTTTGTTTTGAATTCAAAGTTGTTTGAATTTCAAAACCCATGTTGATCCCTATCCTCCCACGCACCAGCCCCTTGTGAAGGGTGCTTAAAATGTGCAACAAAAGGAAGTTTTCCAAAATTTTTTCTCATGCCAAAGGCTTGTTCAGCCTCCTCTTTCATCTAGATTTGGATGGGATCAAATGGCGTTTAATTTGAAATTTAAAGGGAGTTTGAATTTGAATCAAACAAGTCCTTATCTCATCCCTATTCCTTTAGTTTGGCAACCATAAAAAAGATGCGATCTTTTGTGTGCTAATTTTCTCTAATTTTTCACCATGAGAGAGCTGAGAGGGAGAGGGGAAACATTCTTATGGGGCATGAGTTTTGAGGGGGGCTTCTATCTCCTTGGCATGAGCATTAGAGGAGATCCATCTCCTCTTTGGGTGAGAGACCTAGAACTGTTCTAAAATTTTTGAGTGAAAAAAAATATAAGAGAGAAAAGAGTTCTTCTCTGATTTTTCATCTACCATCCAGCACCTTCTCTAATCTATCTTCGATATTGAAAGAGTTTGAGGTGATTGAAGATGAAGATCAAATCAGATCTGCCATCAAAAGCTGTCTACATGAGCTAGCACTCTCGTGGAAGGTTGATCGGTTCAAGAACTTCGTGTGAACGATCCATAGAGGTTGGACACCTTGTATGGCTACAAAGGACCAGCAAAGCCTCTGATCCATGAGTTACAGTTGTGGTGTTCATCAATTCATGCTCAAGTATAGGGTTTGGAACCCTAGCAGCTATAGGTATGATCTACAGCATGTGCAGATTTTTAAATATGCATGCAGATTTTTATATTTAGATTTTATTCATGCAATATGTATCATGTTATAGATCCTCAAGTAGGTGATTTAGATCTGATCTAAAGCATGTATTTAGATTAAATTGTTCAATCTTCTTTGATCCGTTGCGAAAAATTTTTGAAATGCATGCTTGATTCACCTGCTGCAATCCTTCAGTAGTATCAGAGCTTAGGCTCGTTATAACATGATACGTATGTATTATAAAATTTGATTTTAAATAGAAGCATGTGATGTTTATTTTTGATGTTTATTATCTGATTTTGATGTGATCAAAATATAATAATTAGATCTTAAATAATTTAGATTAGATCTAAATTAATTTGATTAGATGATCTGAGTAGTATAGTAGTCGGATTGTGTAGATTGTTATGACCGTCTGATCATAGGAGAAAATAAGATTTCATGATCCTCTCTTTCCATTCGATGGGGATCTCCTATGACGTGTAGGGGTGCCCTTTTATCCATGAAGATAAACAGCGAAAAGATGTGACATCTAATTTAATGATTAAAATTATTTTTAACATTGATGCACAAAATAATTTTAAAAAATTAAATAATCTATTGCTGTTCTATCGAACTGAGCTGACACAGTCTTATTTGAGTCAACTCAATTTGGAAGTTTGTCGATCCAGTCCTTGTTTGGGTCGACCCAGTCACTGTGGTGAGTCGATCAGTTCAGGGATGAGCCGACTCAATCATTCAAAACTATTATTTTATGCATAAATTTACTTGTAAAAATATTTTACAAAAAAATTTGAAACTATTTTCAAATACCGAACTCTAACCCATATCAGCTCTAAACTTAATTAAGAATTAAGTTGAACCTATTAGATCTAAAATTATGAATTAAAAATCTAATGTCATTCACATAAAATATGAAGATGGGTTTATGAGTTAGATGGATCAGATCCTCCTAATTAAATTAGACCCTAGGATTAGAATCCAAGATTAAATAGAGTAAAAATAGAAATTGATTAAGTCTAATCAAAAGTTAAATTAAATTAAATCAAAATTTTTCTAGAGTCAATACAATAGTTGTAGTTAGTCGAGTCTATATTTTTAATGAGACCTAAATAGACTTTGATCTCTAGCTCAGTGGTCGAACCCAAATCTATAAGTTGATCGAGTTGAAACTGATTAACCAGTTGGTGTCTAAAGTAAGTTTGGCAATCTTGATCGATAATCATTAATTGAGAGTTACTCACATAGATTGAGTCTATGACAAGTTAATGGCATATCCCTCCCATCGATCTCACTTACCTAGCCAACATGGTGAATCATATTTTGATCAAATTGCCTAATGATTAGGATTGACCCATACTTACTAAAAAATCTGTTCGATTAATTTAGGTGCCTCTAGTTTGACTTGTCTTAGTCCTCATCATGACTTGATGAAGTCAGTGGAGGATTGATGACTTGTCATTTGGATCGGCTAGTTTCTAGTTCTTGTTGATCTGACTTAGTGAAGTCAGTGAAAAAATTATGATTAGTTGGTCTAGGTCTTTAATTCTATTAAATTATGTTAATCAAATCTTTTAAATTATTAGGTTCATAAAATGAGCTGGTTATGGGAATAACTAGATCAGAGCTTCTCATTAAGGTGATGTTAATGGGTCCATTATTTCAAATTAACATTGCAGGTGCCTTACATCTGGTGTTTCTCTGAATAATGAAATTATCATTCATTATATAATGACTCTGCTATACTATCTGATGAATAGTTGGGCTGGACGAGTCATACTCAGGTCTGATCATTTATTAGTTAGAATTACTGAATAGGTTCTTGTTAATGGTTGGACCTAGTCGGGACTTTCAGTGGAGGTCCTTAGCCTACTGAAATAAAACCTGAGGTGAAACTAATTACTAAAAATTATTTAAAAAAATAATTGATTAAGAATATATACATAGATGCACATGGGTTGGCTGAGCCATACTCGGATCTGTATGCAATCTATGTGGATTCTAGTACCCACTATAAAATTAAGATAATTTTTCGAATTGGAGGTAGAGGCTAACAATTTGTATAAAATGGCAAGAGAACCTTTAGACTAAAATCCATGTCTTTAAGCTTAATTAATTCATATACTAATTAGGTTTATATTTTTTTTTCTTTTCAGAAATGGCCAACATCGTGTCGCTCCACTCACTATTTGACAGTGATGAGCTTAAAGGACCTAATTTCGATAGCTAGTATCAGAAGTTGAATATTGATCTTGAGCTCAGTCTAGCTGAGAAGTTTAAGGTTGAACCGAGTCAAACAGACTATGACCCAAATAGGCTAAAAAAAATGAGCAATTAGTTGCTGGTCAAGGTGCTTATATAATAACACATTGTAATTTCTTTATTTGTGATACTACTACCTAAGTATTAGATATCGAAAGTCTAGTTCATATTTATAATTCATTGCAAGGACTTTAAGTTAGTAGAAAATTTGAGAACGATAAAAGATTCTTGAATGTGAGAGATAGAAGTTAAGTTTCAATCTTAACTTTAGGAGTCGTCGAGCTTGTTTTCAAATCCAATAGTATCATTTTGAGTGATTGTCACTATTGTCTATCTTTTTTGATGAATATAATCTCTGTTGGCCTTTTGGTCAAAGATGGTTATAGTTTATCAATAAAGAATGATTATTGTGATATCATTATAAATGATGTTACAATAATGAGAAGACAATTAAGAAATGACATCTATATTTTATCACAATCTGTGAGTGTAATGTACACTCCAAATAAACATCTTAAGTTAGATAATATCACGGATGTCTCTCTTTGGCATTGTAGGCTCGGTTACATTAACAAGAACATGATTAACATGTTAGCGTAAGAGGGTATCTTCAATATCAATGATTGTGAATCATTACTGACCTGTGAGTCTTGTCTTCTTAGAAAGATGACTAAGTCATCTTTTACTGAAAAAGTTGAATGAGCCAATGATGTTCTAGGTCTAATATATAGTGATGTATATGGACCTATGAACATTAGTGCCAGAGGAGAGTTTAGCTATTTCATTACATTTACAAGATGACCTATCTAGATATGGGTATGTCTACTTAATGAAATATAAGTTTGAATTATTTAAAATATTCAAACGATTCTGTAATGAAGTAGAGAAATAAACTAAAAAAAATATTAAAATTCTTCACTCTGACCAAGGGGATGAATACCTTTTCAGTGAATTTATGACATATCTAGGAAATAATGAGATTCTCTCACAATAGATCCCTCTAGAGATACCATAGCATAATAGCATCTCGAAAAAGAAAAATCGAATCCTGTTGGATATGATTCAGTCCATGATAGGATTTACAAGTCTGTTGATCTCTTTTTGGGGATATATACTTAAGACAGCCTATTTTGTGCTCAATAATATTTTGAGTAAGTCAGTTAGTAAAACATCATAAGAGATATGGTCAGAGCATAGGCCGAACCTTTCTTACCTTAAGGTTTATGGATGTCTGATTTATGTTAAACGATTACAGACCAACAAGCTCAGACCTAGATCCGATAAGTGTTATTGTGTAGGGTACCCTAAGAAAATGAGAGAATATTACTTTTACCTTCTTACTGAACAAAAGATATTTGTCAGCAGTAAGGCATATTTTTTAAAAAAAAGTTTTTTAATGAAGGAATAAGTATCTTGAAAGTCAAGCTTGATGAAGTTCGATAGATAGAAAAACTAACACCAGTGATTGAATCTGAATCGAATTTGATTAGATCAAATCTGAAGCCTAATAAAGAACCACCCTTAAGACGATCCGATAGAGTACTGCGTCAGTCGGATAAATACTTTGGTTTCTTGATCCGAGATGGAGATCTTGTTGAGCTCGATGAGAACAATAAGGATCCAGTCACCTACATGGATGCGATATAGAAGTCCAACTTTGAGAAATAGATTGAAGCCATGAAGCCCGAAATAGACTCCATGAAGGTTAACGATGTATGGATATTAGTTGATTCACATGAAGAGATAAAATCTATAGGATGTAAGTGGGTTTTCAAAAGAAAAAGGAGCGCATATAAAAAGATGAAGACCTATAAAATCCATCTGATTGTCAAGAGGTATCATCAGTATTATAATATTGACTATGATGAGATATTTTTTTCTGTGGCAACACTCAAGTCCATTCAGATTATGTTTGCGATAGCAGCATACCAGGACTATAAAGTTTGGTAAATGAATGTGAAGACAGTTTTTTTAAATGGAGAGCTAAATAAAGAGGTGTATATGATACAACTTAAACAGTTCACATCCACAGATGAGTCCAAAGTGTGCAAGCTTCAGAGATCCATTTATGGATTGAAGCAGGCATCTCGAAATTGGAACATACATTTTGATAAGGTGATCAGAATGTATGGCTTTGTTAAAAAACAGAGAGGAACCCTGCATATATAAGCGGGCTAATTATTCAATGAATGTATTTTTGATTTTATATGTGGATGATATTCTCTTAATCAAAAATAATATCCCTGCATTATAAAAAATAAAAGTATGGTTGTCATCACAGTTCTCTATGAAAAATTTAGGAGAAGCAGCCTACATCCTAGGGATGAAGATCTATAAGGATAGATCTAAGAGGTTACTTGGGCTCTCCCAACCTACGTACATAAATACCATGCTAAAATAGTTCAGCATGAAGAATTTCAAGAAAAGCTATCTTGTTATAGGTCATGAAATTTTTTTCTCGAAAAAGGATTGTCCGATAACCTCTCAAGAGGGAGAGTGATGAGTAGAATCCCATATGTCTCGGTAGTGGATTCTATAATATATGTCATGATATGTATAAGATCGGATGTAACATACTCACTATGAGTAGTTAGTAGATATCAATCAGATCTGGATGAAAACTATTAGAAGGTTGCAAAAACCATCCTTAAGTATTTGAAAAATACTAAGGACCAGTGGCTCGTTTATGGAGAATCTGAAGGGAAGAGAAACTATTTCTCTTCATATAGTTCAAGTTGCATCTAAATTTTTTTTATTAATCTATATAAATAAAAATCAAATTTTTATTTGATTTGTAGAGGAACCAAATATCAAATCTTCAAAAATCTGAAACAAACCTTCGCGGAGGCCTGAAAGTGCAGACCCTTTACTTTACATACATGCCAAACAATGTAGGAAAGCAGGATGAATTTCGATGAAATCACCTTCGTAATCCAATCAAACAAGGGAGGAGAGGTGCTGGTGTGATGCCTCACACGAGCAAGGAAGATGCCCAAGGTGGGTCCACGCCAAGGAGAAGTGGGCAGCACCAAGGGGAGACGCCAAGGAGAGGAAGGTAGGGCCTTCATCTTCTCACGCCTCTCTTTCTCTTTCTCTCTTCTCTCAATCTAATTTTTTTTATGCATCTATAGGTAGAGACCCTCTCTATTTATAGATGATTCTCATATCCCAATAAGTATAGAACTCCTAACTCAAACATACTTTGAATTACTCCAATACTCATGAAAAAAGGACTCCTATATGAGATACAATTGCCATTACATATCGCATCCACATTGCATCCATTCCCACACCCACATGGGATGCCCACAACTAGAACCATTCTAGATGCTGGTCAGTTCAAGAAAGAGAAAAATCCTAGTGCAAGTATGATTTCTCATATCTTATCCAAAACAGATCCGATTCGAATCCAATTCGAAGCTAGTTCGAAATAATTTCAAAAGGCTATCAATCCTAAACTCTTTAAATTTTTTGTACCAAGTCTAACTTAGATTTTTAGATCTAATTAAGTCTAATTAATTTAGATCTAATATAAAAATAATTAGTACTTAAATTCAATCTCTCATATACTTCATAGATCATAGATCAGAAATTGTTCATCCTCCGATCGAACCTGAACCTCATGTGTAGTGCTAGCTAGACATAGTCAACTCTTCAACCCCATTTGATTCATAACTTAATTCTCAATCAAGTTAGCTTATATGTTCAAACAAGTCAAGTACTTCCAAATTAGACACATAATCATAGACCAATACTTTTCTATGGTGTCTGACTTGTGTATACTCCATAGGTTCAAACATTTAGCCGATAGCACAGAAGTCGATTCCTTTACTAATCGAGATATCATCTAGCAATGGTTTTTGACATCCAGATAGATCGAATTATTGTAAAAAAATATTTCAAAATTCATACATATGGTTACCGTATAATTCATCTTTTTGACCCTGAATGCTCTAGGATGGTCTCAGGTTAACTATCAACCGAGCTAGCTTCATCCATGTTGTATTTCAATTTTTTAAATCTATCTCATAGATTATCCTGATCAAGATTTACTAAATTAAAATATAACAACACATCAACTTCAAAAATTCAGAGAGATCAATCTGATCTTGATCCACATACAGACTTCGCAAGTACTTGACTGTACCCAATAGCCTTCTATCACTACATTAGAAATCTTGATAGTCCAACACCAAAGCACAGTGAGTTATTTGCAAGTCACTATGGTGATCTCAGGTCTAAAGAACACTTATACCCATATGCTTTACGAGTAGTTCTTGATAGTAGAATACTTAGTAGGTGAGTTACTTGTTCAGTGATGATGTACTCCTACATCTTACCTGTATGCCATACCAGTGTCATCACACTCTTTGATTAAGAGGACAACCAACCCATATAGCACACAATGATCTCCACTCGATAAACGTCATCATCCTATAATGACGTATCATTTGATCGTGAATATATTTAAGAACTATACGATAAATCCTCTCTTTATCATACACTAACATAGTTCTAAGGACTTCATCACAACATAAGAGTTCAAGGAAGATGTAACTTTGTGATGAAAAATATCAGAATAATTTTTATTCATTAATCAACAATTCAGATACAAAGAAAAATTCAATCATCATACGATTGATTTTAAGACATAATTTTCAATAACTCTCACTTGGACTAAAGCCAATCATGGCAGTATTTTATACCCATCTTCCATTTGAAGTCATCAAACTCTTTGATTCCGAGAGTTTTAATAAAGGGGTCGGCTAGGTTCTCCTTTCTATTGATCTTTTGAAGCTCAATGTCACTTCAGTTCATGATCTCTCGCACCAGGTGATAGCGGCGCAGAACATGCTTGGTGCGATGGTGTGACTTTGATTCTTTCACCTGAGCTATGGTACTGAAGTTGTCACAGTACAGCAAGACAGGGCCATCAATAGACGGTGTAACTCCTAACTCAGTGATGAACTTCTACAACCACACCACCTCCTTTGCAGCATCCGATACAGCATTGTATTTCACTTTGCATATAGAATCGACCACAGTATGTTGCTTGAAATTTTTTTAGCAAACAGCTCCTCTATTTAAGGTAAATACGTAGCCTGACATGCTTCTGCTGTCATCACAATCTGACTGAAAATTGAAATCAGTATATCCTATAAGTTTCAGATCAGTATCTCCATAAATAAGCCATTGATCTTTAATATTTTTCAAATACTTAAGAATTATTTTTGCAATCTTTCAATGCTTCTCACTCGAATCAGACTGGTACCTACTTACTATCCCTAGTGAATAGGCCACATCCGACCTCGTACACATCATAGCGTACATGATAGATCCCACTATCGAAGCATATGGTATTCTACTCATATGCTCTCTCTCCTCAAGAGTTATCGGATAATTTTTTTTGAAAAAAATAATTTCATGACTTATCAGAAGATAGTCTTTCTTAAAATTATCCATATTAAACTACTTCAACAAAGTATCGATGTACGTGGATTGGGATAATACAAGCAACTTTCTAGATCTATTCCTATAGATCTTCATCCCTAGGATACAGGATGCTTTTTTCAAGTCCTTCATGGAGAACTATGATGATAACCACAGCTTCACACTTTGCAAAGTCGGGATATCATTTTCTAGTAACAGTATGTCATCCATATATAGCACAAAGAAGATGACAACAGAATCATTACCTCACTTGTAGACGCAAGGCTCTTCTACATTCCTAATGAAGCTATACATTTTGATCACTTTATCAAAATGCATGTTCCAACTCTTAGATACTTGCTTAAATCCATAAATAGACCTATTCAACTTACACACTTTCGATTCATCTATGGATGCGAACCCTTCAAGTTGTATCATGTACACCTCTTCTTTCAACTCCCTATTAAGAAAAGCAGTTTTGACACTATTTATCAGATCTCATAATCTAAGTGTGTAGCGATAGCAAGCATAATCTGGATGGACTTGAGTATTGCCACAGGAAAAAATATCTCGTCATAGTCAATACCATAATACTGACGGTAATCTTTGACAACTGGATGGGCTTTATAGGTCTCTACCTTTCTGTCCGCTCCTCTTTTTCTCTTAAAAATTTATTTACACCCTATGAATTTTATCCCTTCAGATGGATCAACTACTGTCCATACACCATTGATCTCTATAGACTCCATCTCGGACTTCATGGTCTCAAGTTATTTCTGAAAGTTGGGCCTTTACATGGCCTCCATATAGGTGATCGGATCATTGTCGTTCTCATCAAGTTTGATGGAGTCACCGTCCTAGATTAAAAAATTATAGTATTTATCCGATTGATGCGGTACTCTACTGGATCTCCTTAATGGCATCTCTACTGGCTCCGGATTCGATTCTCCAATCAAATCTAATTCTGTGTGTGTCGGTCCTTCCACCTCATGAACTTAATTAAGTTTAATTTTAGAGGCATTAGTTCCTTCACTAAGGAACTCCTTTTTTAAAAAGACTATCCGGTTGTTGACAAATATCTTTTGTTCTGTAGCAAGGTAGAAGTAGTATCTTTTAATTTTCTTTGAGTACCCTACGGTCCAAGCTTATCTATGTTTAAGTACTTGATATAAATGGACACCCCCAGACTTTAAGGTGTGAGAGCACCAGTTTACGTCTAGTCCATATCTCATACAGAGTTTTATTGACAGACTTGCTCGATATCTTATTTAAAATGTAGCAGATAGTTTTTAGAGCATATCTTCAAAAGAAGATTGGTAGACTCGCAAAGCCCATCATGGATCGGATCATATCTAACAAGATTCGATTTCTTCTTTCAGACATCCCATTTTGTTGTGGTGTTCTAGGAGGGATCCACTGTGAGAGAATCCCATTCTCTTCTAGATATGTCAGGAACTCATTGGTGAGGTATTCACCATCTCGATCTGATCGAAGGGTCTTAATACTCTTTTCAGTCTGTTTCTCTACTTCAGCACAGAATCGTTTAAACATTTCAAATGATTATGACTTATGCTTCGTAAGATAGACATACTCATACCTCGATAGATCGTCTGTAAACATAATGAAGTAGTAGTATCCTTCTTTGATACTTATATTCATAGGTCCACATACATCAGTATGTATTAGACATAGGATATCGCTGGCTCTTCCATCTTTTTTCTTAAAAGGTGACTTAGTCATCTTATCAAGTAAATAGGATTCGCAGGTTGGCAATGATTCACAATCATCTATCTCAAGGATACATTTCTTGATCAATCTATCAATCCTACTCTTGTTCACATGACCAAGCCTACAATGCTAAAGGTAAGATTCACTGACATTATCTAATTTAGGATGTTTACTGGCTGTGTACATTACACTAACAGACCATGATATTATGTATATGTCATGTTTTAATTATCCATGTATAATTATAGTATCATTCATAATGATATCATAAAAATTATCCTTTATTATAAATTTATAATCAAATTTGACTAAAAGGCCTACAAAGACGACATTCATCAAAAAAGAGGAACAATAATGACATCTTCTGACATGACACTACTGGACTCGAAGACAAGCTGTAAAATTCTCAAGGTCAGAATTGGAATAAGACTTTTGACTCTAACGTTAAGGAACCATTTATCCTCTCGAAACTTCCTACTTACTTGTAGTCTCTGTAATGAATTGCATATATTAATCGAACTTTCGGTATTCAATACCCAGGTAGTAGTATCACAAATAGAGAAATTACAAAGGGTTACCATATAAGTACCTTGTGAAGCAACCACTTGCTTCTTTCTCTTATTTTTAGGTCTGTTTGGATCAAGAGTGGCTTATAAGCAGGATAATTTCTCTTTCAATGACTCAGCTTCTTATAGAAGAAGCATTCTGTCTGGCTTTTATCAAGTTTTGACTATTTGCTCTATTTAGGATCAACAACATGGGATTTTTGTACCTTCTTTTTTTTTCTCTTCTAGAAGATCGACGTCCTACGAATGAACCTCTCACTAAATTTATCGACTCTTTCTGGAGCTGGTGATCCTTCTCAAAAGTCTGTAAAAATCCTAGCAAACTATGATAGTTCACTGTAGGTTTCGTTATTCTGTAATGACTGAGAAAGGATAGGTAAGATTTCGGTAGTGAATTGAGAATAGCATCCTTGCTTAACTGTTCATGCAATAGAAAGTTAAGTTTGCTAAGACGTTCAATCTACTCAATCATGTACAGTACATAATCGATGACTGAATCCTCCTCTCGCATACGGATATTGAACACTGCGTAGGAGGTTTTATATCTCTCCACATCCTCAGAGGTGCCGAAGGACTCATTCAGCATTTGAATGATCTCCTCAGGCTCTGTATCTTCGAACTTATGGCTAAGTTCATCGTTCATAGCTGCCCTTATCATACAACATATAGTCGTTCGATCATTGAGCAACTTCATATAAGTGTCTCTCACGGCACGAAGAGCATTGGTAAAGATTCTTCAGATGCCTCATCTGTAAAGACGTACAGAATCTTCTCATACTCCAAGATGATCTTCAACTTTCGATACCAGCTATCGAAGTTGGGTCTGATGAGCTTGTCGTTGTCTAACAGCGGATAAAGGAATAGTGTGTTGGCCATAATTGAAAGAAAAACATAAGCCTATTAGTATATGAATTACTTTTTAATCCTAAAGATTTAGACTTTAGTCTAAAGGTCCTCCACTATTTTTATGAATTGGTAGCCTCTGTCTCCAATTCAAAAAATTATACTAATTTTTTAGTGGGTACTAAAATCCACATAGACTGCATTTGGCCCGAGTGTGGCTCGATCAACCTTAGTGCATCCATAGATAGGTTCATAACCAATTATTTTTTTAAATAACTTCTAGCAATTAGGTTTTACCCCAGACATCCCTTTAGCAGGCGTGTGGCGCCTCCACTAAAAATTCTAATTAGGTTCAACCATTAACATGATAATACCAAGTGCATCCAATAAATGGATATCCAGGCCTAAGTGTGGCTTGATCAATTTGAGTATTGATCTGAAGGTACATCATGATGGTCATATGATAAATGATAATTTCAATACGTAATAGACATCAGACGTGTGGTGCCTCCAATATCTATTTGAAATATTTGACTCATTATCACATACCTTAATGGGAGACTATGATCAAGTTATCTCATAACTCTATCATTTTATAGATCTAATAATTTAGAGAATTTGATTTTATTGATCTGAGAATAAGAAAAGAAGATGATCTACAAGCTACAAATCCTTCCACTGACTTCACCAAGTCATGTAGGGAATTAGACACAAGCTGGTCTAAAGATATCTAAATCAGTCACACTAATTCACCTTAATGGTATGGGTCTGCATGAATCAACTAGCGACTTTATCAAAACATGATCTACTATGTTGGCCAGATAAGTGAGATCAGTGAGAGGGATGTGCCCTTAACTCACTGTAGACGCATCTAGGTGAATAGGTCCTAATTAAAAATCACTTGATTGAATCTGCCAAATTTACCTTAGATACCAACTAGTTAATTAGTTTTGATTTAGTTCATCAGAAGATTCGGGCTCAACCATAGAGCCATGATCATGATCCATTCATTATGGTCAAACACATGGACTTGATCAAACTTCAACTATTGAGATTGATTTTGAGAAATACTGACCTAATCTAATTCAACACTTGATTAGATTTAATCAATTTCTTTACTTGATCCATATGTATTTCTAACCCTAGGTCTAACCTATTAGAAGGACCTGATTCAAGCTAACCCTTTACCCATCGATTTATGTGATGTCTTAATAATCATTAATTCTCAAATTTAAATCATTCAAACTTAATTCAAAATTAAGTATGTGAAACGTGTGTTTCAGTTTGTAGAACTATTCTACCAAAATTTTAGATGAAGCATATCATATATTTTAATTCATGAAAATAAATTTTTATAATATGTTTAATAATTAAACATACAGAGGTATGATTTAAACTTCATACATATATCTCATACATCATGATATTTTTTAAATCATTATCGATTACATCTTATGTAACATGCTGTTCAGATTTAAAATAACTTTATATCTGAATTTTATCTTATTGTAATAAATCATAAATCATAAATTATTTTGGATCTAATCTAAATATATTTATGATCAAAATAATTCATAAGAATCTGTTCGCTTTTCTTCTTTATGATACCGAATCACAATGACACTCCTACACATCATAAGAGAACCCATCAAATAGGCAATAGAGAAATTAATCTCTTCGATCTCTTATGATCAGACAGTCTGGTGATCTCATCAATTTGAGTACTAGGCTATTAAGATCTGAAATCTAATTTATATATAATTATATCAACATGTAATTATTGATAAAATAATTTTATGTCATGAACATATCCTTAATCTTATCAATCATGTTCTTCATCTAATCTAATTAGATTTGATGCATCATATACATCATATCAGATCTGAAACACATCTTATACTGATTATAAAATATCAATTTTAAATTTGATATTATATAAAAAATTAATTTGATGCAAATATGAATGCATAAGAATTAAATTTTTAATAAAATCTATTTTCATATAGTGCTGAATTTTGATAAGATTTAGATCTAAATATTCATCAAAATGGATCCAATTCAAATCTAAAATAAGCTTCACTTTATAATGAAAATAACAACATTAAAATTTTATTAAAATAAATTTTAATTCATATTATTATTTCATCAAAAATTCGGCAACAGTAAAATTATGTTATAACAATCTTATAACAACCTTAATCAACAATTGATTGGCTCATCTAATCCAATCAAAATCAGATCAAAAATTTTATATAAATAAATTTAAATTAGATTTAATATCTAACATAAAATTTTAATTACATATAATATATAATTAATTCAAAAAAATTTAGATATACATGTATGTATTTCAACCCCACTCTGATACCAATTGAAGGGAAAGAAAACTGTTTATCTTCGGATAGCCTAGGTTGCATCTAAAAATATTTTAGTAATCTACATGAATAAAGATTAAATTATTATCTAATTAATAGTAGAACTAGAGATTAAATCTTAAAAATCTGAAACAAACCTTCGTGGAGGTCTGGAAGTGTAGATCCTCTATTTCGCATACACGCCAGACAACGTAGAAAAGCAGAATGAACTCCAATCAAATCACTTTCGTAACCCCATCAAATAAGAGAGGAGAGATGTTGGTGTGATACCTTACATCAGTAAGGAGGATGCCCAAGGTGGGCCCACACCAAGGAGAAGGGGGCGGCACTAAGGGGAGACGCCAAGGAGAGGAAGGTAGGGGCTCCCTTTTCTCATGCCTCTCTCTCTTTCTCTCTTCTCTCAATCTGATTTTTTTTATACATCCATAAGTAGAGACCCTCTCTATTTATAGATAATTTTTATGATCGAATAAGTATAGGACTCCTAACTCAAATATAATTTAAATCAGTCCAATACTCATGAAAGAAGGACTCCTACATGAGATACAATTACGGCCATCACATATGGCATCCACATTACACCCATTTCCACACCCACATGGGATGCCCACAACCAGCACCATTTTAGATGTTGGTCAGACCAAGAGAGAGGAGAATCTCAGTGCAAGTAGGATTCCTCATATCTCATCCAAAATGGATCTGATTCGAATCCAATTTGAAGCTGGTTCAAAATAATTTCGAAAGGCTGTCAATCCTAAACTCTTTAGAACTTTTGTACCAAGTCTAACTTAGATTTTTAGATTCAATTAAGTTTAATTAATTTAGATCTAATATAAAATTAATTAGTACTTAAATTGACCTCTCATATATTCCATGGTTCATAATTAAAACTGTTCATCCTCGGGATCGAACCTGAACCTCATGTGTAGTGCTGGCTAGACATAGTCAACTCTTCAATTTCGTTTGATCTATAATTTAATTCTTCATGAAATTAGTTTATATATTCAATCAAATCATATACTTTCAAATTGGACACAAAAATATAGGCTAATATTTTTCTACGATGTCTGACTTGTGTGTGTGACTCCATAGATTCAAACATCAAATCGGTAGCACAAGAACTGATTCCTGCATTAATCGAGATATTATCTAGCAATAATTTTTGATATTCAGATAGGTCAAATTATTGCAAAGAATTATTTTAGAACCTATGTATATGGTTACCGCATAATTTATTCTTTTGACCTTGAATGTTCTAAGATGGTCTCAGGTTAACTATCAACCAAGATTGCTTCATCCACGTTGTATTTCAACTTTTCAAATCTATCTCATGAATTATCCTAATCAAGATTTTACTAAATTAAAATACAATGATACAACAACTCTAATAATTCAGAGGGATTTATCCTATTTTGATCCACACATAGACTTCATAAGTACTTGATTGTATCCAATAGCATTCCGTCACTACATTAAAAATTCAGATAGTCCGACATCAAAGTACAGTGAGTTACTTGCAAGTTACTATGATGATCTCAGATTTGAAGGATACTTATATCCATATACTTTGCGAGCAGTTCTTGACAGCAGAATGCTCAATAGATGATGAGTCACTTGTTCAGTGATGATATACTCCAATATCTCAGCTGTATGTCATATCAGTGTCACCACACTCTTTAGTTAAGAGGACAACCAATCCATATGACACACAACGACCTTCACTTGATAAATATCATTATTTTGTAATGACGTATCACTTGATCGCGAACATATTTCAGAACTATATGATAAATCCTCTCTTTAAGTACATATAGTTCTAAGGACTTCATCATAACATAAGAGTTCAAAGAAGATGTAACTTTGTAATAAAAAATATTAGAATAATTTTTATTTATTAATCAATAATTTATATACAAAGAAAAACTCAATCATCATACGATTGGTTTTAGGATATAATTTTCAACAGAATCTGACTTGAAACTTGTGGAATTCACTGATTTCAGTTTTTAGTTAGATAGTGATGATAGCAAGAGTATGTCAGGATACATATTTACACTAAATAATGGAGTAGTTTGCTAAAAAAATTTCAAGCAATACACTGTGACCGACTCAGTATGTGAGACAGAGTACATCGCAGCATCTGATGTTGCAAAAGAAGTTGTGTGGCTGAGGAAGTTCATCACCGAGCTTGGAATGACATCCTCTATTGATGATCCAGTTCTGCTCTATTGTGACAGTATTGGAGCCATAGCTCAGGCAAAAGAGCTAAAGATATATCAGCGGACGAAGCATATTCTACGTCACTACCTTCTTATCTGGAAGATCATGGATCGAGGTGACATCGATCTTCAGAAGATCAATAAAAAAAAAACTTGATCGACTCATTCACTAAAGCCCTTACGATCAAGGAGTTCAAAGATCATAAATCAAAGATGAGTATATAATACTGTATCGATTGACTTTAGTCTAAGTGGGAGCATTTGAAAATTATGTCCCAAAGCCAACCGTTAGTCTATTGACAGTTGTACTAATTGATATAATTATATTAAATTAATTATTAATAAAATATTTATTTGATAATTTTTATCATAAACTTATACATCTTCTATATTGAACTTCTGTGTTATGATGAAAGTCCTTAGGACTATTTGAAATCGATAAAGAAAGATTTATCATTTAGTCCTTAAATGAGTTCACGATCAAATGATATGCTGTTACTAAGATGATAGATATATCAAGTGTTGGTCGTTATATGTCATACAAGTTGGTTGTCCTCTTAACCAAGGAGCATGAAGATGCTGGTATGGTATGTAGATAAAATGTAGGAGTATATTTTACTGAACGTGACTAACTCTGAAGTACTCTACTATCAAGAGTTACTCCGAAGGGATATGGGTATAAGTGTCTCTTCAATCTGAGATTACCACAGTGACTTGCAAGCAACTCTCTGTGCTTTGGTGTCAGACTACTTGAATTTTTAATTCAGAATCAGAAGGTTTCTAGGTACATTCAAGTACTTGTGAAGTCAATGTATGAGTCAAGATGGAATTGACCACTTTAAGGGATTGGAGAGAATGCTTTGTGTTTCAATTTAATAAGACCTTGACCCAGACAGTCCTTGTGAGGAGTCACAGGATTTAGTAGGTTGAGACATATAATGGATGTACTGTTAAGAGCTAACAGTTTAAACTCTAAGTCATCCTTGCATCAAGGGTCAAAGGGATAAATTATACGGTAACTATATGCCAGTAGGTTCTAAGTGTTGCTTTGCATACATTCAATCTATCTGGATGTCAGATATCATTGCTAGATGGTTACTCTGATTAGTATAGGAATATATTTTTATACTATCAACTTAGATTCGAATCTATGGGGTCACACACATTAAAACTTCCTCTCCGATCAATTGGCAGATCGATGATTGAGAATTGTTCAAGAAAAAAATCACTAATACGATGATGATTAACCTTGTGTAATAGTTGTAATAACATTATTCGCTAAGTGTTAGTAAAATTCAAGAAGATTGGTCAGTGATTAGATCACTAATTAGCTCAATTTGATTGAATATTAAAATTTAGATTAAGTCTAATTGAATTAGATTCTATTAGGTCTTACCCGATTAGGTTATATGATGATCTAATCCCTAAGGGAGGTTTAATTCTGATTTAATCAGGATTATGGCTCAGTTAATTCTCTGATTTGATCAAAATTAATTGAGACTATAGAAGCCTAATTGGATTATGTTCATCATGATTTATTTGGATTTGATTGGATTGGTTTGGATCAAACCTAATTAAAGATTTGATTGACTAAACCCTAGAGTCCAATGTGATTGGACTTCCTCCCTTATGCCTCACCTTCTCCTCACACCAATTTCCATGTACAAATCAGATTTGTGCATGAGAAAACCAATAGCCAACGCCCCTTGTTATCGCCCATTAGTGATAGGATTAGATTGGTTTTGTTTTGAATTTAAAGTTGATTGAATTTCAAAACCCATGTTGATCCCTATCCTCCCACACACTGGCCCCTTGTGAAGGTTGCTTAATATGTGCGACAAAAGGAAGTTTCCTTGAATTTTTTCCCATGCCAAAGGCTTCTTCGGCCCCCTCTTTCATCTGGATTTAGATGGGATCAAGCGGCATTTAATTTAAAATTTAAAGGAAGTTTGAATTTGAATCAAACAAGTCCTTATCTCATCCCTATTCCTTTAGTTCGGCAACCATAAAAGGGATGAGATCTTTTGTGCACTAATTTTCTCTGATTTTTCATCATGAGAGAGCTGAGAGAGAGAGAGGGGCTAAACATCCTTGTGGGGCATGAGTTTCGGGATGGGCTTCTATCTCCTTAGTGTGAGAATTAGAGGAGATCCATCTCCTCTTTGGGTGAGAGACCTAGAACTATTCTAGGGCTTTCAGGTGAGAAAAAATACTAGAGAAAAAAGAATTCTTCTCTAGATTTTTATCTACCATCCAGCACCTCCTCTAATCCATCTTCGATATTGAAAGAGTCCGAGGCAATCGAAGATAAGGTCAAATCAGATCTGCCATCAGAAGCCGTCTACATGAGCTAGCACTCTCGCAGAAAGTTGATCAGTTCGAGGACTTCGTATGGATGATCTATAGAGGTTGGATATCTTGTGCGGCTGTGAGTGACCAGTAGAGCTTTTGATCCATGCATTATAGTTGTGGTGTTCATCTACTCATGCTCAGGTATAGGGTTTAGAATCCTAGTAGCTGTAAATATGATCTACAGCATGTGCAGATTTTTAAATATGCATGCAGATTTTTATGTTTAGATTTTATTCATACAATGTGTATCATGTTATAGATCCTAGAGTAGGTGATTTAGATATGATCTAAAGTATGTATTTAGATTAAATTGTTTAATTTTCTTGGATCTACAATGAAATATTTTTGAAATGCATGCTTGATTCACCTGCTGCAATCCTCATTGAAAACTATTCAATTGGGTGATATAGGCCTCAACAGTTCCTATTGGCTATCGGATATATGTCTCGGATCAAAGTAAAATCTTTTTTATGATTGAGAGATGCAAGTTGAATGTGTGTTTTATACCTGCTGTCATGATATAGGTAAGACAAAAGTTACGGTCATTGTGGTGTTATAATAATTTATCAATAGCCTAACATGTTACATATGATTTTGTAGGATCCTAATAAAAACTATACTACAAGGGACAGCACAACAAAGGACAGCACTATAGGGTTACATGAGCAAAGGAGTACTATTATTAACACTCAGACATCAGTGATGGAGTCAAATACTCTCAATTGTATAAGCCAAACATCTCAATAGTGAATATGAAGTGTTAATGTTTTGAGTTATGGTTGAAGTTTTGTTAAAGTTGTATGTATGCTGAACATGAAAAAGTTAGAGTCAGATGTATATAAACAGTTCCGATTTTAACTAAGTAAATGTTAGAGTTGGCTAATTGAAGTTATTATTGTTTTGACGGTGTGAATGTTATAGTTGGTCAATGCAAACTGAAAGTATGACTGTTTGTAATGTTAAAGTTGGGCAAATAAAGTGAACTTGTTTCAATTATTTGCAATATTTGAGTTGGTTATGGCAGCGTGTTTCAAATTACTTATGACCAATTAAATTGTTCTTATACTATTCGTAGCATTGTATGTTAGGATACAAGATTGCAGATTCAATGAAATTGAACAAATCTTTATGAATTTTCATCTTATTGCTATTTGTTAGGTCAGTGCATATACACTCATTACTTGGCAAGAATTTGTTGTTTAATGCAAAACAGAGATGTATGTGCAAGTGATGTATTAGCTGGTATGATGTATTGGAATGAAGGGTCTTGCTACCAAAAGGTTGATGTTACTGCATTATAAGAATGGAATTATAAGAAACATTCTAAACAACTCAATATTTTGAACATACTCTACCAAAATGACAACCATCCTTGCACATTTTTTATTTTATAGATTACACCAACATAACAACATCATGATTACAGGATACATTTAAGATCTAAAAAATCATAGCTCATGATAGAAACAGTGCAAATAAAACTATTTTTCTGAACATCCCATGCCGTACCTCTGATGTCTGCAACTTTTAAATCAACTCTGACTCAAATTCACGAAGTCTATTTGCTTCCTTATCTTCTGTTTGACAAGCAGAAGCTCGCAAATTTATATTTGTTCTTCTTAAATTTTGAATTTTCTCACATAATTCAGGGATCACCACCATTGATTGAGCACACATAGGAGGATCTATCCAATCGAAATAATCCATAATATAATTCCTTATCCTGTACAATCAAATCATTCAATAACTGAAAAAAAATCAGATTTTTAGAAATATAACCTTTGATTATATATTTAATTATACTTACATGGTAGTTAGGACTGCCTTCAAACCTCTAACCAGGATTATCATTAGTCCACGATGTCCATTATCGAACAAACATATTGCAGTTGTATTTTTTCTGACCAACATTGCTCTTCTTAGAGGGAACAGAATGTTGGAGGGGAGATGGAACATTGCTTGTTGATCAAGAAGGCAAACTGTAGTTGGATAATTGTATTCATGACTTAGAATGGCTCAAATGATGAGAAAGAAAAAAAATTTCTTTTTATTACTTGGGACGAACGGCTTCTCCTCTACCTTCCCCTTTCTATCTCCATCCCTCTTCCTTTCCCTTTGAAGCCCTAGACAAGGATGACGAAAAGATCGAAAAAAGAGAGTTGTGGCTAGAAATCCACCTATATTCACACTATAAAATCTGATTAAGATACTAATATGCTATGTCAGCAATGTTTAATTAGTTTTTGGCCATGTATAACTATTTAGTGGGTCACGTGAGGTCACATGATGGTCATGGGCAAATGGTGTTGAGTTCCATCGGCGTGTGTTTCTGATTTTGATTGATTTTATCACGTTATTGATTAAATTGTCAATCGCGAAACTTGGATCACTCGATTGCTAGTATTCCTAAACTTCATTGTACAAATATATATATATATATATATATATATATATATATATATATATATATATATATATATATATATATAAATTATTGGCCCAAAAATACCTTTCTATCTCCATCCCTCTACCTTCTCCTCTCTATTCTACTTTTTCCACCTTCTATTTTCTAAGCTCAAACTAACTTAAGCATCAGAGGATTAAAAATTGGAGGATCACCATCGATTTTTGATTTATTTTGTAGGTTCCTTCGAAGGAGACTCGAATCGGATCACTACAGTCACTCCAGTATGGCTTCATCCGATCTCCCCATGTAAGATTTTGATCTCGCAGCAATAAATTGATGCTAGAAAAAGGGCTCCTATTTCCCAAAAATTTTGTGAAAAAGTAATAAATCAGAGAGCATAAAACAACTTTATATCTTCATTGTTTTCCTTGGAAGTGTATTAGAAGCAGCTTCACCTCCACTTTAATGAAGATTGGAGGCAGATGAAAGTTCTCCCCCAAGAAGACAATGTACTAACAATAAGGCTTTACATTAATGGAGATGGCCTCCACATACTCTGAAGTGACAATACACCAATTTTGAAAATCAAAGGATCAAGCTTGATGCTCGAGAATATGATAAGGGGCAAAAATATCCTTTTTGGCCTCATCTTTTCCTAAGACCCTCAAACAGAATTCATAATCTCTATGATAATAAACTCTCAAACCCCATCTATTATTTTATTCTTTTCTTGCAAGTCAACAGGTTCTTGAGTATGTGAGCTAAAAAAAAAAATCAAATAAAGATGAAAAAGTCTATCCAAATGAGATCTATTGAGGGAAACTTAAGTTTCGAGAGAGAAGATCATGACATTCGAAATATATATATTTATATATATTGGAGAAAATCCCAATGCATCTAGCCTCAAATACAGCCGAAGTCGTCTGTAAGCAGCCTTCCGCAACTTGGTCCTCCTACACCCACTGGATGTAATGAGACCCGTCACATCATCCTACAGGTAATAAAAAAAAGAGGAAAGAGAGAAGAAAATCCTTATGTGCCTAACCTGGTACAAGGCCGAAGTCACCCTACACGTGACATGACCAAAAAAATAAAAAATTAGGCAGCCCCCTCTACCTAAGGTAGCTGATGGCCCCCCCCTTTTTCGCATCGTGCAGGTTTTCGATGTTGGCTCCACCGAGATGGTAGTCTGCATCTTCGGTTCTCCTCCCTACCTCTGAGGGCATTTTCAATGCCGGCTTCCATCAGATCAGTGGCCTCAATGATCTCCAGCCCCCTAGCATCGAATCCGATAGGTTGATGGCTTCCGCACACCCGCATGCCTTTCAGTGCCAAGCTTCATCGGTTCAACAGTCGTGGTGTCTCCGGCTCCCCTCTCCGCATCCGCTCATGTTCCTAATGCCAGACTCCATCAAATTGGCTACTCTGGTGATGTTGGCTCCCTCCTTGCATCAGCATGCAACTCCGACGTCAAACCCTGTCGGATCCAAAGCCTCTCATGCTCCTGTACGCCTCCATGGGCCGGACTCCATCAAATCGATGTTCACTGGAATCTCCCGCACACCCACACACGTGCGCCCTGCCAAACAACCTAGGCCGGTAATTTACTGGCATCAACTCTCTCCGCTCGACATCGAGTGTGCTTCTGCCTCATGGTGCCAAACAACTAGGTTAGTCTTTTACCAACCTCAAAGCTCCCTCAAATCCGATCAAGCCGATAATCTCTGGGCTCTCGCATGCTAACCGACATCAACCCCACGTGTCTCCCGATGCTAAACTCCGCCAGGCCAAGACCTCCATAGCTTTCGCACACCTCCCAATGCCGATAATGTCAGAACATATGCATCTCGGCAATGAACACCATGAGATGGTGATTTTTCGATGTCAATTCCCATCGGACTGAAATCTCTAGCACTTCCATGTGTGCTCCCCAACGTCAAGGGCCTTCAAGTCGATGATTTACTGATCTCACACGAGCCTCCCAGCATCAAGGCTCATCAAGTGGGGACACATCGGGCTCCCGCATACATCCTGATGGGGTATACCAACCTCACAGCTCCTGGCCCTCTCCCCTAGTGACCGTCATAGGAAGAAAAGTCTTCAAAATTGAAAAACGGGGGGAGGGGGGGGGGATTTTTGGACCATAGTCCACCGACATGACACAAAAGGTCTCCGTATGCATCCAACCTCGGACAATGCCGAGGAGACTTGTGGGTGTCTCTAAAGCCCAAATCAAAAATTGATCCAAAAAAAAAGAGGAAAGAAAGTCTGATCTCTAGCTAAAATTAAAGTGATCCAAAGCACAGATCAAGTCCGAGCTGAACAACAAGCAGTCAAATAGAACCCGCAAGTTCTCAAACAAAAGCTCCTGGTAAAGGACTCTTAAGCTTCCATTTGCTATTTTTTCTCTTTTCCTTCTTGCAGGATTGAAGGAGAAAAATAGGACCAAGTTGAAATCAAAATCACAGCCAAGATCAAAATCAAGCCAATATAAAGCAAAAACAAGCCCAAATTGAGGTAAGGCTTAAGCCCAAGCTGAGGTAAAGAACAGGAAGGAGTCAAACATAACTCAGAAGCTCTCAAGCAGAACTTATAACTTCCATAGTAATAAACTCTCAAGCCCCATCTACTATTCTATTCTTTTTTTTGCAGGATGACAAGTTCTTGAACACATAATTCGAAATGAAAATTAAACAAAGCTATGATGAATGTCAAGCCCAAAGATAAGGTGAAGACTAAGCTGAGGTAAAGACAGTCCAAAATCCATGTTATCAAAAGGCCGATCTCAATTGAAAGTTGACTTCATCAGGAGGCCAAGCTCATCATGACCTGACGTCATCAGATGACCAACATCATTAGATGACTGACCTCATCAAAAATCCGATCTCCAGATCGATAAAGTCTCGATGGACATGGAGATAAGATCTCCGGATCAAAGTTCGATCTCTGAATCGACGGAGCTTCGAAGAGCACGAAGATAAGATTTCCTCATCAAAGTCCAGAGCTCCAAAGGGTATGGAGATAAGATCTCTTCATCAAAGTCTGATTTTTGGATCGGCATAGCCTCGAAGGGCACAGAGATAAAATCTCCTGATCAAAGATCAATTTTCGAATTGGCAGAGCTCCAAAGGGTACAAAGATAAGATCTCCTCATCAAAATCTAGAGCTCCGAAGGGCACGAAAATAAGATCTCCTTATCAAAGTCTGATCTACAGATCGATAGAGCTCTGAAGAGCATGGAGATAAAATCTCCTGGTCAAAGATCGATCTCTAAATCGATAGAGCCTCGAAGGGCACGGAGATAAAATCTCCTAATCAAAGATCGATCTTCGAATCAACAAAACTCCAAAGGGTATGGAGATAAGATCTTCTCATTAAAGTCCAAAGCTCCGAAGGGCATGGAGACAAGATCTCCTCATTAAGGTTCGATCTCCAGATTGGCAGATTCCTAAAGGGCACGGAGATAAGGTCTCTTCATCAAAGTCTGATCTTTGGATCGACAAAATCCTGAAGGGCATGAAGATAAGATCTTCGGATCGAAATTCTATTAAATATTGATCTAAGGATCGAAGTTATCTTAAAATTCTATAAAATACCGACCTCAAGAGCGAGATTATTTTCAACTCTATGAAATATCGACTTCAGGGTCGAAGTTATTTTCAGCTCTATGAAATATCAACTTCAGAATCAAAGTTATCTTCAGTTCTATTAAATATCGACCTATAGATCGAGATTATCTTGAAGTTCTATCAAATACCGACCTATAGGTCGAGATTGTCTTGAAGTTTTATCAAATACCGACCTCAAGATCAAAGTTATTTTAAAAATACCGATCTGAAGGTCGAGATTATCTTCAGCTCTATAAAATATCAATCTGAAGGTTGAGGTTATCTTAGATTTCTATCAAATACTGATGTTAAGATCGAAGTTATCTTGAAATATTGATCTGAAGTTCGAAGTTATCTTCAGCTCTATAAAATACCAACCTAAAGGTCGAGGTTATCTTGGATTTCTATCAAATATCGACCTCAAGGTCGAAGTTATCTTAAAAATACCGACCTAAAGATCGAGGTTATCTCAGCTTTGTAAAATATCGATCTAAAGATCAAGATTATCTTGGATTTCTATCAAAGACTGATCTGAGGGTTGAGGTTATCTTTAACTCTATAAAATATCGATCTGAAGGTCGAGATTATCTTGGATTTCTATCAAATACCAACCTTAAGATCAAAGTTATCTTGAAAATACCGACCTAAATGCCTAGGTTATCTTCAGCTCTATAAAATACTGATCTCAGGGTTGAGGTTATCTTTCAGCTTATATAAATACCGATCTCAAGATTGAGGTTATTTTGGTATTCTATCAAGATTATCTTGGATTTCTATCAAAGACTGATCTGAGGGTTGAGGTTATCTTTAACTCTATAAAATATCGATCTGAAGGTCGAGATTATCTTGGATTTCTATCAAATACCAACCTTAAGATCAAAGTTATCTTGAAAATACCGACCTAAATGCCTAGGTTATCTTCAGCTCTATAAAATACTGATCTCAGGGTTGAGGTTATCTTTCAGCTTATATAAATACCGATCTCAAGATTGAGGTTATTTTGGTATTCTATCAAATATAGATCTTTGGATCAAAATTATCTTAAAATTCTATTACAGATCTCCAGATCGAAGTTATCTTGGAATTCTATTACGGATCTCCGAATCGAAGCTATCTTGGAATTCTATTACTGATCTCCAAATCGAAGTTATCTTGAAATTCTATTATCAATCTTCGGATCGAGATTTTATCAAATACCGATCTGTGGATCAAGGATATCTTAAAATTTTAATAAAAATCTAATTTACTTGAGGCTACATCAGATAAAGATTTGCCACCTCGAACAAGCTAAGAACTTATTTCTTAGACTACTTTCATCCAAAAGTAAATTCTTCGGACTCAGAAGTGGGAGGCAAATGTTGTTGGGATTATCCCATCTCATTATAAAACCGACCTCAACTGGAGGTTGAGCTCATCATAAAATCGACCTAAACTAGAGGCTGAGCTCATCATAAAGTCGACCTGAACTGGAGGCTGAATGCTGACCTAGCTCAACCCCGCTCATCTAAACACCGACTTGAGCTATCTGAATTGACTTCTGATGAAGTATTATGATCAGTCCATATAAATAACGATCTGACTCATTTCAGTTCATATAAATACCAATCTGAAGCAAAGTGTTCCATATATCTGAGACGTCTAGAGTCTCATATGATGCTTGATCTCACCTCAATCTTTTATCAAGGTGGACTATTACATTGATAGCCCCAATTGTCCTGTGAAAGTTGGTCATGATCTCACATACAGCCTTGCTATAACTCATCCCCAGCTGGCACATACAGCTAAGTATGACCTCATTGCTAGCTAATACATACAGCTATACTCTAGCTCATATAGCTGGCCTCTAATGGCCAAACAAACTCCTCTAACGGCCTAATAAACTCTGCCAACGGTCTCATCAGTCCTTCTATAAATAGAAAGTCTGGGATCTTCCAAATAAGTTCTAACTCTCAAGTTTCAAGCTCAAACTAGAGCTCAAATTAGAGGAAAACTCCACCGCTGGGACTCTAGCTTCCACAAAGTCACAAACCCTCTAGTTCCACACAAATCTTTCTGTTCTCTATTTTATTTTTTTTTATCTCCTATTTTCAAGGCTCAAACTGACTTAAACATCAGAGGGTCAAAGATCGGAGGATCTCCATCGATTTTTGATTATTTTATAGGTTTCTTCCAAGAAGACTCGGATTGGATCGCTACAGCCACTCCAGCATGACATCATCCGATCCCCTACTTAAGATTTTGAGCCTCATAGTAATAGATACCATGCTAGCTCTTTATTTTTTGGAATTGGCCAGTACATGGTTGAAAAGGCCAAGGGATACAAATAATCTAATTAGAGGGTGATGAAAGCATGTGGCCGTCCATCATAGAAAGGCTAATGGTTTCAGGCTCTTAGGCTGGTTGAAGGAAGGAGGCAGCTTTGTTTAGCGGGCAGCTGGTAGTTTTCTATGGGCTTGTGATTATGGAAACTTGTGGTGATGAATGATATGATGCTGATAGAAGGGTTATGTTATGACTTTGGTGCCATGAAGAGTTAGAATGGAAGTCCAAATTGAATACTGATGGCATTTAAAGAGTAACGTGGACCTGGCAGTATTGCACAAGGCCAACAAAGGAGAGTTTGTGGATTCCCAGATTGACCATAGTATTTTTCTTAGAGTTACCTAACCTAAAATGTTACAAAGGAGCACTGAGGTTGGCCTTCTGTATATTTTAAGAACAAGGACTAGTGGAACGTTCGAAGTCTACTATGTGTTCCAGCCTGCTACACACTTCCTGTGAATGACATTGGTACCTAATCTTTTCTTTTTGTTCTTGATTGGCTATAGTATACTTTCACTCTTTTATACAGGCCTACATATGGGAAACTGATTAAACGAATCGGTTTAATTTCACGTGCCTCTCGGTCTCTGCACTTCAAAATACGGCCATTACATTTCAAATATGTAGCTTGTTCGAAAATTTTTTATGAAACTGTGCTAGTGAAACAAAAGTTCTAAAATTATTTTATAAATTTGAAAATTAAAAATTAGTTTCAATATCATAATATGTTTAGATTTGAATTTTGATATTTAGATTTGAAATCTATGTTTCGAGATTATAATGTGTTAAATCATTAAAATAATTTAGATCTGAAATTTGAAATTAAAATCTAAATTTTATGTTAATTGGATTAACAATTGGATATGGTTAAATAAAATTAGATCAAGTAATTTGATTACATCTAGGATAATTGATTTGAACTTAATGGAATCTAATTGATTTGAGCGGTTGATCGAACCCATTCAAGAGTTGATTAATCAAATCAATAGTTGTAGTTGGTCAGATCAATTGAAATCCATTCGTTTAATCGATTGACCCAATGACCTAAATCAGCTCAGTGGCTCAAGCTTCAATCACTTAAGCTAACATATTTGAAACCAATTGATCAATTAGTTTCTAAGGCTAGTACTAGATGGTGGTTACTTAATTAGGACTCTTGAATTATCAAGGGGGACCCTCCTACTCATCTTCACTTATCTGGCCAACTTGGTAGTTTGTATCTTGAATTAGGTTGTTTGGTGGTTCGATTTAGCCCATGCTAGTAAGACAGTCATAGTGATGACTAATTGGATGAGATCTGAATCTAAATCTCCCTACAAATATTAAGTCCTAGGTCTTTCACTGTTGTAGGAGTGCGGACGTCCTACTAGTATTGATTGTTCTCGGTTGGTTAGAGTGGTTTAATTGCATCGGAAAGACGTAACCATTCTATTAGCATGAGATGTTGCTAAGTAATGATGGGGTTGGATCTAATAATCGGACACAGTGAGGGACTTAATGACAGTTTTACCTATGCATTGAACGGTGGGTCTGACTTAATTAAGAAATGGGCCAATAATCGGGCATGGTGAGGCTTCATGACGTAGAGACCAAGTGCTGCAATATGCTTGAGAAGCATTGGACAATAGTTGTCACTCATCGATATAGCATGGCCCAATAATCAGGCAGATGAGGAGCATGCATATCGATGGGACCACAGTATCCATTAAGAACCTTGGTCATGTAGGAGTTTTCGCATCTCGATGGGAGAGTGTGAGAGATTAGAGAAAATAGTGGGAGTCTATTTGTTTCTTAAAGTTTCTAGAATAAATTTTAAATCTGAGTACAAATATCTAATTAGAATCTTTAGTCTTTATTGTTGAACTATATCAGCTTTAAATCTTTTAGCCCGTATCCTAGAGTCCAACCTACTGATCGAAACCAATTTCAAGGATTGACTCAGAAATTTCAAGATTGTGATATCCAAAAAGTTAGGATATATTCTTGACCAGGACCCTCCTCCTCCTTTGCCAAACCGTTCTACTGCAGAATAGAGAGCTGCACTAGATAAATAGATGGATGATGACAATCGAATAAAGTGCTATGTGTCGGCCTCTATGTCAAATGAATTGCAAAGCCAGCAGGAGTACATGCCAACTGTCAGGGCTATAATCACTCATCTGTAAGAATTGTATGGTGAGTAGAGCCGATCCACGTGCTTTGAAGTCTCAAAAAGGCTCTTCAACTCCAAGATACGTGGAGGGCAGTCGATCCATGAGCATTGTCTGACAATGATCAAAGATTTGGAGGAACTTGAGAAGCTCGATCTTATGATGCAGAAAGAATTGCAAGTGGATTTGATCATGCAATCCTTGACTAGTTCATACTATCAATTCTTTATAAATTACCATATGAACAAGTTAGATTGTGCTTTACTTGAACTTGTCAATATATTGGTTACTACAGAGAGAACCTTGAAGAGTTCAAGAGACTCCGTTCTTGCTGTGGAGCAGACATATTCTTTCAAAAGAAAATCTTCAGAGAAAAAAAGGAATAAGCCTGCGAAGAAGCAGAAGAAAGAGAAAAAGCTAAATAAGGACACTTCGAAGAAGACTGCAGACAAGAAAAAATATTTTCATTGTCAGAAGGATGGCCATTGGAAGAGGAATTATCCACTGTACCTGAAGAGCCTAAAGATCAAGAAGGGAGACAAACCTTCGAAAGGTATGTCTAGCATGGTCGTTGTTGAATCTAACTTTACGATACTCTCTATTTTTAGTTGGATATTAGACTCTGGTTCTAGTGCTCATGCATATACTTCTATGCAAGGTCTAGTAGAAAGTAGAGGATTGAAGGATGGTGAGATGATCTTATAGGTCGGCAATAGAGCAAGAGTTGCTGTAAAAGTTGTGAGCACCTACCCTATTTGATTATCATCTGATTTTAGATTAGTTTTAAAGAACTATTACTATGTGCCTGTAGCTAGCCAGAATTTGATTTCCATTTCTGTACTAGCATAGGATGATTTTATTTTTAATTTTAATAAAGATTTTTGTTCGATTTATTTAAGAAATAAGTTGGTTATACGTTATTTTTTAATTGACAATCTTTATCACTTGCATATTGATGCGAATGTGAATGTAAATGAGTAGATAATCAGTAGTATCATAGATCATAAATGTCCTAGAGATAATGTTAACCATAAGTATATGTGGCACCTTAGACTTGACCATATTGGAGAAGATAGGATAAATAAACTGGAAGGAGATGGTCTCTTAAGCTCATTTAATTCTGAGTCATATCCAGTATATGAATCTTGCCTTTAAAAAAAAATGGTCAAGTTACCCTTTATAGAATATGGGAAAAAGGCCACTGAGATACTTTTCTTAATACACACTGACGTGTGTGGCCTATTTGATGTGTAAATCAGGGGTGGTTACAATTACTTCATCACTTTTATCGATGATCTTTCACGATGTGGATATATGTTTCTTATGAGGCACAAGTGTGAAGCCTTTGAAAAGTTTAAGAAATTTAAAAATGAAGTGGAGAACAAACAGAAAAACCTCTTAAGGTCCTTCGATCAAATTAAGGAGGAGAATATCTTAGTGAAAAATTTTTAAGTTATCTTAAAGACAATGACATAGTCTCATAATTAACTCCTTCTGGTATGCCTCAGCTCAACGGGGTATCGGAGAGGAGGAATATGATCCTATTGGATATGGTCCGGTCCATGATGAGTTTCATTGACTTACCCTAAAATTTTTGGGGACACGTCCTACAAATCATGATTTACTTATTGAATAGGATTTTATCTAAATCTATTCCTACCATATAGTATGAGATATGGCATGGTAAGAAATTGAGTCTTGATCATCTCAAGATTTGGAGATGTCCAGCCTATGTTAAAAGACAAATGACAGACAAGTTAGAGGCTAGATCTATGAAAGCTTATTTTATAGGATATTCTAAGGAGTCGTTAGTATACTACTTCTAGTTTTCAAAAGATCGTAATATGATTGTGAGTTGACACTCCACGTTCTTAGAAAAATAGTTTATCCAAGATGGTGGTCATAAAAGGTTGATTGAGCTCGAAGAGAAAGTCACAAAAGAGTAACGAGTTAAAAAACTAGACGAACCTATTGATACTGAGCCAGTAGTCGACCTCCACCTCGTAGATTAAGTTGGGTCTCCCATCTTCTTGAAAGATACTTGGGTATGCTTACTGAGTGATACGATCGCGATGTTGTCGTTAGGACACTGTGATTATCAATCAAATTCTGACTTCAATAAAAATTAAAAATACATAGAAAGTAGTGAGTCGGGTCGAATCCATAGAGAAGGCAGGATTTTGATTTAAAATCTTTGATTTTGCAAAAAAAAATAAAATTTCAGAGAAAGCAATTTAAGTCAGAAAATAAAAATTAAAAGTATGAAAATAAATCGAATACTAAGATCTACTAACTAGATCCTAGCATCTACTTGAAATAAAAATAAATAACAAGAATTTAAAAAGTATAAAATAAATTGGGTACTAAGATCTACTAACTAGATCCTAGCATCTACTTGCGAAAAATAAAAGATAAAAATTTAAAGTACAAGAAAATAAATTTTACATTAATTAAAATTAAAATTCAAGTATAATGAATTTTAAAAAAATAATAAAATAAAATAAAAATAAAACTGTAACAAAGATCTGAAGTTGATCAGTCAAGTCTCATCGAAAAGATGGTTGATGATCTCTCCATCTTCCTTCATACTCCGTAGAGTGAACTGGCTTCTCTCTTTTTTTTTCTTGGATCTTTAAATCTATCTAATTTTTTTTTATTTTTTTCTATACTTTTTACTCAATTTTTCTGCTCTCCAATCTTATTCCCGAACTCTCTATTTATAGATGAATTTTTCATAATTTTTTGATAGGAAAAGGAATCTTAAAATCCTTAGAAATCATATTAATCCTCTTAGAAATATTTCTGACCATCGGATGGAGCTTGAACTACCCAGATCTGTTCGAAAAATCAATGTTTTAATCCGAATCAAAGTCGGATCGAATGTCAGCCATCCGATCTAGATTCTGATGAAGTTCTGGCCATCGGATCGCGCAAAAGATCTCCTATTCAAAGTCAAAAATATCTTGAGCCATTCGATCGCTTGATGGATCACTTCTGGACCGTCGGATCACACAAAAATCCCTCTTATAAACCGACAATGGATGCTGACTGTCGGATCTGGGTTGGGATGAATGTCAGCCGTTGGATTGCACCCAGAATCTTTTTCTCGCTATGAGCCGCGCCTGTGGACCACGTGAAGTTTTTGATGGACTGCGTCCTAATTCCGTGGACCGACCGACCGATCCACCATGCATCGGAGGTTATAAAAATTATTTTTTAGGATATTTTGGCTCTGTTTTCGCTTCGATTTTTATCTAAAAAATAAGAAAAAATATGCATTAAATTTTTCAAATTTTTTTTATCATTTTGGTGCTTAAATTGCTTAATTGAATTAACATCTATTTTTCATAAATATTCTCTAATTTTATTTTATTTTTTTAAAATTATTTATTTTTGCAAGAAAATTTAATTTGTTCATGAAATTAGGTTTTTAAGAAGATGTTAGCATCATAAATTATCAAAAATATTTTTAATAAATATAAAAATATATCACTTATCACACTCTCTAATTTAACTTTGCTCATCCTCAAGTAAAGAAAGAATTTAGAATTAAGTATCGTTTAACTTAAAGTTTTAAATTTTACCAAATAATTTTTAAAAGATGATTGATATTTAGTAGAGCGTGAGTGAGGTATGTCATTGGGATATTAATACCAATCAATGAGGGAGTTAAACTAAGAACACTAAATTTTTTTTGTACTTTTTTAAATTTATTCCTACCTTTATCTCCAAATCATTAACCTTCATATGGACAAGTATATTGTTACTTCCGTTCTTCATTTATTGATTGATTTTTTTTTTTTTAACGTTGTACTGCTATTGAATGTTTTAATCCTTTAAGCTTTCTGTTTGACCCATGTAGCGAGTTTTCAGCCAATAACTCCCAAACCAGACGGCTTTAGAGTACTAGATATAGAATACCCCTCGAACCTACTTGCTCGAATCAAATAGGCTACGAGTTAAAACTAGCTTTACAATAAAATTTCTTTGTTCTTCATACCTTTTGATGCGAAACTCAATGCTTGTTTAGGTAAAAAGGCCCGGTTACTTAGCATGAAGTACTTGAATTTTTTTTTTTGAATATATGAAGAAATGTATAGTTACTTTACACAAGCCCATAAGAAGTTAACTCTTCTTTAATACTGATAGAAAAATTTAAAAATGCTCAAAAAAATTATTTAAGTTCTAAGCTTAACTCTTTTTTGAGTTTTTTTAATACTTGATCCCTTAATATCTCACAAACTCTCTGATCTGTGCATCAATTTTCTTTTTAAAAATACTTGATTTAACTTGATTTTTAAGTATAATCAGATGCTTAAACACTAAATACTAACTTACTTGAGGATTTTAAAAAATTAAAAATTTTTATTATCCCTCCAACTTAATCGACATTGTCCTCAGTGGAGTAGGAAAAATGAAGGGTGCATGCAAAGAGAAAGAAAAAGAGAGATGTCGCCTGATCCAAAAATTTTTTTAAAATTGGTTCTCCCCCCAACTTAGCTAATATTATCTTTAGATCCCTACAAAAGATACTAAGCAAGACTCGATTAATCTAAATAAAATATTAAAAAAAATAAAAAATAAAAGTTGGGTTACCTCCTAGAAAGTGCTAAGTTTACCATTTTCAGCCAGACATTAAAAACTGGGTTGCCTCTCAAGAAGCGCTAAGTTTACCGTCTTCAGCCAGACCATGCTGATTCTCTCACCTATCCCATATCGAATATTAGATTGGCAAATTTCAATAATTTTAGATTACCAATCTCAAGAAGATGGTCTATAATAAATTTTAATATTTTATTATCAATCTTTAGAAAGTAGTTCACATCTCTATTTTTAATTTTAGAAAGATAATTCACAAACACATTCACAGATCCTTGTTTATCGAGAATTTCTCTTATTTGTTCTTTTAAAATGCTCATGAATTGAGTTTTTAGGTTAGGAGTTGAGTTTGAAGTAATGGGTGCTGAAAGGGTGTCAGTTGATTTTAAACATGTATTCTCAAGTATGATCAAAGATAATTTTAATTCTGAAGAAGATGGTAATTCTAAAGTGGAAGAATTGACTTCTAAGGCTGAAAAAAATGGGACTCTTGATGGATATATCTTGGGTAACTCATCCACTCTCTTCTTTTCTTCACTTAGATCAGCATCAGTACTAAGCTCAAGTTCTTCTATTGGGTTAGCTTCAGTACTAACCTCTTCTTCCAAATTCATATTTTGGCTAGTATCAGTACTGGCCTCACTTACCTGATCTTGGTATGGGTCCTTAAGAATCCTATCATTTTTAAGCTCAAAAATTGTATTGTCACTTTCAAATTGAAGATTCTTAGGTGGGATATTGGATTGATGATCAGGTCCAGGTAATTGATGGATGGATGGGTCATTTTCAAAATTTGATATTGGTTCATTTGGTAATTGACCTAGTTCTCTTCTCATGGTAGATTCAGTTAATTGATTATTTGTACTTTTAGCCAAGCGAGGAATTACTGTTGGGTCATGATCATTTGTTGAAGTTGGCTAAATCTATCGTCGGCTAAATTGGTCTATTGAGGAGGTGGGTATAACAGCTGATTGTAATAGGATGGCTGAGTAGGCTGACCTCTATTATAAGCATAATTTTGGTATTGGGGCCTTTCTGAAAATTTTGCACAAAAGAAATTTGGGTCTGAGACTGAGTCTGTTGAAGTCTCCAAGAAAAATTAAGGTGATTCCTCCAATCTTGATTATATGTGTTTAAGAATGAATCATTAATAGGACTAGAGTAACCTTGAGTAGCTTGAACTTATTCTTGGATGAAAGGTGAAAACTGTACAGTCGTGGGACATTCACTCACATGATGGGCTGGGCTAGCACAGATAGAATAAATCTCTTGATAATTAAAAAGTTGTGTATTGCACAGGAAATTGTAGATCTAAGGCTAGGCATTTATCTATAAGAAGGTGGATTTTATCTAATTTTTGGACTAGCGGGTTCAAATCGACCTTAGGATTAGAGTCAGAATATTTGATCCCATAGAATGATGGGAACATCGATGGATTGTAGGTGGAAGGAATAAAATATTCCTTCATCTGCCTAGATGGTTCTTAGAATTTTTAGTCATTTGATTATCATATTTAGCATAGATCAGTCGTTCAATTTCAGAATTAGATTCAACTAGGTCAGAAAAAATTATACCGTGCATGTATTAGTGCAAACCCTAATATGTGTGTTGTTAAGATTTTTTTTTTAAGAAGGAGGAGAAAAAGAAGAGAAAAGAAAGAAAGAGAAAAGTTCTAAAGGTGAGATCCTTAAAAAAATCTTAGACCTAAAGACGTAAGATAAGAAGAATTAGTTGTGGTTAAGTGTTAATTGCAATCAAGTTAGCAAATAGTTAAACCTAGACACCTATGGATTTCTTAGACCTAACAGTTCAATGTAGAGTGGCTTAGTCTAGATACAAATTGGGTTTGTTCTCACTTCCTTCAACTAACTAGGTAAGAGGTGAGGTCATGGGGGTCCTCCCATTGCTTGTCTTAGACATCAATTGAATTGATCAGGTAAGCTAACGGAACCAATTAAATAACCATGAGTCCACTTAGGCAGAGCCTTTGTAACCTCTAGCCTTAGACACTAGTTTTAGGAGTGAGTCCAAACTTATTTTGTACTTGACTTGACCACAATACTCAAACTGAACTCAATTGATCCTAGAGGCCCATGTCTACTTGATTTTAGTTAAGTTTGGGTTAATGCGGGATGCTGGTTGGTTGTTTTTGGGCTAAGAAAGGATAATAAGATTCTCATCTTATCTTGTTATGGGTGTTGCCCTTAAATTAATTTAAGATGAATATGCACAACCAATTTCAAACAAGGAGTTCTATGCAACTAAATTAGATGCATGAAATTAATTAAACTTGAAAGCTTATCTTGTCTCTAGCGATCACCAAAAAAAAATCTAAGATGATGAATGCTTCTAACAATTAAGTTTCTACTTTTGTCATGCAATTTTTATTAGGTTTATGTGGATAAATTTTAGATTTATTTAAAAAAATAGTAATTAATACTAAAAAAAATAGTTAGGATTAGGGTTAGGATTGATCTCACTGAGCAAAATTTGAAGCTTTCTACCTTTCTTTTTTGAATTTTTTTTCTACATAAAGATAAAAAAATAGAAAAGTTAGTAAGTTAAATTTATAAAAAAATTAAAGAAATCAAATATTAAAATTGATGCCTTTTCCGACAATAACGTCAAAAATTGATACGATCGTGATGTTATCGTTAGGACATCGTGATTATCAATCAAATTTTTACTTCAATAAAAATTAAAAATATATAGAAAGTAGTGAGTCGGGTCGAATCCACAGAGAAGACAAAATTTTGATTTGAAATCTTTGACTTTGCAAAAAGAAAATATAATTTTAGAGAAAGCAATTTAGGTCGAAAAATTAAAATTAAAAGTATGAAAAATAAATCGGATATTAAGATCTACTAACTAAATTCTAGCATCTATTTAAAATAAAAATAAATAATAAGAATTTAAAAAGTATGAAATAAATCGGGTACTAAGATCTACTAACTAGATCCTAGCATCTACTTACGAAAAATAAAAGATAAGAATTTAAAGTGCAAGAAAATAAATTTTACATTAATTAAAATTAAAATTCAAGTATAATAAATTAAAAAAAATAATAAAATAAAATAAAAATAAAACTATAATAAAAATTTAAAGTTGATCAGCCAAGTCTCATCGAAAAGATGGTTGATGACCTCTCCGTCTTCCTTCATACTCCGTAGAGTGAACTGACTTCTCTCATTCTTTTCCTTGGGTCCCTAAATCTATCTAATTTTTTTTTTATTTTTTTTATACTTTTTACTCAATTTTTTTATCCTCTAAGCTTATTCTCGGACTTTCTATTTATAGATGAATTTTTTATAATTTTTTGGTAAGAAAAGGAGTCCTAAATCCTTAGAAATCATATTAATCTCCTTAAGAATATTCTTGCCATCGGATGGAGCTTGAACTGCCTAGATCTGCTCGAAAAATTAATGTTTTAATCTGTATCAAAGTTGGATCGAATGTCAGCCATCCGATCTGGGTTCTGATGAAGTTCTAGCCGTCAGATCGTGCAAAAGATCTCCTATTCAAAGTCGAAAATATCCTGAGCCATTCGATCGCTTGATGGATCGCTTTTGGGCTGTCGGATCGTGCAAAAACTCCTCTTATAAACCGACAATGGATGCTGACCATCGGATCCAGATCGGGATGAATGTCAGCTATTGGATCACACCCAGAATCCTTCTCTCACTGTGAGCTGCATTTGTAGACCGCATGAAGTTTCTGATGGATCGTGCCCTGATTCTGTGGACCGATCGGTCGGTTTACCATGCATCGGAGGCTATAAAAATCATTTTTTAGAGTATTTTGGCTCCGTTTTCACTTCGATTTTTATCTGAAAAATAAGAAAAAATATACATTAAATTTTTTAAAATTTTTTTATCATTTTGGTGCTTAAATTGCTCAATTAAATTAACATCTATTTTTTATAAATATTTTTTAATTTTATTTTTTTAAAAAATTATTTATTTTTATAAGAAAATTTTATTTGTTCATAAAATTAGGTTTTTAAGAAGATGTTAGCACCATAAATTATTAAAAATACCTTCAATAAATATAAAAATATATCATTTATCACTTAGGATATAGAAAAATATTTTTCGTAGGAGATAAGGGTCATGGAGATGATCCTAAAATCTATAACAAGGTGATGTCAGACATCGACTCCAAAAAATGATTGAGTGCTATGAAGTCAAAAATTGACTCAATGCATTCAAACCAGGTATAGACCTTAGTGGATCCATCAGAGGGTATAGTACCCATTGGGTATAAATAAATCTACAAAAGAAAAATAGATATAGATGGTAAGGTGGAGACCTATAAAGCGAGGCTGTGGTGAAGGATTATAGTCAGTACGAAGGTATTGACTATCACAATATTTTTTTGCTTGTGGTTATGCTTAAATCCATCCGCATATTGCTTACCATTGTAGCTTTCTATGATTATAAGATATGGCAGATGGATGTGAAAACTATATTTTTGAATGGATATCTTCAGGAAGATATCTATATGGAGCAACCTTTGAGTTTCACTTCCAGTGATGAAGATCACAAAGTCTGTAAATATAAAGATCTTTTATGGATTAAAGCAAACTTCTCAAAATTGGAACACTCATTTCAATAATGCGATCAAATTATTTGATTTTATCAGAAATGATGAGGAACTTTGTGTATATAAGAAGATCAGGAGGAGTGCTGTTACATTTCTCATATTGTACATGGATGACATCTTTCTTATTGGGAATGATATTTCTATACGGACCTCGATTAAAAGATAGTTGTCTAAGAAATTCTCTATGAAAGATCTAGAAAAAGTATCTTATATTCTAAAAATAAAGATCTATAGAGATAGATCTAGAAGGATGCTTGGTCTGTCACAGAAAATATACATAGAAGAAGTACTGAAGAAGTTCAGCATGAAAAACTCTAAAAGAAGATTTCTATCTCTTAGGTATGGCATAACTCTTTCCAAGAAGATGTGTCCAAGCACACCTGAGGAGATAGAGCGCATGAGCAGGATCCTTTATGCTTCAGCCATAGAGAGCCTCATGTATACCATGCTTTGTACTTGACCTGATATAACATTTGCTGTGAGTGTCATGAGTAGATATCAATCAAATATAGAAGAGAAATACTGGATAACTGTAAAGAACATCCTTAAGTACTTAAGAAGAACTAAAAGATTTGTTCTTAGTCTTTGGAGGAGGATCAAAGTTGTAGATTGAAGGATACTGATTCAGACTTTATATCTGATCCTGATGATAGAAAGTCTACATTAGGACAGTATATTTGTATGCAATGGAGGAGCCACAAGCTGGAAGAGTTTCAAGCAACCTATCATTGCGGACTCAATGATGGAAGTTGAATATGTTGCTGCCTTGGATGCTGTAAAGAAAGCCTTCTGGTATAAGAAGTTTGTCGCAGAACTTAGAGTAACAACATCAGATGCCATCCCACTCTATTGCAACAACAATAGCGCCATAGCACTAGCTAAGGAGCCAAGATCTCATCAGAAGTCCAAATACATCGAGCGGCAGATCCATATTATACATGACTACCTCGAGAAGAAATACATTGAAATGCAAAGAGTAAACTCCATGACCAACATGGCGGACCCACTGATGAAGCAGTTGAGCCAGTCGAAGACTAAAGTCCACCTTGAGAAGATGAGACTAAAGTTAGTGGCCAATTAGCTTTAGGTCAAGTGAAAGATTGTTAGATGTATGTCCTAGAAGTTAATATGACAGATACATTATAATATTTTTAAAACATATTTTTATATTTAAATTACTAATTTATCAATAAAGTCGGTAACTTTTATCCATTCTTGTGTCATGTGTCCGAGAATCATCCAAAAAATTAATAACTTAAAGATACATATTTTAAAGAATTTAAATTTAAGATATGTATAATTAATTTTTAAATTATTTTCGATCGTTAGATCACAATGGGGATGGTGATTGATCCGGATAGATCGACATACGGATCATTTTCTTAGGGATAGATGAGTCTCAAGTCTACGATGTGAAAATACTGAACGAGAGTGTGGGTGGCTGTTAGAGAACATCAGCACTGAGTATGACCAGATTATATGGATGTCTACTCACTCGTCGGTGATCTTCTCGATACTGTAGTGGTGTGAGTGATTTCTTGACCAGCGGTGTCTCGGTTGCTCACAGCAGGGTTGCTATAGTTTGACTATACAAAAATATAATCTCTAGCCATATGGATCCTTGTAGTAGATGTTGGCCGTAGTAGGTTCACTGTAGGAGTATGATGCATATTTAAATGGGATCTATCGACCTTAGTAAGTAAGAAGTAGTTCTATGGGATTTGAGAAGGTCAGTTTATAAGTCTATAGCCATAGCAAGATGATGGATGGAAAGAAATTTTTATGAGTATCACATCTGAGCTTAAGCTAATCGAATTTTTTATATGATAGATGATGGGGTTTGACGAATTTTCATAACCTCTATCTCATCGAAACTCACGATAAAAAAACTGAATCACACAGTAACTACATCTAGGGGTTCTATTTTCTATTCTGTTAGATTGCTACTATATGCGGCTAGACATCACTAGTGGATTGTGCGAACTCACTAGAATCATTCTGAATCGATGATTCTTGATGGGTGTGAGTTTGAAGTGTTCTAATCTATCGAAAGAAGTTTTGATGATACTATGATAGAGATCATGGCATATCTCACTATCAAACAGAATAAGAACATATGGGTTCACACGCAAAAATTTTTTTTTAACTGATCAGATAGTTGAATTACGATTATAAATTATAATTGGATTTAATTATCAATGTGATTGATGATTAATTCAATGTAATATTTGCAATATTCAATTTACTAAGGGTTAGTGAATTTACGAAGGATTTAATTTGCAATTGGATTGCAATAGTGCTCAATTTGATTGAGCAATAGGGTTGGAATTAAATCTAATTGAATTAGTTCAATTTGATTTGATTTAAATTTGATTAGAGCAAATCCTATAGAATTATGAGATAACCCAATTGTCCAAGAAATCAATCTCTAGTTTGATGATTTGATTCAATTAATTTCCTAATTAGATTAGGGCCTAATTGGATTAATTCGATAACGACCTAATTAGTTAATTGGTTATAACCAATTCCTAAGTTAGTTAGGATTTGGATCAAGAATTAGTTAGGATTAAAATCCATTTAAATTAGATTTAAAACAGCCCCTAAAAGGAATTCCAGTTGGACTGGGATTCTCTTTCATGCACCAAAGGGAGAATGCCAAAAAGGGGAGCGCGCCCCTTGGTTTTCATGCATCCAAACACCATGCCAAAAGCCCCTCATGTGTTCCTTATTTCCCTCTTTAAGATCTAGTTTAAGTTGGAAAAAATCAGATTGGATTTGGATCAAAATAGGAATCCTAGTTTGGTTAGGTTATAGTCTTTCAAAGCTAGTCTAAACCAACTAATTGCATGCATATTTAAGGAGGGAATCATGGGACGTTTGAGATAGAGTTTTTGGGATCAGATCTCATGCTGAAAAGAGGGCTTAGGCATGAGGCTTTTGGGGTGTGAGGAGTTTACTTGGATGTTGGGTCTTAAGGAGAAGAGAGAAAGGGAAGGGGTTCTACTTCTTCTTCTTCCTCTTTGTCTTCTTCCATCTTAAGATTGTCTTAGAGATTGAAGGAGATCCTATTCAACCATCAAGAAAGCGATCTCTGTAAGAGAACTAGCATTCCGAAGAGATCAAAAAATATCCAATCAAATCAGGCCTTGTGTGGATATCTGTAGAAGTCGGACACGTGCGCGGCTACATAAGAACTTGAAGGCATCCATAAATCTAGATTCAAGAAGGAGTTCTATGATTCAGGTATGTAATTTGATCATAAATAAATTTTTATTCTATGAAATCAGATGCTTAATATCTTATTTATCATCATATGAACTAGATCCATACGTATTTGATTTAGATTATGCATATGTCGGATTAAATCTGATTTAATCTTGTCTTCTACTGTTACTACAAGAAAAGTCGTATACATCCATATTTTTTAGTCATGTAAAGTACATATGTGGGTAAAAGATTGAATTCTAAAAGAGAAATTGTATATACCCACATTTGTCAAATGTAAAAATATTATAATTAAATTTTAATTTATATTTTAATGATTAAACATGAGTAAGTCAAATTTGCTAATGGGTAAACGTGGATAACTCAAATCTGCTAAAAGATATACTGAGTATTGAGGAAAAGTGACTAACGCCAAGAGAGGAGTGCCAAAATAAAAAAAGAAAAAAAAGTACTAACCCCATCTCTCTTGATTTAAATACCTTATCCACACTTGCAGAGTGCACCATCATCCTCTTCCCATGGGAGGGGGAGAGGGAGAAAATGTCATTGCTCCAAATCCAAACACTCTTCCCCAAACCCTTCTCCCATTTCTTTGCCGCGAACTTGTCGTTCTTCCCACTCTTCTTCCACTCCCTATGCCCTAACCATTCCTCCTTTACCCCCTCCTTCTATTAGAGAAACCCTCGTCGCCGCCTAAAACCCTTTGTCCCCTTAAAAGAGTCAGCCACTCCTGACCCGAGCCCTAACTCGAACTCCGGCCCCGACCCCAGACCTAGCCCTAACCCGATGAAGCCAATAGGTCAGCATTCGAAGCCCAAGTCCCTGACAGGAGGAATCGCCACCACAAACTCCAACGATGCCTTCCCGTCGATGATCCCACAGAAGTCGTAGTGCGGCTGGCGGAGTGAGGCGGCGATGATGGAGGACTTCATCTGGGATCGACAAAACCGAACCTTCACCTTTATCTGAAAGCAAAACACTGGGGTCTTGGAGGGGAAAGAGGAGGTCTTAAAGCAGAGGACTTTGGAAGAGGAGGAGGAGGAGAGCTCAAAGGGTGGGGGGAAGGAGGTGGTGGAAGAGGAGGATCCAGACTGGCCTTTGGATGCAGATATTGGGTGGGGGATCAGGGCATCAGAATACTTTGAAAAGCATCCGATCAAGAATGTGGTCATCAATGGGGTGGAGATCGATTAGGAGGGAGAGATGGATGAGAGGTGGGTGAAAGAGATCGACTGCTTGGAGTGGGAGAGCTTTTCCTTCATTACTACAATAAGAGTCTATGACAGCGTTTACTACTGCAGCGGTTCAAAAACTACTGCCACAGCTTGTATAGTAATAGTTATAAGAAACTGCTACCATAGACTTGAGATGTGGCAGCGGTTAATTAACCGTTGCCATATGTTAGACCTATGGCAGTGGTTTGACCTATCGTAGTGGTTACGTATAATCGCTGCCATAGATTTGATCTATAGCAGCGGTTACATATAACCGTGGCCATATCTCAAACCTATGACACTGATTACTTATAACCGTTGTTATATCATTATGGCAGCGGTTACTTACCCGTTGCAATAGACCTATAGCAGCGGTTATTAAGCAACTACTGCTATAGGGCCTAAATATAATTATTTTTATATTTTTTTAAATATAATATAATTTTAAAATTTAAAGTTCATCTTTATCGTTTATTATCTAAATAATTATAGTTAGAGTATCGTCACAAAAGATCGTCTTAATCCAATAGCCCTAGCTATGTCGATCAATAAAATTTAATTTCGATGGTCACGAACGATCGTACGATGATTTGATAAATAAAGACCATCAATGGATCTAAAAACTTATAATGATGATCTCGATGATGTTTGTAACATACTATCAAAATTTTACTTCAATCGGATATTATTATCATAGTCAATTTAGCACAGGATGATTTCAGTCATTAAATAAAAATGAATGATCAAAAAGTCAAATGACGTCTGATTATAAATTAATTTTTTAGATAAATAATTTTTACTATTATTTTAATTATTTATATAGTGGTGATCATAAAATCCAAATCATGCCTATATGAACCATCCAAATTAAGTTGATCTTACAAAAGCACAAGCATAATTACTTAAGGACTTTAAAATGAGTATCAAGAAATATATAGTTTTGGATTGTTCATATATGTGCGATTTAAATTTTTTGATCATAACCATACAAATGATTAAAATAGTAGCAAAGATTATTTATCTAAAAAATTATCTTATAATTGGATGTCATTTGACCTTTTGATCACTCATTTTTTATTTAACGATCGAAATTATTTTGTACTAAATTGATCATGATAATGATATTCGATTGAAGTAAAATTTTGATAGTATACTACAAATATCATCAAAATTATTATTATATTTTCAAATCCATCGGTGATCTCTATCTATAGATTATCATGCAGTCGTTCGCAACCGTCGACATCGAATTTTATTAATCAACATAGCTAGGGCTGTTAAATCGAGGTAGTCTTTTATCACAATACTCTAACGATAATTATTTAGAAATAAATAGTAAAAATATACCTTTAAATTTTAAAATTACACCATATTCAAAAAAAATATGAAAAAAAATTATATTTAGGTCTTATAGCAGTGGTTGCTTTGTAACGGCTGCGATAGGTATATTGTAGTGATTGTTAAAACCACTGCCATAGGTCCCTAAATATCTATTGTAGTGGTTGATTACCGCTGTTATAGACCTATGGTAACAGTTTTTGAAAACTACTGCCATAAGTTTGTGAATTTCTTCCAAATGTACCCTCTCATTTTCATTTTGTGTGCCAGCCTCTCTCTCTCCTCTCTACTCGAGACCCTACCCGCCCTCGCCACCGGCCTGGCCCGCCGCCGCCCCCTCCCTCTAGCACCACTGTCGGCCTCCTTTGGCTCCACCTTCCTCAGCCCTGCCTCCTTCGACCCCCTTTGGTCCCGCCTCCCTCTGCCCCCTTTGGACCCACCTCCCTTGGTCTCACCTCTCTCAGCCCCGCCTCCCTCGGCCCCGGCCCCCTTTGGCCATCGCCCTCCCTTTAGCACCGCCCCCTCCTTCGACCCCAGCCCCCTTTGGCCCCACACCCCTCCTCTCTCGGCCCCGACCCCCTTTGGCGCCGCCCTCCCTCTAGCACTGCTCCCCTCCCTCTAGCATCGCCCCTTCCTAGGCCCCGACCCCCTTTGGCCCCACGCTCTGCCCGCCGTCACCCCCCTTCGTCTAGCACCACCACCGACGACCCCTGCAGCCCTACGGACCCCCCTCTCTGTAGCTGTAGACATGACTTTTCTTTTTTTTTTTCATTTCATTTCATAATAATATTTATAATCATTTATAATCATTTATAATATTTATAATAATATTTATAATTATTTCATAATAATATTTAAAGACAACCCTTGCCAGTGGATTCTAGGTCATGCTGGTGGCTGTCGGTCATGCCGGTGGATTCTGGGTCGTGCCCTCGAGTTCTGGGCCGTGCCATCGGATTTTGGATAGTCGAATTATAGGCCATACTGGTGGGTTCTAGGCTATGTCAGCGAGTTCTAAGTGTTAGGATTTGATGCCTCAAGATTTAGTCTACATTGGGCCCACAACGAGGTTCGTGATGAAAAATAGAGTCCAACGAGACCAAGATCATCCGAAACGGAGCTCGGATGGAAGAGATACGAGCTTTTGAAGTCGGCATGAGATTCGAGGCGACGGAGGACCGCCAGCGACCGGCGGCGGGCGGGCGGGTGGCCCAGGCGGGCGCGCGACCCACGCGGGCGCACGGCCCAGCCTGGCGCGCGGCCCAGGCGGGCGTGCAGCCCAGGCGCGCACAGGCCCGCGCACGGGAGTGGGCCGGCCCTGCTGGCCCTTTGCACCAGTCCACCGTGGACCAGGCGGTCCACGGCTGGGTCTGTGGACTGCGTGGGCATTTCCCATATATTTCATGCGGTCCACGGTACTATTCCATGGACCGATCATGATCGGACTGCCCAGGAAGTTTTCGGTGACGATCCGACGGTTCAGGAGGTTGATTTGGCTTGTTTAGGACTCTTAAACCTAATCTAATTAGGTTTAAACCTTGTTTTAACTCTTTAAAAGGCCTGTAGACGAGCAAAAAAGGAAGTGGTTGGTTTTCTCGCACCGTACGAACTCGAGAAGAGAGAGAGAGGTGGAAGCGCTGAGAGAGAAGGAGCAGGAGGCTCCTGGACAGCAGTCGCCAGGCACTTCAGGGGTTCAGGGTGGGTCTTCAAGAGAGAGAGCTTTTGTGAGGAAAACTTCTAGTGAGAGAAAATTGGGTGTACAAGGGTTGAGGGTGAGGTCTCCTCTTGTAAATTTTTTTTTTTCATAGTGAAGTTTGCATGCCCCATGGAGGCGAGCCCTTTGTGGCTGATCCATGTATTTTGATTATTTTTTCTTTTGTTTTGTTTCTTCTTTCTTTCTGCTACATCGCGTGGTACTGAAAAGATCTTGAGAGGTGGTATCCTGGCCAGACATCCACCCAATACTAAGCTGTGTCGGTGGATTCTGCACCATACCGATGAGAAGGTGCTGTGTAGCATTGCAAACACAGGGCCTAGAAGTGCCCTGCGTGCCCGATACTCGAGTCACAGCTGGCATCCAAGGCATCTAACCCTTACACGTCCAGTGCCGAATAGTATTAATTATGTATTAATTTTAATAAAATTTGCATTACATGGAGCGATAGACCTGTCAATTGATTGATGTACATATTCTAATATATCCATATATTTATTTATTTTTATATGGATGGAAGAATTATATACATTGATCAATTGATTATCCACTATGGATAGTTTAAAAAATATAAGTAATTCTATAAATCATTACAATAATCAAATAGTATGCTGACGGTTCAAAAAAAATTTCGAACAGTATTTTTTTTTATTCTCCCTATATAGGAGAACTAAGAAGAAATACTACTAAAATTTCTTTCAGCCCTTGTTGCATATCATTTGATTACTGTAATAGACCTATAGAGTTAATGTATTTTTTGAATGGGATAGGACCTATCTTTACTTATCAGTTGATGATAGGATGCATTTATTACATATCTAAAAATGATATTTAATATATTTTTGTTCCTTCAAATATTTGTTTATAATACATGCAATATTTGGTTAGTCCTTCTCAACTTGTCATGATTGAAATAACATATTTTGTTCTGCCTATGTAATGATGTTATGAACTCTAAGCATTGGCATGCGTGTACAAATTATGAACAATTACTATCAAATTATCTTGATGTTATTATGTTATGTCTTATTTTCACATATGATTTAATTGTAGTATCATCATTTTTATAATGGATAAGGGGTGAATGAAGTTGAGAAGGCTCTCGTCAGAATATGAGGCTGGACTTCAACAGTTTCTTAATTTTACTATAGAGAAATTTAGAGACCATGGACTTATTCAATATCCTTGTAAAAAGTGTATGGGTGGGCCTTGGCTACCTCGTCAAAATATAAATGATCACCTCACTATTTATGAAATTTGTTGGGATCAACATAATGAGTGTAGACTGCAAGGAGGTGATCAACATGATGGAGGAGTGGAACAAATGGTTCGTGATATCTTTTTATTTATTGACCATAATGACAGTACATTTACATCCATGCCTGATCCCATGGTTAATGGAGGATGCTAATGTTTCGTTGTATCCTGGGTGTGAAAAGATAGTGAAGCATGATCCTTAATTCGGTTGTATCATACAAAATGCTCGAATGGGTTCAATAATAATAGAGTGAATTGTATACTAGAGCTTTTGGGAGACATTCTTTCAGACAATGCATAAATCTCGAAGAATAATTATAAGGCATCGAAGATTATTGAACAGTTGGGCTTTACTTAAAATAAGATACATACATGGCCTAATGATTGCATGCTCTAGTAGGAGAGAGATGCCAATCAAAATGAGTGCATGAGGTATGGTGTATCAAAATAAAAATAGAATAAAGACGGCACATCGATTCGTGTTCCTCAAAAGTTGATGTGGCACTTTTTTTTGATATCGAGACTGCAAAAGTTGTTTATGTTGGCAAAAACATTGAAGGACATGAGATGGCATGAAAAAGAGCAAATAAAAGATGATGTATTGAGGCATCCAGCCGATGGAGAGACATGACAAAAGTTTAATGAAATACATCTCAACTTCGCATAAGAGATACGTAATATGAGGTTGGGGTTGTCATGTGATGGTTTCAATCTCTTCAAGCATATGAATATTAACCTCAGTATATGACCAGTGTTTAGTCATGTTTACAACCTCAGACCATAGATGTGTATGAAAAAATCATTCGCTTTCATGACAGTGCTCATCCCTAGACCAATGGAGGTAAGAAATGACATTGATGTCTATTTATAGCTTCTTATTATCGAGCTGAAACAGTTGTGGAGCGTTCAAGGTATTCCAACTTTTGATGCTTTGATGAATGAGTCATTTTCTATGCGCACGGTGCTTATATGGATAATAAATGACTTTCCAGCTTATGTCCTAATGTCGGATTGAAGCACGAAAGGTAAGCTAGCGTGCCTGATTTGTGAAAAATATATCTGGTCTAAAAGGTTGACACATCAGAAGAGCTTTAGCTTTATAGAGTATCGACGCTTCTTTCATCAAAACCATCCATATAGAAGGGATGCACGCTCCTTCGATGGCACTGTTGAAGAAGGTGAGGCATCTAGCCAGATGTCTGGGAGTGAGATGTTGAGAGAGTTGGATGGTCTCGGTGTTGAATTTGAGAAAGGTGATCCAATTGGTGGTAAGAAGAGGAAGCGTCAATCAAAGGTAGATGACACACACTTTAATTAGAGAAAAAAAAATATTCTTTAACTTGCTATATTGGGAGACAAACTTATTGCGCCACTGTTTAGATGTCACGCACATTGAAAAGAACGTATGCAAGCTCCTATTGGCAATGATTTTGAACATCAAGGATAAGATCAAGGATGACTTAAATTTTTGATTTGACTTGTAAGAATGGGGTATTAGAAAATCACTCCACTTAGAGCCGATAGGGAGAGAATTGTGGAGGCTCCCTCATGCATGCTATATTATGAATGCCTCCGAATGGTCTATATTTCTTCGTGTGTTGGAGAACATAAAAGCCCCAGATGGTTACTCAAGCAATATATCAAAGTGTGTGAATAGTAAAGATGTGAGACTTGATGGATTGAAGACTCATAATTATCATGTGTTGATGCAGGTGTTAATCCTAATAGCTATTTACCATGTGTTGCCAAAAAATATGAAAATGGTTGTTATTCGTCTTTACAACTTTTATAGAGATATTTGTCGAAGAGGTTACTTAAGAAAGACATAAAGAAAATAAAGGCAAAGGCGGTGACTATATTATGTGATCTGAAGAAGATATTTCTACCATCATTTTTTACAATTATGATGCATCTCACCATGCACCTTACGGAAGAAGTTGCACTAGGAGGCTCAATATTCTGTCGATGGATGTACCCCATCGAGAAGAATATTCAAATACTAAAATCTTACATAAGGAATATAAATCGTCCGGAGGAATCCAAAGTAGAAGGTTATTTAGGTCAAGAGTATATGAATTTTTATTCTATATACTTAAACAAGCTCGAGACACATTGTAACCGATCAATGAAAAATCAGGATGATCAATATGAGCCAATTAAGCCTGCATTTGAGTCCATTTCATAGCCAAATACACTTTTCACTTGATACCGTCTCACTGATTTGAGCCTTGAGGAAAGAAACAAGGCACACCACTACGTGTTGTTCAATTGTGGTGTCATTGAGCCGAACATAAGGTGAGTCACTCAACCTTATTTATTTTTCATTACTTAGAAGAAAATACTCCATTACATCTAAATTTGTTTCCTATGCATCAAACACAAGGAGATCATAAGAGTGAAATATGGCACTCTAAGTATGTAGGAAAATGAGAAAATGCATAGCAAAGAGTTCTCCGAATGGTTCAAAGATCATGTAAGCGAGTATATATTCCTACCTTGTACATCCTATTTGAACATGTTTACTAATTAGATGTCATCTTTTTAGGTATAGAGATTACCGTCTGATGATGTGAGCCATGAAGTATGTGCTCTTTCAATGGGACCTAATCACACTAAGTGTAAGTATAAAATACTCATCATTAATAGTTACAGGTTCAATATGTTGGATTTTCTATAGGTGCTAGTGCTTATAGATTTTAAAATTTTTCTAAATCTAAAATACAATAAAAAAATTCAGACTAAAATACTTTTAATCTAAGCATATATTCATCATATGAAAGTACCTATGGATTTAGTTCATATACTAAAATTAACATAAACTGATTTTAGGATAAATGAATGAAAGCCTGTAATCAGTTCATATACCTGAATCACTTTTTCTTTACTTCAAACCTATAATTAGGGTTGAATCCAATTCAATCCCTGGATTTGAGACTGAACAGGTTCTAAATCAGCAGTACAAGTATCCTGCCTCTATAGATATCCACAGGACCGACCTAAATAGGCTCCTCTTAATCCTGCTTGCCTGAATCAAAAGCCTGAATAGGCTTGAACCAAGCCTGGATAGGTTTAAAATTATGAACTTTTTTTATCTTTCTTTCTTGATTCTTGAAGAAGCTACGAACTTTTCTTGATCTCTCAACTAATCAAAAAGAACAATAATCAAGAAGTAGTTGTAACTAACTCCCAACAACTTGAGAGAAAGAAGATGAAACCAAACAATAACTTGACGCCAACCAATTATCACCAAAACAATATTGCATGCCATCTCTTTATAAGCTCCAATAAGGGGACGCGAAGAGAGAGAGAGGTATGGGCTAGAGAGAGGAAGGAGAGGGGAGGTGATGGGCATAGTAAAGGTGGCGGCAAGGAAGAGAGAAAGTGAGATAATAAGAGGAGTAAGGCTAGGGCCCTTTATATAGACAACATAAGGGTGTCCTAGTCAAATTAGGTTTTCTCCTTCTAATCATATTAAAAGTCCTAGCTTAAATATACTTGGACCAAATAAATGAGGTGCCCCCCATAATTCACCCACATTTACACCTAATGCTAAGCGTCCCATCATATGGGATCCAATAAAAAGTCTCAAATCAGCCAATATGGTTTCACAAATTCACTTCAAGGGTTCTTAATGAATAAAATCAAGAAACTCTTTCTTGATTTAATCCAAGCCATAAATTAAACATCCAACCATTGGATCTTATTGAATCAAATTCAATTAGGTTCAAATCAAGTGTAAGAATTGGTTAATGCTTAGTATATAAGTAAACCAATATAAGAAGAATTGGGTTCACCCAAGTGCTAGCAAGATTAACATGAACCTAATAGGATTTCTCTAAATCCATATAAATTGATACTTCATAAGTCCAATTATTAACCAATCCAAATATTCTTTCTTTATGTATAAACCCAAAGGTTTAATTCTATCTGGTAGTGAGACATACCATGATCTCTATCATAGGTATCACTGAAATCTCTTTCAGTGGGTTAAAATAATTTTACTCTAATTCGATAAGGATCATTAATCCAAAATGATCCTATTGAGCTCTCACAATCCACCAGTGACATCTAGTAATATGTAGTGGCAATCCAGTAAAATTAAAATAGAACCTCTAGGTGTAGTTAATATATGATACAATCCCTCTATCGTGAGTCCCGACTAGATGGCAAGTCATAGATAAATCGTCAAATCTCATCATCAGTCAAATGATAGATATGATTAGCTCAAGTCTAATAGTGATTTCAAATGAAAACTCTTTTTCATTAATCATATTGCTATGGTCATAGACTTATGGACTCAGCTTCTCAAATCTCATAGGACTACTCCTCTCTATCAAAATCAATAGATCTCATATAGATACACACATTGCTCGCATAGCTTAACTAACTAAAGCCAATATCTACTATAAAAACTCATAATCAAGTTAATATTTATGTGTAGTCAAACTATAGCAGTCTTACTATGAGCAACTGTAACACTGCAGATCAAAGGATCAATCACAGAACTACAGTATCGAAATAATCACTGACGATCGAATAAAAATCTATATAATCTCTCATGTGGTCACGCTCAGTACAAGTTATTTGCTAACAATTATCCATATTTTTTGCTCAGTGTCTCTATACTGTAGACTAGAGACTCATCTATCCCAAAAGAAGAGAACTGTGTGCGAGTCTATCTGAATGGATCATCATCTCTATGACTATCCTATGATCGAGAGTAAATTAGAAATCGATTATACATGCCTCTAATTTTCAATACTTGAGAATATGCATCATAACATCAATTTCAGGGATGATTCAAGGATACATAATACTTGAATGAAAAATAAAAACTTATCCTTTATTGATTAAGTCAATAGTTCAAGTACAAATATATGTCATAGATCAAAAATGTATCAGTCAATAATTGACTTTTAGGATATACATCTAACAATCTCCTACTTGGACTAAAGCTAATTGGTCATTAATCTAAGCTCCATCTTCTCAAGGTGGGCTTCCATTTTGGGCTGGCTCGACTACTTTGTTAGTGGATCTGCTATGTTATTCATGGAGTCTACTTTTCGTATCTCGACATATTGCTTCTCAAGGTAGTCATGTATGATATGGAACTGTCATTCAATGTGCTTTAATTTTTTATGAGACCGGAGCTCCTTAGTAAATGCTATGACTTCATTGTTATCGCAGTGCAGTGGTATGGTATCCGATATCATTGCACCAAGTTCCACGGTAAATTTTTTGAATCAGAAGTCTCCTTTTGCAGCATCCGAAGCGGCAATATACTCAACTTCTATGGTCAAATCTGCGATGATGCTCTGTTTAGAATACTTTCAGCTGACTGCACCATCATTGCATACAAACACATACCCCGATGTAGACTTTCTATCATCAAGATTTGACATGAAGTTCAAATCTGTATAACCCTCAATCCGTAATTTAGATGCTCCTTCAAAGATCAATAACAAATCCTTAGTCCTTTGTAAGTACTTAAGGATATTCTTTACAGCTATCCAGTGCTCTTCGTCTAGATTCGATTGATATCTACTCGTGACACTCATAGTAAGGATAATATCAGATCGAGTACATAACATGACGTACATGAAGCTTTCAATCATCGAAGCATAAGGGATTCTATTCATGCACTCGATCTCCTTAGATATGTTAGGACACATTATCTTGGAGAGTCGAATACCATACCTAAGGGATAGCAAATCCCTTTTAGAGTTTTTCAAACTGAACCGCTTCAGCACCTTTTCTATGTATAGCTTTTGTGATAAGCCAAGTATCCTTCTAGATCTATCTGTATAGATCTTTATCCTAAGAATATAGAATATTTCTCCTAGATCTTTCATGAAGAATTTCTTAGACAACCAAGCCTTGACCGAAGTAAGTATGGAAATATCATTCTCAATAAGGAGGATGTCATCGATATACAATATGAGGAAGACAAGCGTGCTCCTATTGACCCTTTTATAAACATAAGATTTTTCTTCATTTTTGATGATTTGATCGCATCATCAAAATAAAAATTTTAGCTCCGAGAAGTCTGCTTTAGTCCATAGATGGATCTTTACAGCTTACAGACTCGGTGATCACTATCACCTGATATGAAACTCAGAGGATGCTCCATATAGATATCTTTCTCAAGATATCCATTCAGAAAAGTAGTTTTCACATCTATCCATCAGATTTTATAATCATAGTAAGCTGCAATGGTAAGCAATGTGCGGATGGATTTCAGTATAGCTACAGATGAAAAAATATTATGATAGTCAATACCTTCATGCTGACTATAATCCTTCACTACCAGCCTTGCCTTATAGGTCTCTATCTTACCATCAGTACCTACTTTCCTTTTATAGATCCATTTACACCTAATGAAAATAATTTTTCGGTGGATCCACCAAGAACCATATCTAGTTTAAGTGCATTGAGTCAATTTTCGACTTCATTGCATCTAACCATTTCTTGAAATCGATGTCAGATATCATCTCGATAAAAATACTAGGATCATCACCATGACCCCCATCTCCCACAAGGAATGCTTCCTCTACATCCTCTTTCAGTATACATATGTATCTTTCAGGAGGATGGAAGATTCTACCTGATCTATGAGACGGAAGTGGAACATTAACTACTGGCTCATCATTGATGGATTTCTAAAGATTTATAGCTCATCGCTCTTTAGAGATATTCTCATCAAGCTCAATAAACCTCCCACTACCACCATTATGGATAAACTATTTTTGTAGAAACATGGCATTGTGACTCACAATCACATTATGATCATATGAAAAGTAAAAGTAGTACTCAATGAATTTCTTGGGATATCCTACAAACTGAGCTATGACTGATCTATCCTCTAACTTGTCAGTTTTCTATTTTTAAACATAGACTGGACATCCTCAAGTCTTAAGATAACTCAGACTTGACTTCTTATCATGCCATATCTCATATGGTGTAGTAGGAATAGATTCAGAAAGAATCCTATTTAAAATATGCATCATGGTAAGTAAGGCATGTCTCCAAAGATATATGGGTATATCAGTGAAGCTCATCATGGATCAGACCATATCCAATAGGGTCCTATTTTTTTTTCGGATACCCTATTGAATTGAGGCATGCCGGGAGGAGTCTATTGAGAGACAATGCCATTCTTCTTAAGATAACAAAAAAATTCAGCACTCAGGCATTTCCTTCCTCGATCAGATTATAGGACTTTGATGGGTTTACCTGTTTGCTTCTCTATCTCTTATCTGAATTTTTTGAACTTTTCAAATACTTCAGATTTGTGTTTCATAAGAAATATATGCCCATACCATGAAAGATCATCAGTAAAGATAATGAAATAGCTATAATCATCTCTAGCCTGCACATCAAATGGGCCACACACATTGATGTGTACCAGGACTAGTAACTCAGTGATCCTTTTCTCTTGTCCCACAAAAGGTAATCTAGCCATTTTTTTCTCAAAGACATGATTCGCAGGTCGGAATCGACTTAGATTTAACTAAGTCAAGGATCCCATCCTTTTTTAATTTATTTATCCTATCCTCTCCACTATGGCCAAGTCTATAGTGCCATAAGTATTTATGGTTAAACTCATCTTTGGCTCTCTTTTGGCCTACGATACTCACTACTTCTTTAAATTTACATTAGCATCAGTATGCAAGTGATAAAGACTGTCAATCAAAAGATCAAATACAATTAATTTATTTTATCAATAAATAAAATAAAAATTTTTATTAAATTAAAAAATAAATCCATTCTGTGCTAGTACAGAAATCAAAATCAAAATTTGATTAGCTACAGAAATAAAATAATAGTTTTTTAAATTTAATCTAAAATCTGACGGTAATCGAAGAGGATAGGTTCTAACGACTTCTACAGTAACTTTTGCTCCATTGTCGATCCGAAGGATCATATCATCATTTTTCAACCTCCTACTTCCTATTAGACCTTACATTGAAGTATATATATGAACACTAGAATCAGAATCCAGCACCCAACTAGAAGTAGAAGAAACTATTAGGTTAGATTCTATTATGAGTATACATTCAGAAGGTTGATCACCCTTTTTCATCTTTAAGCTCTTCAGATAAGATAGATAGTTTCTCCTCCAGTGGCGGAGTTGCAGTGTAAATAGTTTTCTTTCTTCACAACTTTCTTCGGAGTGTCCTTCTTAGGTTTGCTCTCCTTCTTCTGCTTCTTTACAGGCTTGTTCTTTTTCTTTCCTTGAGACTTTCTCTGGAAAGGTGCCCGCTCAACAGTAAGAATAGAGCCCCTTGAACTTTTCAAGGTACCCTCAGTAGTGACCAGTATATTTACCAATTCGGATAAGCTGTAGTCCAATTTGTTTATATAGTAGTTTATGATAAATTGCTCAAATAAACTGGTTAGAGATTGAAGGATCAAATTGACCTTTAATTCCTTTTGTACATTAAGCTCGAGCTTCTCAAATTCCTCAAGGTCCTTGATTATTGTTATATAATGATCGTGGACTGACTGTCCGTCGCACATCTTCATATTGAATAACTATTTGGATAATTCAAAATGCGCAGTCTGACTATGCTCACCGTACAATTCTTGCAGGTTAGTGATCATAGCATGGACAGTGGGCATATTCTCATGCTGGCTCTGCAACTCGTTTGACATGAAAGCCAGCATATAGCACTTCATCCTAAGGTCATCATCCATCCACTTGTTTAGAGCAGCTCTTTTCTCTATCGTAGGATGGACTGATAAGGCTAGGACATCCTGATCGAGTACATATCCATTCTTTTCAGATGTCAAGACTATTCTAAGATTTTTGAGCCAGTCCTTATAATTTGTATCGATCAGTCAGTTGGTTTCAAGGATGTGGGCCAGTGGGTTAGAGATCGACATTGTTTATCTGCGAGAGTAGAAATACTAGTTAGATATTTATACTTAAAATTTATATTTACTCTAGGGACTTTTAAATGCAAATAGACTCCGACTATTTTTTTCGAATTCTAATACTCCCCGGATGGAAAGAAAAAATTCGAAGTGACCAATACAAAGTTTCTAGTGGGTGATATGGTCCCATCGATGCCGTGCACCTCACCTAATAGTTATTGGTGACACGCACACCAATCATAGGCAACTCTTAGTTCAGATGCTTCTCCAAGCATATTACAGCAACTTGATCTCTAAGCCAGGTGAGCTCAGATAACACATATTGCCCCACTCCTTAGTTAAACCTAATCTACTGTTCACAAGCAGGTGTGAAGCCATCATTGAGTCCCTCAGATAACACATATTGGGTCCAACCCCATCTTCACCCTGGAGCATCTCTTTTATAGTAGAGTGACTGTGTATTTTCGATGCAACTAAACCACTGTAACCAATCGAGAACAGTCAACGTCAGTACCACTCTCGTACTTTTACAATGGTGGAAGATCATAAGGCTTAATATTAATTAGAGAGGTTTAGATTAGATCTCATCCAATCAGTCATTATACGATCGATCTAATTGGTATGGGCTAAATCAAAATGCCTTAGCAACTAATGAACCCAATCATCTAATTGGTCAAATAAGTGAGATCAATGGGAGGATACGTCATTAACTCACCGTAGGCAAAATTATCTAGGTGAGTAGCCTTTCCATTAAAAACCATCGATCGAGACTTGCCTTAAACACTAAATGACTTATTGGTTTCAATTAGTCAATATAGGTGAATCGGATTCAAGCCATAAAGCTGGATTAGGTCTTTAGGTTGACTCAATTCTACATATGGGGTTTAATCAATTCAATCTACAATACTTATAGAATTATAAGCTCAATTGATCTAACCCAAATCAATACTTGATTCGGTTTGATCAATAGCTACATCAATTTCAACCTAATATTATCTAATGGTAACTTAAGATGCAATTCATTGATCTAATGCAAAACTATCTATGTCCAACAATTCACACACACTAATTTCAGATCAAAGAAATAAATTTTAAATCTAAATTTATTGTATAAAAATAAATTTTTGATTCTTGAAATACTTTCAGAACATGCATGCAATTATATATCATATACATGAAAAATTTTAAATTTTTTAAAAATTAATTTTAAATCTAAATATGCCATCATTATCGCATATATGAAAAATTAGTTCGCAGAAATTTAATTTCTAACTTATGAATACTTTCATATATCGCATATATAAATAAAATTTAGATCTAAAATACTTTTCAGATCTGAACATAAACATATATATCTCATGTATAAACTAAAATTAAAATTTTAAAAATAATTTTTAAAATTTTTATTCTGCTTTTATACATATAAACATGTAACTCTGATATCACTGTTGGATTTTCTGTAGGTGCTAGTGCATGTAGATTTTAAAATTTTTTTAAATCTAAAATACAGTGAAAAAAATTAGATTAAAATATTTTTAATCTAAGCATGCATTCATCATATGAAAGCACCTATAGATCTAGTTCATATGCTAAAATTTATATAAACTGATTTTAGGATGAATGAATGAAAGTCTATAATCAGTTCATATACCTGAATCACTTTTTCTTTACTTCAAACCTGTAACAGGGGTTAAATTCCATTCAATCTCTGGATCCGGGGTTGAATAGGTTTTAAATCAGCAGCATAAGTATTCTGCCTCTACGGATATCTATAGGACCGATCTGTATAGGCTTCTTTTAATCTTGCTTGCTTGAATCAAAAGTCTGAATAAGCTTGAACCAAGCCTGGATAGACTTGAAATTATGAACCCTTTTGATCTTTCTTTTTTGATTCTTGAAGAAATCAAGAATCTTTCTTGATTCTTGAAGAAATCAAGAACCTTTCTTGATTCTTGAAGAAATCAAGAACCTTTCTTGATTCTTGAAGAAATCAAGAATCTTTTTTGATCCCTCAACTAATCAAGAAGAACAACAACCAAGAAGTAGCTGCAACTAACTTTCAACAATTTGAGAGGAAGAAGATAAAATCAAATAACAACTTGGCACCAACCAATTATCACCAAAATAATGTTGCCATCCACCGCTCTAAAGCTCCAACAAGGAGATGCCAAGAGAGAGAGAGGGCATGGGCTAGAGAGAGGAAGGAGAGGGAAGGTGATGGGCATAGTAAAGGTGGCAACAAGGAAGGGAGAAACTGAGATAATGAGAGGAGTAAGGCTAGGGCCTTTTATATAGACAACAAAAAGATGTCCTAATCAAATTAAGTTTTCTCCTCTTAATTATATTAGAAGTTCTAGCATAAATATACTTGGACCAAATAAATGGGGTGCCATCCATAACTCACCCACACTTACACCCAATGCTAGGTGTCCCATCATATGAGATCTAATAAAAAGTCTTGAATCAACCCACATGATTTCATAAATTCATTTTAAGTATCCTTAATGAATAAAATCAAGAAACTCTTTTTTGATTTAATCCAAGTCATAAATTAAACATCCAACCATTAGATCTTATTGAATCAAATTCAATTAGGTTCAAATCAAGTGTAGAAATTGGTTAATACTTATCATATAAGCAAACTAACTACAAGAGAAATTAGGTTCATCTAGGTGCTAGCAAGGTTAATATGAATTCAATAAGATTTCTCTAAATCTATATAAATTGGTACTTCATAAGCCTAATTATTAATCAATCTAGATCTTCTTTCTTTGTGTGTGATCTCATAGGTTCAATTATGTCTGATAGTGAGATATACAATGATCTCTATCATAAGTATCACTGAAATCTCTTTCAGTGGATCAGAATAATTTTACTCTAATTCGACAAGGATCATTGATCCAAAATGATCCTATTGAGCTCTCACAATCCACCAATGACATCTAGTAATATGTAGTAGCACTCCAGCAGAATCGAAATAGAATCTCTAGGTGTAGTTAATGTATGATACAATCCCTCTATCGTGAGTCCCGATTAGATGACAGATCATGGATAAATCATCAAACCTCATCATCAGTCATATGATAGATATGATTAGCTCAAATTTAATAGTGATTTCAAATAAAAACTCCTTTCTATTAATCACACTGCTATGATCATAGACTTGTGGACCCAACTTCTCAAATCTCATAAGACTATTTCTCTCTATTAAGATAGTTAGATCCCATATAGATGTACACGTTGCTCGCACAGCTCAACCAACTGAAGTCAACATCTACTACAAAAACTCATGATCGAGTTAATGTTTATGTGTAGTCCAACTATAGCAGTCTTACTGTAAGCAACTGTGACACTGTAGGTTAAAGAACCAGTCACACAACTACAACATCAAGATAATTACAAACAATCAAATAGAAATTTATATGATCTCTCGTATGGTCATACTCAGTACAAGTTATTCTCTAATAAGTATTTATGCTTTTCGCTCAATATCTCTACATTATAGACTAGAGACTCATCTATCCCAAAAAAAATGAACTATGCATCATTTATCTAGATGGATCACCGTCTCCATGACTATCCTATAATCGAGAGTAATTTAGGAATCGATCATACATGCCTCTAATTCTCAACACTTGAGAATATGTATCGTAATATTAATTCTAAAGATGATTCAAGGATACATAATACTTGAATGAAAAATAAAAATTTATCTTTTATTGTTCAGTCAATAGTTTAAGTACAAATATATGTCATAGAATAAAAATGTGTCAGTCAATAATTGACTTCTAGGACATACATCTAACATTATAAATATGGCGATGCAAAATAGTGGCGTGATGTTGAGCACCACCACTGGGTGTTATGCTAGCTCAAGAGATTCACAACCTCATATATAGGATCTAAACTATTATGAAGTTGTGGAGAAGATAGTCATCTTGGACTACTATTCTAAAAAGAGGATTGTGTTGATAAAATATAATTAGTTTAACAGCTTGTCTCGATCAGAGATGAAGATCGATGAGTGCAGTTTTACCCTCATCAACATGCAATGCCATCTCCATACTAAAAAACTGTATATACTTACCTCCCAAACTAGTCAAGTCTTCTACGTTAGTGATCCCTTGGAGCCTCAATAAGGTGTTGTTATCAGGATGGTGCCCAGGCATATCTTTGATGATATCGAGATTGATGATGAAGTTGGACCATGCATACAAAGTATTTCTCTAAGATAAAACTTATCTAGTGTTGTCGAGATCCCAAATATATTTGTTGGGAGTGATGGTGATGTCCATATTATAGATGCCAGTAGGCGATGAGTTCAATATCCTGGTATAAATGTTAGTATTTATTTATTGATGCTTTACTAATGTTATTGTTCAACAATATGTTATATTTGCTAATGTTCATTAATATTGTAGGTCATGATGACACAAAAACACCATCTAGCTTTCACCCCCATCCCTCGATGGGCTACATGGAGCTCGATATCTGAGCCACTGTCAGTGCATACTCCATCCACCTCCGCATCGACTTCGACTTCATAGGTATATACTCCTCCCACCGGCACATCTAAGCCACCACTGGCAGCCACATCGCCAGCCTATGCATCTTTGGCACATACTCCACCCATCGATGAGGCTCCACTGGCATCCACATTACACGATCCTAGTGAGAGTAGTTTTTTATTGTATCAATTATTTATTTATTTTTTGTATAGTTGTTGCACACTCTTATATATTTGTAATGTATTTTCATTGCAGGTGCATCATTTAGTAGGATATTTTGTGGTCCCATATGCATGCCGCATGTGTGGAATCGCTAACATCAGGTCATGGTGGAATACGATCAGGAGGGAATGCTAGTAAGGGAGATCGTGTGGGAGATACATTTTTTTTTCGATGTACTTGTGAGGTGGTTTGACATTTTTTTCATACTACCCATAGACTGACGATTGATGGATGCTGATGTCAAGTACCAAGTGTGGGAGGAGATTTAGGTAGGTGTATCTTAAATATATATATATGCATGTGATATGTTTACACTATGTTCGATTAGAATAATTTCGTAATTGATTTTTGATAACTTTGTGCAGAGGAGATACGGCTTTTCAAAACATAAGAGGGCTCGAGATGTCCGACTACAAAAGATTGAGGAGTTGTATCAAAACTATAAGGTTAAGCTCCATAAAGGGTAGCTAGAGCACCATAGGGACACAAAGGAGGAGCTTGTTCCTTGGAGCCAGGACTGTCCCCTAAGTCAGTGGGAGGGGATGGTTAGGCATTGGAGGAGCCGGGAGTTTCAGATTTAATTTATAACTTATAAATTTTTTATTAAACTAAGAATTATATTTGATTCTAACTTAGGTGATTTAAATATTTATTTGGTTATATCTCATCAGAATCGAAAGAATCGGGCTACTCAGGAGTACATACACACTCTCGACCGTGAGTCTATAGCCAATCATGTGTATAGAGAGGTAATGAGTTCTGACCCTTTAGTTTACAAGTTATTGAATTATTATTTTATACATTTCTAACAAGCTGATTAATTGTTATAGCTAACGAGAGAGGGGGTGATGCCCAGCCTAGTGTCATCTTTCGATCGAGTCATACGGACAAGAAGGGTAGATCGATGAACACCGCGATCGGAAAGATTTTTGTAAGTAATAACTAGAGTATGATTAGTATGATTAGTATTATAGCATTTCTTATGAGATTTTATTTGAATTTGTAATTACAAGAGTAGTTAGACACGCTTGCGAGCGAGGGCCCAGACATCTCTGGCCCCCATGACTATTTATCTCAGGTCTTGGGACCTGAGCACTCTGGGAGAATTTGTTGCAGGTCCGGACATACGCCAATGAGCTATTAATCTGAGGTGAGCATCTCCCCATACGCTTTCAAGATTGTCAGTCGTGAGCAGCTGGACGAGGCTCTGGCGCAGGCAGCTCAGGCTCAGGAGCACGTATCTTAGGCTGAGGAGTGCGCATCTCAGCTACAGAGCGTCATATCCACTATGATGACATAGCTGTCTGCTCATTTTGGAGTTGATTTTTTGAGTATTCAGGATATGTTGGCTCGCATTTTAGCTCCAGCCCCTCTAGCTCTTGCTACAGCCACTTCCGCTCCTGTGACAGCCCCTTCTGATCCTGCTTCAGCCCCCTACGGTGATGATGAGATGCTTGGAGAGGAGGATTTTGATTTTTCTTATTTTTGATGTATTTTAATTTTATTTGAGATATATTGTAATACAATTTGAGTAATACAATTTGAGTATTTGAGAAATATTGTGCTTGTTATTGAGTTTTATGTGAAATTTTTAGTTCTTGCAAGTTTTAGTCTGAGTAATTATATATTGAATTATATCTATCAGATAAAAAAAGATAAAAAATGATAATTTTAATTTTTTTTACTGGTCAACAGGCTATGACAACGGTTGCACAACTACTATCGTAGCTGTGCTGATCGCTGCCGTAGCTCTGTACTAACTGCTATCGTACATATATGGCAGCGGTTGACAAACCGCTGCTGTACATCTATTGTCAACCGCTACTGCACATCTATAGCAGCGATTATAAAACCACTATCGTAGTTTGAAATATGGTAGCGATTTCATAACCGCTGTTATAGATGTTATAGCAGCGGTTGGAAAACCGCTGCTATACACTTTGTTATAGTAGCGGTTACTCAACCACTGCTATACCCTATATATAGCAGTGGTTTCAGTAACCGCTGTCATAAATTTACGATGATGGCGACAATAGAAACGGCTATGGAACCACTATCGTAGGGTATGGTGTTGATTTTTTTGCTACGACAGCCATTCGAACTGCTGCCGTAGCCTCTTTCTATAGTAGTGCTTCTATCCTAGTCATCCCGTAATTGTAAAATCACTTTCAATCTATTATTGGAATTCTTAGTTTTTATCTATTTTTATCTTTTTAATGAACCGCAGGCAGGCAAAGGATGCCCTTATGATACTTAAGAAGCGCCTTGGAAGCAAAAATCTCAAAATACAACTTTTGGCACTTTTTGTGAGTACATGAACATCTATTCACCTGCAATTAAGAAATTTTCGGTTTGCAAACTAGTACTGTCAGAAATATATAATATTATAATTGCTTGTCATATTTTTCTTACTACATTTCTTTGAGCTTTGTTTCTAGTGATACTACTGGTAGTGAACACAATTTTTCCGTAGGATGGTTTTCTTGAATTCAGCTTCTTCTTCTTTTTTTAAAGTTATTTTTCTTACTATATATCACTTATGCATTGCATCCTGTGCATTGAAATTGGAAGTTGTTGGGGACAGCAAATAGCATTATGAACATTCTTTTACAGCACATAATTTCAATCCATGTTATGAATGTATGTCTTTATGCCGAAATCTCATGACGCAGCTGAGGAAAAAGTTAACTAGTACCTCCACATATGTGCGCTATGTGAGTCATAAGTAATCAATAGCTTTGCTTTCTTTAGCATCTTTAGAGGATAACAATGTGCTTTTGCTGAGAATTTAGTCTTTAGCTGAACAAATGGATAAACAGATCCAAAAAGCTGAGCTCATATAAACAAGCCTGGCTGGTTATGAGTTCAGGATAAGCTTTTGCAAATAGGTTGAATAATGATTTAGATTCTATTCGGGTTTTCTTGACAAGTTTACTTCAGTAGCATTTCTCATATGGTATATTCTGTTTCTCTAGTAATAGATATGTGTTCTCGGAATTGTTAATTCAGGTGTTAGAGACTTTAAGCAAAAATTGTGGTGACTATATTCACCAACAAATTGCTGAGCGGGATATTTTACATGAAATGGTGAAGGTAGTGAAGAAAAAGGTAAGTGTTGCTTCTCATCAAACACCTTTATGTTATGTTTTACATCATTGCATGTACATTGGAATGTGATTTTGATATACCAGCTTCTTCAATTTCCGTTTGCAGCCAGACTTGAATTTGAGGGAGAAAATATTGATTCTAAAAGATACATGGCAAGATGCTTTTGGAGGAGCAGGAGGAAGATTTCCCCAATATATACAGGTACTTCATGCATGGAAGGTCGGTACAATGAATTGTTAGAATGATTTTGAGAATTGATACCTCTAATTTATTCATGCCAGGTTGAATTTGATGAGGAAGGAAAGTCTGGGTGAATCGAAGGGAAACTGCGAGATGTAAGAAAATTGTCTGTGATCCTTCTTATTTACCAAACAAGGTAGAGGTTCTTATATTTCGTGTACTCAATAACTAATATTTTAATTCTGTTTCTAACATCATCAGTTGTCCAATATACGAGGTGCACCTCAAAATCTCGTTAGACCTTTGGAAAGATTTGCGCTGTGTTGCCTTTTAATTCTGGAGTAGTTTCTGACTCTGAGCTTCATAGTCGAGTAACCACTCACAGATGGGTTCAATGATTGGTGATAGGTTAAGAAGGTTGGCAAAGTTGCTAGAGCCATTGCTATAATGAGCCATTCCTCCAACAATTTTGTTTGTTGGGGTGGGGTTGGCTAGTGGTGTATGTGTTGTTAGAAATTGCATGGATCTTTCTTTCTGAATTAACTGTATTTTTATTTTTTTAATGCCCCTTGGTTGACCAAACAGGTACCTTTTCTGTTGTTCTTATTCTCACAACGTTGCCCCAAAAGGGAAGTTCATCGCAATTGTCTCAACAGAAGACGAAACTAACCAGCCTGAATTAGAGCTAAAGCCAGGAATCGATCTTCTTGGACCAGTTGATGAGATATTTTCTGATACATATGACAGATATGAACCGGTCAATGAACCCCTGCTGGACAGTTGCTTCATATCAACTGTAAGTATATTATTTTTTTGCCTGCTTAACTTCATGGATACCTGTTTACAAATTTTCGAATATCACAGAGTTATGATGCTACAACACATTTTGAATCAACTGTCATGGATGTGCTCGCTATGTATACCAAGATCACTGGAAAGGTAATGGTCACTCTTCATCTTCCCTTAATCCCTTCAGAGTAAACATTGTTATCTACTTGAGACCAAGTAAATCACTTCTTGGCTCACTCATTGAGAGTTGACATAATATAATGTTTGCAATATGAAGTTTCATATTTATACATAGATTTAATATGGAACCCAGTAGACTGTCTTCTGACAGGCCTGCTATTATTGCTCCATAATTCCATTTGTCGAGTCTTTTGTCCATTTTCAACCATCATTGCTAGTTATGGGTTTGTTATGGTTTTCCTCTCTATTGGTGCATTAAAAATAATTATTTCGAGTGCCATTATCAGTTTACTGAAGTTGTTGCTGTTGAAGTGACAGATGGGTCGACTATTGACTATCCCTGGAAGAAAGGTATGTGAAATAGCAATTCTGTAGATATTAAGTGACCATTGTCTTGTACAACCAAATTAATTTGATAAATAGACGTTGTTGAAGATACTATGACAGTTAGTTTATTCAGGACTAAAATATAATATAAAATTACATTGATATCATTAAGTCGGAAAGACTACTTGGTGTGGAATTTATTAAGAATGTAACACAGGAAAGTTTCTTCAAATCTATGATATTCTTTTATCTTTATTTTGAATTTTGCTTTTAGCTTAACCCAAGCAAACCTTTTTTATTCTGCTCTTATCCTTATATTTGAATGGTCGAAGTTGTCTCTTATTTTACTAAATGTTTAATTATGAGATGGCCTGTGGATGATCAAACAACCATAGGCTTAACTGTGAAGCTATTTTTCCCAGTCAGCTATACAGGTGTTTTCTGAGAATGTAGCTATATTTGTCTTTAAATTTTAGATGGTTGGTAGTTTATGACAACTTATATAGATCAATGCAATGTAGGGGTATCTCATTTGACGGAAGTGTTTTACCGAATGGGTCTATCAGACAAAGATATTGTAGCACTATCTTGTGGCCATACTCGGGTAAAATATTAATATAATTCTGTAATATAGAGTTATGGGTGTGTTAGTACTTCTGATGATTATAGTTTTTGACAATTTATTTTTGGTCTTGGTATTGAAGGGAAGGGCTCATCCTGAGAAAACAGGATTAGAAGGTGATACATCAAATCATAAAGAAATGCATTCCTTTTATTCTTTTGATACATCAGTAGTTTTTAATAGTGACTTAATCTCTAACATGATATATATATATATATATATATATATATATTTTTTTTTTTTTATATATATATATATATATATATATATATATATATTCTTTGTTTTGCAGATTCAGGTCGAGGATATGATAGATAGTACGAAGAAAAGATAGGAATTGTCTTGCTGATAGCTTCATAAGTTGATGAGCTCTCAAATTTTACAAAGTTAACATTTTAGTATCATTAATTCAAGTTTACTTTATTTTCTTTTTGATGTAGCAAAAGTGAGCTTAGAACTTATGTATAAAGTGCAGGAGATCAGTTCGAATTTGTTTATTCTATATTTTAAGTTCTAGCATTTACTTTCTTTTATATTCAAAAATTTGATGGTATATGCTCTTATTCTTTGGATTTTGATGAAACTAAAAAGGTTGTTAGGATAATTTTTTTGAGACTACCACTATGAATGTTCAGTTCTTTTTAATACAATGATGAAGATTATCTTATTTATAGTTGTTTTATCTCTTTGAAGCTATTAGTCTTTATATATTATTCAGTGGTACAGAATGCTTAAATAAATTATCAAGCTAACATTTCTGTTTTTATTTATTATTACAGGTGATCCATATTTTGAAATTGGATAGGACAATAACATCTTAAAGTTGATTATATATCCATATTTTATTATTGATAATAGAGATCCATTTATACCTACACTTTGGTAACTCCCATGAATTCTGATTCATGTGTATTTAGTTATCCACGTTTAATAAAGGTGTACACTAGGTCTATGCTTACGTATACACTATCACGTATGTTACATATTACATGGATAAAGTAGGGATACACGCACGAAAAGAAATAGCATGTATATAAGCTACACCCATGAAGGGAATACCCATGTTTAACCAAATGTGTGTACCAACATGGGTGTAGGCCTATCTTCATATTTTTTAGACCTTTATCCATGTATCTTCATGTAGGTATATCTCAGTTTTCTTATAGTGTGCTTGTTTTCAAAATTATTTTGAAATCTACATGCAAAAATATCTAAAATTCAACATTTTAGTCACATCTATTTTAGAAAAGAGAATCCTATTAGAACTAAAAAGATGAATCCGATCTGAATTGTACAAGATGAACCTCACATTATAAATAAAAATTATGTACCTTAGTTTAAAAATCATCCATAAAATAAAAAGGAACTTAAACTCTACTTTTGTAAATTAAGGGATTTAAAATTTGTCGTCATTTAGTGATCTTTGTCATAGTCGTCACTAAAAATCTATGATTCAATGATTGCATTTTCATGACCGCCATTGAGAGTGCATTATTTTCGACTACTATTATAGCTATCAGTAAAAAGCCAATATTTAATGGCCAATTATTAGTGGCTGCCACTAAAGTTCTCATTTAGTGACTACCTTCTTATGCCTGCCACTAAATATACTTTTTATGAGGACCTACTATAATTGCCATTAAAAGGACCATTTAGTGGCCATCATTCTTTGACCACCACTATTAATCTATCATCTAGTGTCCACTTATTTATAGTTGCCATTAAAAATATTACTTTTTGTGAGGGTTAGTAGTGACGGCCACTAAAGAGAATCATTAGTGGCGACTATATGGTGGCTACTTCTAAATGTTTAAGCTTTTGAGAGAATTGAATGTGGCCGCTACTAAATATCAATATTTAGCGATAACTCCCTTTTTGGCTGCCATAAAAGTAATATATTTTGTGTCCACGTATTATGACCGCCACTAAAACTCTAACCTTTTGTGTAGGCCATAGGTGGCCGCCACAATAAAATGATATTTAATGATGATTTAGTATTGGCTGCCACTAAATATGGAAGTTTATGTGGCAATCATTTGGAGCCGCCACTAAATATCTTTATTTAGTGTCCAATATTTTCTGACCACCACTAAAAGGCTTCTTTTATGGCAATCATCTTTGGTTTTCTAAATATGCTATGTAGTGACCAAATTTTTATAACCGTCCTTAAATGTGATCGCTCAAACTCATCTTTATTGTAGCGTCTATACCTTGCCTGCAGAACACATTGAAGACTTATGCTATGTTATCATAATAACTTACGTTATAAACTAAGTAAAAGCCTAATACATCACCTTAAATCTATGCAACAACTCATCCTTAGTTGTCTGCTCTATCATTCTCCACAAAGGCTAAGCTTCTTTAGAGCACTGCTTCAGCCAAACACTCATTTGACGTGACAACTCAGGCTCGATGAATCTACGTGTTAAACATTAGTCAAATTAATCATATAAAATAACAATAAAAATAGATATCAAATAAGAATATATAATTACCAAACCTACTTATTCATTTTCACTATGATGGAAGCTTAATGTGCTTCAACGGTTGGCTCAGAGGTAGGCTGGTTTGGGCCTCTTGTACGCATAGGGTCAATCAAACCCATACTGAGCACATAAGGTGAAGGATTGACAGAAGACTCCTCCATAGGCAATGAGCCATGTGCCTCAATAGGTGGAGGTGTGTTCAATAGCCTACGGATAGATTGTTGTGGGTGTCTCCCAGTATCCCCATCATGTTTATCTCCATTATGTGAATATCAAAGTTATTGTCGGGATACATCTATTCCTCTACCATCCCTTCAACCAAGTCTAGATTCTCTATCATGTATCATTATCCCTGTTCATATATAAAGATTAGATGCATATATTAGATATTATGAATCTAACTTAAGATCATACATATTATTTACAATAATATAATACAAACCCATATTAGATGTGTGCCCTAGATGCCAGATCGGCTGACACATTCCTGTACTAATCTAAGGATAAAATTATAATTTTGACTATAAATGAATAAAAAGATTATTCTTCTATCACATTGTGTACATTGTGTCTGTGATACATCCTTTGAGTTAGTGGGAATATTAATTCATATTTTCAAGAGTTAAAAATTTAAGGCATGAATTTACATAACTAACTCATAAACTGCTCCTAACCATAGGATCATCATGAGGATGGTGATCGATCCGAAAGGTTGGTGTATGATCACTTCCTTAAGGTAGATGAGTCTTGAGTCTACGGTGTGGAAACACCGGAGTGAGAGTACAGGTATTCGTTGAGAATGAGAGTACTGAGCGTGACCACCTCGAGCAGTCATAAGAAAATCTACCTTCTCGTCGATGACTAGCTCGATGCTGCAGTTGTGTGTCTAGTTCTTTGACCTGAGGTGCATCGTCGGTTTACCTTGAGTATATTATAGTTTGACTACACCATAACTCGATCTCCTAGCCATCCGAAACCTGAGGTGTATGTTGGCTGTAGCATATTCATTGTAGGAACCAGATCGCATCAAGATGGGATCTATCAACCTCGGTAGATGAGAGTAGTCCTATGGTGATCGAAAGATCGAGTAAGCCCATGACCATGGCAGAGTGAAATAATGGAAAAGAGTTTTCCATTGGAGTTTTACATCGGACTCAGATCGATCGATTGATTCATATGACTGATGTTGGGTTTGACGAGTTCACCTTAACCCTAATTCAGTCGGGACTCATGATAGAGGAACTCAATCACACAGGTAGCTGCACCGAGAGGTTCATCTTCAATTCTAATGGGTTGCCACCATATATGGCTAGGTGTCACTAGTGGATTTTGGGAGCAATTAGAATGATTTTGATGATCGATCATTTTAATTGTCTGAATCAGAAGAGTTCTGGTCCATTGAAAGGAGTTTCGATGATGTCGATGATGAGATCACGACATGTCTCATTACCATACAGAATTGAACCTAACTGGGTCATACAAACAAGGGTTAGGGTCTGGATGTCATCAATTGGCTAGGCCAATTGATTTAGATAAGATCCAATTAGGTTCAAGGAAATCGTGCTAGCACTCGATTGAGCCTAACATTCTCTTCGTGTAATCTTTTCTGTCTCTACTGAGCCAAATGTGATCTGGCTCATCAGAGAACCTTGGAAAGGTTTCTCTCAGTTTAAATGAAGCTTGTCCAGCTCAGAAAAGACTTGTCTTAATTTATGAGATGAATTTAAGACAATACCTGCTAATTTCTAGCACCTGCCAATTTCATTTTAGGACATCTGTCAAAAGTTGACATATGGGTCTTAAACTGAAGAGGACTTATTGGAGGATTTTTATGGAGTGTCCACATGCCTAAACCTAATCAAATTGGGTGCCATAATCAGATTATGACATGAGCCCAATTGGATTTAAGTGGGCGCCCCAAATGGATAAGAACCAAAGAGTCCTGATAAACTTGGACTCTTTGGCGCCACCTTATTTGAGCCTATCCATTGTTGGCGCCAACATAGGAGAGAGCATGGGGATTCTTATCTGATGTGATCAAATAACATCACTCCACCAATTAAATTTTTTCCAAAATTTATTAAAATTTTTTGATTGGTCGAAAGATGTGGCACTGCGCAGCATACAGGGTCTATATAAACCCTGCTGCACCTAGGGTTTCAGGGCAGAACTCGTTTTGTGAAAAAAAACCCATTGGCTGCCACCCCCTCCCCTCTTCTCTATATCCTCCCTTCTCTCCTTTCTCCCCTCTTCACGTACAAGAAGTTGGACGTTCATCTGGCATACGTGCAAGGCGTGGTGACGCCTGGAACAGAAGGCTGCAGGACTTCTTCGACAGGCTGCTGCTCCAACTTCAGGAAGACTTTTGAAGATCTTCCTAATCAAATTTAGATCTAATTTTTGGAGCATAGAATCGCAAGGAGAAGACGTTCTAGATTATACCTGAGTGGATACTGGTAGAGGCCAGGCGCTTGCGTGGCTACATCAGAACCTCAGACAGTGCTGCGATCATCTACAGGGTAATTAGATTACCCTTGAGGTATGTCTATGTTTCTCATACTTTTAGATTTAATTTTAAAATTAAAATATTAGATAATAAAATTAGATCTAATAGATATTAGATCTAAAATAGTGTAGGATAAAATTTAAAATTTATTCTGCCCCAGATTTGATGAAATCTGGAAGATCCTACACAGGAAAAAGGCGGTTTTTCCTTCAAGTGGTAACAGAGCCAGGTTGTTGGCTCTATTTCAGATCTAATTTAGATCTGATTTTAATTTTAATTTATCTGATATTAAAAAAATTTAGATATCATATCAGATATAATAGAATCTAAAATTAAAATATTTAAAATTAAATCTAAGATGATCTAACATGCATGAGATGCATGACTAGACTAGGATTAGTTGAATCCATGAATAGTCTTAAGTTTTATATTTTAATAAGATTAAAATATGATTTAAATTTAATTTATTCTTTATTTTTTTGATGTTATAAGTGTTATAATCAGATCAAAAAATAAAAAATAAAATTTTAATTTTTCATAAAATTAATCTGTTACATGCCTAGACTAGTTGTAGAACTGATCTAGTAACTTGTCTAGAATAGATTTAATTTTGAATAGTTCAATTTAAATCTTATTTTTTAGATATTACATGTGATGTATCAGATCTAAAATCATGTTAATTAGATTGATTTTTGATACATGAGATGTATGCAAAGCATGTATTAGTTAGATCTTAAATTGTATATGTGATATGTTAATTTAGATCTAACTAGTTTTGTAGTTAAATTTATATTTCTGGTTAAGGTGTTCCTCATGACCGTCCGGTCATAAGAACGAAGTAAGATTTAAAGGCCCTCTCCTCCCATTCAATGGGGCATTCATATGACGTGTAGGGGTGCCGCACGTTCATCCTTAATCAGAAATCAAAACTTACTTTTCTGCAAAATCCTAGATCCTTAAACCCTAGGATTTATTATACATGCTTTTTTATGAACCCAAAACTTAATTAATGTATTAAGTTTATGAAATTAAATTAGGTCTAAAATTGAGAATTTCAGATCTAAGATATTTTTATAAGATTGGGTTTGGGCTTGGGTAGCTCAATTAGGTCTAGCGGTTGATCAAACCGAATCAAGAGTTGGTTAGGTGGGATCATGAAAGCTAATAATTGACCAGCCTAATAGGATTAAGTCTAGATCAAGGTCGAATCACATTTAGATGTGACTCGATCATGTTAAGACCTAATTTGGCTCAGAGATTAGAGTCTGGATTGTAGGTTAACCCAATTAGTTCTGGTTTGACAATTTGGTGTCTAAGGTAAGTTCGACAGATGCGATCGATTAATTTTTAATTGGGAGCTACTCGACTCGAATACGTTCTTGTCGAGTTAATGGCATATCCCTTCCACCGGTCTCACTTACCTGGCCATATGTGTCGACCCAGTTCTGATTTGAGGTGGCTAACAATTCGAGCTAACCCATGCCACTAGGTTAGTCATAATTGTTATGACTATATCAAGTCAAATTTAAAGAGACCTAAATCAAATCTCCCTAAGAAAATATTAAGTCTAGGTCTTCCACCATTGTGGATGTGCGGGCCCTTCCCGGGGTTGATTGTTCTCGGCTGGTTATAGTGACTTAGTTGCACCAGAAAGATGCAACCATGTCCATTAGGCATTGGATGCTACGGATTAGAGGATGGGTTGGGCTCAATATTCCGGATACGGAGAGGAACCCAATCAGGAATCTAGTTCGTGCAAATGGTGGGTTTGGCTTAACTAAGGATTGGAGCAATATCCCGGATATGGTGAGCTTCATGAATTAGAGACCAAGTTTTGGGTGCACCATAATTAGAGAATCATTGGACAAGAGTTGTCCACTCATCGGTTGACCCATCACCAATAACTATTAGGTGAGGTGATGAGCCAGTCGGTAAGACCGCACCACCCACTAGAAATCACTAATCATGAAGATTTTCACATCTCTACCAAGGGAGTGTAGGGATCTGAGAAAATAGTGGCAGTCTAATTTATTTAAAAATAAAAATCCTAAACAAATTGGTTGACTCTAATTACAAAATCTAACTAGAAACTTTCGACTCTCTACAGGAAACATGTCTGCCTCAAACCCCCTGACCAAAATTCTAGACACTCATAGACTGACTGAATCAAATTTTAAGGACTGGTTGAGGAACTACAGAATTATTTTGGGTTCCAAAAAATTGACTCATGTCTTGGACCAGGACCCACCTGCCATGCCAGCACGTCCGACTGCTGAACAGAGAGCGTCTCTGAAAAAGTGGACGGACAATGATAACAAAGCCAGGTACTACATGTTGGGTGCAATGTCTGATGACTTGCAGCGCCAACATGAAAATATTTTGACTACCTGCCAAATGTTGGCTCACCTACAAGAGTTGTTTGGTGAACAGAGTCGCGCAGCCAAGTATCAAGTCTGTCAAAGACTTTTTAAGGCCAAGATGCGTGATGGGCAGTCAGTCCAAGATCATTGTTTGATAATGATCAAGGATCTTGAGGAGATTGAGAAGCTCGGTATCATCTTAGACAAGGATTTTCAGATTGATGTGATCCTTCAGTCCTTGTCCGATGCATATGGTCAGTTCATCATGAACTTTCATATGCATAAGATGCAATGTACCTTGGCCGAGTTAATGAATATGCTGGTTACGGCTAAGCTTTCAATGAAAGGTTCAAAAGGCTCAGTTCTTATTGTGGAGCAAACTTCTTCCAAGAGAAAGTCTTTTGGAAAGAAAAAAAAATCTGCGAACAAGCAGAAGGTGGATGGAAAGAAGAGGAAGCGAAACTGTCCTCAGTACCTGGCCACCCTGAAGAACAAGAAGGATGGTCCTTCTGGAGGTATGCTCATTATCGAATCTAATCTTACGGTTTCTTCTGCATCCAGTTGGGTGCTTGACTCTGGTTCTAGTGCTCATTTGTGCACTTCTATGCAGGATCTTGAGGAGAGCAGGAGGCTGAGGGATGGGGAGATAATCCTACGCATCAAAAATGGAGCAAGAGTTACTGTCATGGCCGTGGAAACCTACCCTCTGCGATTATCATTAGGATTAGATTTAGTTTTAAGAGACTGTTATTATGTGCCTGCAGCAAGCAGAAATTTGATTTCTGTTTCATGTTTAGCACAAGAAGGCTATGTGATTAGCTTTCATAAAGACCATTGTAATATTTTTTATGAAAATAATAAAGTTGCAAATGGTTTTGTTATTAATGGTCTCTATCAGTTACATGTTGATGTATCTATTTTTAATATTGAGCAAAATGTGAATGCCATAAAAATTAAAAGGCCTAGAGATAGTCTAAATGATAAGTATCTGTGGTACCTAAGGCTAGGTCATATAGCGGAAGACAGGGTTAACAAATTGGAGAAATCCGGGCTACTGAGTCTGTTGACTTTCGAGTCATATCCAGTTTGTGAATCATGCCTTCAAGGCAAAATGACCAAGCTCCCTTTTGTGGGACATGGGGAAAGGGCCACAGACCTACTTGCCCTAGTACATACGGATGTATGCGGCCCATTTGATGTGCTGGCTAGAGGCAACTTTGTCTACTTTATTACCTTTACCGATGATATGTCTAGGTACGGGTATGTATTTCTAATAAAACACAAGTCTGAAGCCTTTGAAAAGTTCAAAGAATTCAGATATGAGGTAGAAAAACAAACAGAAAAGCCATTAAGGTTCTTCGATCAGATCGAGGAGGTGAATACCTTAGTCGAGAATTCTTAGCCTATCTTAAGGACAATGGCATAGTCTCACAATGGACTCCATCTGGAACACCTCAACTCAACAGGATTTTAGAATGGAGAAATCGGACCCTATTAGATATGGTCCGTTCCATGATGAGCTTCACGGACCTCCCTGATTTTCTTTGGAGATATTGTCTCATGACAGCAATTTATGTATTGAATAGGGTTTCCTCTAAAACCATTCCTACCACATCGTATGAGATATGGCATGGTAAGAAGCCAAGTCTGAATCATCTCAGAATTTGGGGTTGTCCGGCTCATGTCAAGAGACAGCAGACGGACAAGTTAGAGTTCAGGTCTTTTAGAGCTCGATTCATAGGGTATCCTAAAAAGTCATTAGGACACTATTTTTATATTCTGGAAGACCACAATGTGATTGTGAGTCGAAATGCTATTTTTCTTGAAAAATAGTTTATTCAAGATGGTGGCATTGGAAGAATAATTAAGCTCAAGGAGAATATCTCCCAAGAGCAACGAGCTAAAGAACCTGAGGAACCCAATCAATTAGAACTAGTCCTAACACAACCTCTTCCACCTCGTAGATCGACTAGGGTTTTTCGTCCTCCTGAAAGGTACCTAGGCACCATACAAAAGGATGTAGAGAAATATTTCTCATGGAAAATGGGGTTCATGGTGATGATCCCAAGACCTATGACGAGGCGATATCAGATATCAATTTCGAGAAATGGTTAGAGACAATGAGATCAGAAATTGACTCGATGTACTCAAATCAAGTCTGGACCTTGGTAGATCCACCTAAAGGTATTGTACCTATTGGGTGTAAATGGATCTTCAAGAGAAAGGTAAGTGCAGATGGGAATGTGGAGACATTCAAGGCTAGGCTCGTAGCGAAAGGTTATAGTCAGCGCGAAGGTATTGACTATCAGGATACCTTCTCGTCCATAGCCATGCTAAAATCCATCCGCACATTGCTTGCTGTTGCAGCCTATTTCGATTATGAAATATGACAGATGGATATGAAAACGACGTTCTTAAATGGACATCTTGAGGAAGATATCTATATGGAACAGCCGCTTGGATTCATATCCAGTGATGATGATCACAAGATCTGCAAGCTGCAAAGGTCCATTTATGGACTTAAGCAAGCATCTCAGAGTTGGAATACTCGTTTCAATGATGTGATCAAAATGTTTGGTTTCATCAAGAACGAGGAGGAACCATGTGTGTTCAAAAAGGTCAGTGGGAGCGCAGTTGTCTTCCTCGTATTGTACGTGGATGACATCCTCCTAATTGGGAATGACATTCCCATATTGACCTCAGTCAAAATATGGTTGTTTAAGGAGTTCTCTATGAAAGATCTAGGAGAGGCATCCTTTATACTGGGTATTAAGGTCTATAGAGATAGATCAAATAGGATGCTGGGACTTTCACAGAAGATGTACATAGAGGAGGTGCTAAAGAGGTTTAGCATGAAAACTCCAAAAGAGGTTTATTGCCTTTTAGACATGGCATTCATCTCTCCAAGAAGATGTGCCCTAGCACACCTAAGGAGATTGAACGCATGAGCAAGATCCCTTATGCTTCGGCAATAGGGAGTCTCATGTATGCCATGCTACGTACACGACCTAATATAGCCCATGCTGTGAGTGTCACAAGAGATATCAGTCGAATCCAAGTGAAGAGTACTGGACTTCTGTGAAATGTATCCTTAAGTACTTGAGAAGGACTAAGGATATATTTCTAGTCTTTGGGAATGGAGAACTCCAGATTCAGGGATATACAGACTCAGACTTTATGTCTGATATAGATGATCGAAAGTCGACATCTGGGAGTCTGTTCATTTGTAATGGTAGTGTAGTTAGCTGGAAGAATTTCAAGCAAACGGTGATTGCAGATTCCACCATGGAGGCAGAGTACATTACTGCATCGGAAGCTGCGAAGGAGGCATTCTGGTATAAGAAGTTTGCCGCAGAGCTTGGAGTGATGTCATCGGATGCCATCCCTCTTTACTGCGACAATAATGGCACCATAGCCCTAGCTAAGGAGCCAAGGTCTCACCAGAAGTCCAAGTACATCGAGCGGCGATTCCATCTGATCTGTGATTACCTCGAAAAGGGTTATGTCGAGGTCAAGAGAGTCGACTCCACAGATAATGTGGCAGACCCGCTGATTAAGCCATTGGGCCAACAGAAGATCGAAACCCACCTTGAGAAGATGGGACTTAGATATGTAGCCAATTGGCATTAGGTCAAGTGGGAGTTTGTTAGATGTGTGCCCTAGATGCCAGATCGGCTGACACATTCCTGTACTAATCTAAGGGCAAAATTATAATTTTGACTATAAATGAATAAAAGGTTATTCTTCTATCACATTGTGTACATTGTGTCTGTGATACATCCTTTGAGTTAGTGGAATGTTAATTCATATTTTCAAGAGTTGAAAATTTAAGACATGAATTTACATAACTAACTCATAAACTGCTCCTGACCATAGGATCATCACGAGGATGGTGATCGATCCGAAAGGTTGGTGTACGATTGCTTCCTTAGGGTAGATGAGTCTTGAGTCTATGGTGTGGAGACACCAGAGCGAGAGTACAGTATTCATTGAGAATGAGAGTACTGAGCATGACCACCTCGAGCAGTCATAAGAAATCTACCTTCTCGTCGATGACTAGCTTAATGCTGCAGTTGTGTGTCTAGTTCTTTGACCTGAGGTACATCGTCGGTTCACCTTGAGTGTGTTATAGTTTGACTACACCATAACTCGATCTCCTAGCCATCCGAAACTCTGAGGTGTATGTTGGCTGTAGCATATTCATTGTAGGAACCAGATCGCATCAAGATGGGATCTATCAACCTCGATAGATGAGAGGAGTAGTCCTATGGTGATCGAAAGATCGAGTCCTTAAGCCCATGGCCATGGCAGAGTAAAATAATGGAAAAGAGTTTTCCATTGGGGTTTCACATCGGACTCGGATCGATCGATTGATTTATATGACTGATGTTGGGTTTGACAGTTCACCTTAATCCTAATTCAGTCGGAACTCATGATAGAGGAACTCAATCACACAGGTAGCTGCACCGAGAGGTTGTCTTCAATTCTGATGGGTTTCCATCATATACTGCTAGCTGTCACTGGTGGATTTTGGGAGTAATTAGAATGATTTTGATGATCGATCATTCTAATTGTCTGAATCAGAAGAGTTCTGGTCCATCGAAAGGAGTTTTGATGATGTCGATGATGAGATCACGACATGTCTCATTACCATACAGAATTGAACCTAATTGGGTCACACAAACAAGGGTTAGGGTTGGATATCATCAATTGGCTAGCCCAATTGATTTGGATAAGATCCAATTAGGTTCAAGAAATCGTGCTAGCACTCGATTGAGCCTAACATTCTCCTCGTGTAATCTTTTCTGTCTCTACTGAGCCAAATATGATCTGGCTCATCTAGAGAATCTTGGAAGGTTTCTCTCAGTTTAAATAAAGCTTGTCCAGCTAGAAAAGGCTTGTCTTAATTCATGAGATGAATTTAAGATAACACCTGCTAATTTCTAGCACCTGCCAATTTCATTTTAGGACATCTATCAAAAGTTGACATATGGGTCTTAAACTGAAGAGACTTATTGGAGGATTTTTGTGGAGTGTCACATGCCTAAACCTAATCAAATTGGGTGTCATAATCAGATTATGGCATGAGCCCAATTGGATTTAAGTGGGCCCCCAAATGGATAAGAACCAAAGAGTCCTGATAAACTTGGACTCTTT